>NW_027362761.1:1083879276-1084463484 GCF_046119375.1 Phyllobates terribilis | reverse complement strand
GATCTGTATTAAATGTTTTATGTATGTATAGTTAATGGATATTATGGATTTATTTGCCTTACACTTACCTTGTTGGACCAACCAGTGTTTTTTGTCATTCTGACCTGTCAGCATTATTTATATTGCATTTGCACTTTATTATTATACTGTAATTTGATATTACTTATTTATTTTTATATTGAACCATTTCAAAATATCAATTTCCTATTGTTATCTATACACATAATAAATATTACCTCAGATATCAAATTTGTTATTTATATTATATAATTAATTTAGCACAACCAACACTGGTTTAGTATACATATGTATTCCTTTATATAATTTATTGTTGTATCTATTTTCCTTATTCCAATCATTCCATTTTTTAATCATGTCTTTGTGTTGTTATTTTTAGTTTTTATTATCAATAAAGTAATTATTATTGATTTAATATTGATTATTGAATAATTTATTTTACCAAAGTGTTTGAAAAATATTTAGATTTGAGAGTCCTCAGTGGTTGATACCTTTTAATGGCTAACTGAAAAGCTGGTAACAGGTTGCAAGCTTTCGAGACAACTCAGGCCTCTTCATCAGGCTAGTATAACCCAAAATATGAAGTCACATATTTATACACAATAAGACACAAAAATAATGCAATAGATGAGACAGGTGATGAAAAGCAGAGCTATTACTATGGAAGAGATAAACATTTCTGGTTGTAAATATTTTAGCAGTTCATAGATAAGAAGTTCACAGATTTTGGTTACCATCTTTTCAGTTAGCCATTAAAAGGTATCAACCACTGAGGACTCTTAAATCTAAATGTTTTTCTATCTACTGGCTAACAGGGTACAAAGAAACAAAAAAACAAATATATATATATATATATATATATATATACATATATATATATATATATATATATATTTTTCCCTGTACCAAAGTGTTTGGATTCTCAACATTATTAAAGCTTTTTACAACTAAATGTTACATTGGTCCTCTTCTGGGGATTATGGTGTTAGGTGGCATAATGTAAAATAACTAAACTCTCTAGTCTTCATTTCAGGCATGCTAGCAGCTTGGTTTTACATAGATTTTTTTGTTCAGCCAGTCAACCAGTGGTACAAACATCTCTCCAAAGTGCTCATGCTACTGCGTGGTCTAAACATGTTACCATTGACTACAGCTACAGAGAGATGGTTCTCTATAAGCTCATTAAGTGAGATCGCTTGCTCGTTTGGGAAAAAGAAGCTGGTCAGCATTCTGAGCAAGGCCCCTTCTTGCACTCATCTTTCTGTAAGCCAGGCTGGATTCTCAAGTACTATCTAGTTGGTGCTATCATCATACATCGCTACTGCTTGTGGAGGTACTCCTTCTCCATCACATCACCAGATATTCACCCTGATTGTCTGTTGTGGAAACAAGCATACACTTCCTGTCATCCACTTGTGTACTAACTAAACTTTCACCTGGTCACGTTGCTGGTGGTGCAGTTAATACCATATCACATGGTGGAATTGGGTGCCTTTCGAGAAATTATGTGTTGCGATACTGGCGTAATACTGCTGGAAACCAGTGGCCGAAGGAGCACGAGCAGAACAGCAAGTGTTAGTAGAAGTTGTTGTAGTTAGCAAAAGGAGTTGCTTGAAATAATCTCTAGATAGGTGAGAACAATCTAGGTAAGAAAGTTCAGGAGCTTGGAGATTGGAAACTTGGCTAACAGCTAGAAACAATGCTCAAGCAATGAGTGAGAGATCCATGCGGCCCATAAGTAGGCCCAAACAGGAAACAAGATGGATCCCACAGGTTTAGAATTTGCCATCTTAGCAAAGGGCAATTGCAGAACACAACAGCAGCCTCCAGTGGTAAGGGATTGCAGCACAATTATTAAGGTGAACAATAGTAGCCACTAGTGGTCAAACTGTAGAAGGACAACTGGAATTCTGACATTATGGCATACCCAGAGCCTCACTTGAACATACCCAGATGCCATGATATTTTGCAGATACTTGTGCCCCCTCTAAACTCTCACATGTAGGAGAATGTGTGCCACTCTCTAGACTTGCCTTTGAGCTCCAAAGTGCACTCCATTGAAACACCTGGAGCAGCAACTATGGACAGGAGCAATACATACTGTAAGTTTCACAGCTCACTGGGACCGGTGGTGAAGCCTCCATGATTGGGAGCTATGTCTTTTTTTTCACCACCAGGAGGCAGCTATCTGTCTCCTCCTAAGCCTCCTCTGTATCCTCTTCAGCAGACATGACCCTATCCCCAACAGCCACAGGTCATAGCGTTCATTCCACACTTCGGCGTTCGTTCATGTGAGGAAAAGTACTGCAAATCATTAATTGCTAGTCAACAGGCTTTATTCTGCTCAATATTAAGTGAAAAAACATTATTATAAAATAATAATAATAATGAGCAGAGCTAAGTTTGGCCTTATGGTTCGGCAACCGTCAACAGTCACGGTCTCTCATGTGGCCTCATGAAAAATAATTGCCTAACCATGCTGTAGATAATTAATTAAAAAAATATAATTTCCATTCCTAGCAATTATCCAAGTAACACTTTCATTTCCTCTAAGATATGCTACTTCTGGAAAATTGTCAATGCTTATCAATATTATGTATTCAAAGTAAAAGTACAATGTTCAGTACATCGGCATCTCCATGGCAACTTGACAGGCACATTCTACAGAAGACAAGCATTACCTTCACTTAAAAGGTAGAATAACATCACAGGCCAGAATAACCTACATTCTAGACTTAATATAAAAAAAAATTGCTCTAAATTACTGGCGGCACTTCAAAGCAATAAGATGTAGGCAAGGTAACCCAGTGAATCTACAGATAAATGTGGACAAAGACTAGAAAATGACATCTAAGCTTGTTATCATGTCAAATCATATCCACTTCAGAACTTTAATGAAACAAGTAACCAAAAAAGAACTCTTATCTAAGTAAAAACAGAATTGTGATGTAAAATTCATTTCCATAGCAGTTATGTCATGGGAATAACACATAGTAATAAAGTGCCAAGTATAGAATATCTCACCCAATGACAGCCGTCACCTCCCCATTAGGCTATTTTTACATGCATTTTTATGACACTTTAAGTAACTTTTGGTGAGACTTCTTTAAGTACAGTAATTTGTTTTAGTACTTGAGTTTTGAATTGTGTTCTTTTGGATTCTCTCTTTTTAGCTGCATTTTTGCCATGATAAGTTATGTGATTCCAAGACTCCTTGTGATTTGTATAATTAAAAACTCAATGAAAAAGAATATTGGTCTTTAGGACAAGATACACAACAAACTGGTTGAAAATGAGCATGCCAACATTTTAAAAATAAAAAGAGGAAAAAAAATCTGCAAGAACCAAAACAGTGATCAAGTTACTGTAGTTAGTTACCCAAAACATTATGCCAAAATTCTCGTTTATGGTGCATGCTGTCCACTAACTATACAAATAATCTAAATAGAGGGGATATAGGACACTATACAAATTTAATTTTAGGTTTTTATTTTATTTAATATTTTTCATTGTGCTTCATTGTGTATGTTTTCAGATTATCCTCCTAAAGCAAGATGTCATGATCTTGATATTAATGAATATCTTTCTATAAGAATGCCACACATAAAAATTATCTGGTGAATGCTAAATGCACACGAGTGAGGTCCCTTCAGCATGGATTTAATCAGATGTGCCTTTCTTACATTTTAGGCGTAATAAACCTCAGTTTGATCAAAATATGGTTAGCCTTTATTATTTCTTCTCCATTATTTCCACATGCTCAAGCTGACATAGAGTTAGCCCAGCATTTTTTTTTTCAATGGCAGAGCACTGTATCCAATGCAGAGCACTGAATACCATGTCCCTGACAGAGCTGGAATTGCTAAATACAAGATTTTTGGTAGCATTAGGCTGCGTGCCCACGATCAGGAATAGAAGGGTTTTGGACGCAGCTCACCTGTGCTGCAACTAAAACGCTGCGTTCTACATTACAAGCACAGTGAATGGGATTTATACAAATCCCATGCACACTGTGCTATTATTTGACGCTGCATAAACTCACCCACGGCTCGGGTTTACAAGCCGCAGCACGTTAACTTCTGTTGCGGAGACCCTGATCTCCGCAACAGAAATTTCCCCAATAGAATGAATTGGATGTGGTAAATCTGCATTATTCAATGAACACATGCGAATTTACCTACGAGAATATAGCGCGCAGCATTTTGGAAGCAGTGAAAATACGCTGCTTCCAAAACTCTGCTATTTTCATTATCGTGGGCACAAAGCCTTTCAGACAAATACTGATTCTGGAAATTAAATCTCCTACATGCATATTTAGGAAAACTTTCATACTGCTTATCTGCTTGTTAAAGAAATTTTCTCATTTACAATCTTCAGGACAGCATCACCACACAGCCTACCGGAATCCTGCTTGGTAGAGAGCTTGATTCACAGTTCAGTTTGTTGTTCCACTAGCCCAAACGGTGTACTCTGCAATGCTGCAAGCAGAGGCATATATGCAGAAGTTCCCTGTATCCAAAAATCCTGCAAGTTTCAGAGCAAAACTTAAAAGCTTTATTGAAAAGATCTTGTAAGAACTACACTCCTTGCCTACGAGATCTGTAAAGGATAGCACTGGCTGATATTTACTTCTGCATCCCAAAACACCCTATATAGGGGTCCCTGGGTGTGTGCACATGTTGCTGATAAAGCTGACGACACCTTTGGATTATGTTCTGCCACATTTTGTGAAACAGTGGGACCCTTTAACTCCGCGATGAAGAAGATTGACTTGTTTATGGAAATAAACTATTGTTTACTTGGTCTGGAACATATGTACAATGGGTAGCAGGAATAATGATTAAAATATTCATCTGTACAACATGAAAGAGGTTCCCACTTGAGAGTTGCGGACAGCAGCACATTACTTGTGTAGAATGTTGCAATTGAACAACAGACTATGCTGAGGGCCCCCATCTTCCCAATACATGGCTACTAGTGTTGAGCCACCCCCGTAGTGTTCGAGTTCGGTTCGGTTCGTCGAACACCCGTGTGTTCGCCGAACTGTTCGTCGAACTGTTCGTCGAACACCTTCGAACACCGTTAAAACCAATGGCAGGCAAACAAAAACACATAGAAACACATAGAAAACACCTTCAAAGGTGTCCAAAAGCTGACAAACTGCTCAGAAGACACAACTAACACATGGAAAAGTGACAAGTACATATAGTCATGCGAAAAGAAAAGAGGTGGAGGAGTAAAAGGAGGGGGAGACACAGATATAGGCATGTCATGCCCTTCTAAAATCCAAAAAGTGAGAAGCCGAGACGGCCAGTCCGCTCCTGCCCGTGCCACCTCCGTGTCGCCGGGTTTGTGCCAGAGCCGCGGTGAACCCTGACGGCCAGCCCCCCTCTCCCAATACTGGTGCCTGTCCGCTGGTGGGTCGAGAGAGCCCCCCTGTGGTGGAGGCAGCTCTAAGCTTTTTAATTTAAATTGTCCCTCTAATTTGAATGAATACACTTTAAATCCATTTACAAGGATCTATTGGAGGGCAAGTCTCATGCCAGCAGCCGCGTAATTCCAGCTCCAGTAGCGTCCACTAAAGCTGCTGCAGTTAAAAAGCTTTTATAAGGATCGAGCTCGGCTGTCCACCGCAAGGCATCCTAGTGCCAGTCCCAGCCCCTATGCCTTGGGGTGCCTCCTGATGCTCTTCACTAAGTATCCCGTGGTCCCGAAGCATTTCCTTTGAAAAAATTAAGTGTCCAAACTACAGGTGGTGTAGCTTGCTTAACAGCCGGGATAATCCGCTGACTAGCAGACACTGCTACTAGGCACAAAGTATTTCCTGGGCTAGATGCAGTTAAAAATTTGTAAGTAGATACTCTCTTAAAAAGCTTGGGGTAGGGGTCTAGGGGACCCTTTTATAGCCAAAATCACGGCCCTGTATCACAATACGTCACCTAGGCTGAAGATAAATGGAACTGTAGCACCGAGGGCTCGGTTGCTACAGACGTATTGCACCTCACCCAGAGGTGTGATATCTCACTCTCAGATAAGGATGGAGTGTGGATCAGGACCCGACACCTGCATGCATTACACCACATTGCCGTGGGGCAGGGCGACCAATATGCCCCTGAGATGGGCACGACAGTCCCTGTCCCTGGCTGGAGTGGGGGGAGGGAACACTGAGGAAGGGGAACCCTGCAGTGCAGGAGCAGGGAGGAAGCAGTTCCTGGGTGCATTGAGAAGGGAGTATAAAAGGTGGGCACCATCTTAGTTCAGTGCAGAGAAGTCTGAGCAGAAGTGGCAGGGAGCAGGGGCTCTGCATGAGCTCTGCTCCGGAGGCGGGCCTAGTAACAGAGGCCCAGGCCTGCAAGAGGGAGAAGGAAGGAAGAGGAGCGGAGAAGGCTCCAGGAACGAGGAATGAAGGGATCCCAGGGGTGCGGACGGGCGAGTCGCCACCGCACGCCCGAATCCACCTGCATGGAGGGGTCAGGCCAAAGGGGGAGACCGGTCCCCGAACTAGTGGAGGCAGGAAACGACCCTCAGCTAGAAACCGGAGGCTCTGACATTTTATGTGGCGCAGCCCCTTGCTCCACCCGCTAGGAAGGCACCACATAGGGTCAGGGAAACTGGCGCCAAGTTTACCAAGAGGAGGCCCGAGGCAGCCGGACAGAAGTGTTGGTAAGAAAGGCCAGACAAAGGACACACAAGGGGGTCCTGTGAAGCGCTCCAAAGTTATCTGGGAGTTGTCTGAGCCCCTCACATGGTGAGCACAGTACGACGTGGGCAGCCGTTACCTGCAGACGTGGTCTGGATAATAAGAACTGTGAGTAAAGGCCCTGAACTGCATCACTGACTACGTGTCGTTACTGCTGCTGCCCTGCACCATCACCCCCATCCTCCGCATACACTGCCCTGAGGCTATACTCCTCCCGTGGGGAGTTATGCTACGCTCTGCTGCACCCACAACACCAGCCTTAGCGGTCTGCCCTGTAGCGGCGGTTCACTCTGACCGCAATCCACGGGTGGCGTAGTCGGACATTTAAACATCAAAACCACATAAATAGTTCCGCCACTGGTTTGACCGCCCTGAGCCACGGAACCGGATCGCCGCCACGAAGACTACAACCACCAGCATCCACCAAAAAGGGTCCGGCTCCGGGTGTCCCAAGGCCCAGGGGGTGCGTCAGAACATTTTCATCACCTTTCACAATCACCAATGGGACAAGGCAGGGATGTCCTCTGTCCCCTCTCTTATACATCCTAGTGACGGAGCACCTGCTCTCATCAATTCGCCATAACCCCAATATTAGGTGGATTGAGGTGGGAGGCACCGAGTACAAGTGCTCTCTATTTGCTGATGACGTCCTAGTATATATCACTCAATCACATATATCCATCCCTGCTGTTATGGCTGAAATAGATCAATTTGTTACATGGTAAAATTTTAAAATCAATGCAGCGAAGTCTGAGGCCCTCGATGTCTCCCTCCCTAAATCCATATAGGATTCCATCCAGTCCAACTTTCCCTTTGCCTGGCCCTCACAGGGTATCAAATACTTAGGAATTCCTATTCATAGAGACCTCTCCCATCTATGTTATCTTAATTTTGGGCCCTTTATTGAACAATTCCATACAGACCACGGTTGGCAAGTTAGAACTGTAAGATTCACTACGTGAACCACTGGTGTTTTGTGGAAAAGCACATGTACACCGCGTTCCAAATTATTATGCAAAAAGTGTTTAGGAGTGATAAGGGAAGAATTTGTTTGTTTGTCAGTTAAACTCATTGATGGTGATGTGTGTCAGGGCTCTTTATATCACTGTAAGCAATTGCAGACACCTGTGCTAATTAGTTTGGCAGGTGTGTCCAATGAAAGGCAAGACTACTTAAGAAGGCTCTCTCACATTATTAAGCAGCCTACATTTTCTGCCAAAATGGGAAAGAAAAAGGATGTGTCGGCTGCTGAGAAGCAACAAATTGTGGAGTGTTTAGGTCAAGGCATGACTACAATCAACATTGTGCGATGATCAGGATGAAGTGTCTTGGCAATCAAGAAGTATGTAGCTGATTCACAGTACACACGTGTGCGTGCTGATAAGGGCAAATTGAGGACTCTTTCCTACAGGCAATTACGTCAGGTTGAAAGAGCAGCGGCAAAAAAGCCTTGTCATAGCAGCAGACAAGTTTTTGAAGCTGCTTGTGACTCCAACGTCCCCCGAACAACAAGATGCAGGGTCCTTCAGAGGTTTGCAGCTGTGCATACGCCATCCTGTCGACCTCCTCTATCCACTTCACACAAGCAGAAACGGCTCCAGTGGGCCAAACATTACATGAAGACTGATTTCAAAACTGTTTTGTTCACGGATGAGTGCCGTGCAGCGCTCGATGGTCCAGATGAATGGAGTGGAGGATGGCTGGTTGATGGACACCCCACGCAAACACGGCTACAGCGCCAACAAGGAGGAGGTGGAGTAATGTTTTGGGCTGGAATCATGGGGAGAGAGATTGTCGGCCCCTTTAGGATCCCTGAAGGCGCTAAAGATGAACTCCATAATGTATGTGGATTTTCTCAAACAGCACTTCCTGCCATGGTTCAAGAAGAAGAACCGTGTATTTCACAGCAAGATCATTTTTCTGCATGATAATGCACCATCTCATGCTGCACATAAAACATCTGCATCTCTGGCTGATATGGGCATAAAAGGGGACAAACTTATGGTGTGACCCCCATGCTCCCCTGACCTCTACCCCATTCAGAACCTTTGGAGCATCATTAAAAGGAGTGTCTATGATGGCGGGAGGCAGTTCACATCTAAGCAACAGCTCTGGGAGGGTATTCTGTCCTCATGCAAAACAATTGAAGCAGAAACCATCCAAAACCTGACAAATTCAATGGACGAGAGAGTTCAGAAGCTCCTTTCGAACAAGGGGTCCTATGTGAAAATGTAACATCACCTAGAATAAAGTTTTGAGTTGAAAACTGTTTGATTTCAGTTTCTAACAACCTGCTAATGCTTATAATTTCAAAAATGACCATTTTTTTGGTCTTTATTAAAATGAAAAGGTTGATCGAAAAGTTTGGGGGATCTAAGAGTGTGGCAACCCAGTAGTCATGATTACTTCGAATTCTGACAATATGAGGGTCATGCTGCAGGTAGTGCAGCAAGAAGGCACTTATGTGTCTTGCGCATCTCGGAGCCCCAAAATTATTTTCCGGGCTAGATGCAGCTAAAAATTATTTTTAATTTTAAATCTGGTGAAGCTTATTATAGATGGCCTAATAGGATCAGTGCTGCACACTGCTACAAAGCCCAAATTATTTTCCAGTCAAGATACAGATAAACATGATTAGTAATTTGAAAGCTTAAAACGGTTGGTAGGTTGATTTTAACCAATCATCAAGCTTTTACTCTCCCCAGGATGACACAGGGGTAGAAAAGTCGTTTCGGATCCATGATTTGTTCATCTTTATGAACGTGAGTCTGTCTACATTATCAGTGGAGAGCCGCGTGCGCTTATCTGTCAGCACACCACCAGCAGCGCTGAACACACGTTCAGACAGAACGCTGGCTGCGGGGCATGACAAGATCTCCAAGGCGTAAGTGGCTAGCTCCGGCCATTTATCCAGATTGGAAGCCCAAAAAGAGCAAGGGTCCAGTGACACAGTCGTGGCTTCAATGTTTACTTGGAGATACTCCTGTACCATCGTCTCTAGGCGTTGACTATGTGTCAGACTTCTTGTCTCCTGTGGCCTTGCAAAGGATGGGCTAAAAAAGTGGTGAAATGATTCCGCAAAATTGATGTTACCAGCAGATACTGTGGTTCTGTTACGGTTTGAGTGCTGAACACTTGACGGTCCCACGGTTGGCAAGTTGGAACTGTGAGATTCACTACGTGCACCACTGGTATTTTGTGGAAAAGCACATGTAAGATTCTGCAACAGTCTCTGCTGATACTCCTGCATGCATGCATCCCTTTCTATGGCAGGAATAATTTCTGCAAATTTACTTTTGTACCGGGGATCTAACAGTGTGGCAACCCAGTAGTCAGGATTATTTCTAATTCTCACAATTCGAGGGTCATGTTGCAGGTAGTGCAGCAAGAAGGCACTCATGTGTGTTGCGCATCCAGGAGCACCAAGTCCCTGTTGTGTTGGTGGCGAGGTAACAATCATGCTTCCTTCCTCTGTCCTCTCCCCCCAACCTCGCACAACAGAAATGTGATCAAGGTCTCCCTCATCTGATGAGTCTTCCATCAGTTCGTCCTCCACTTCTTCCTGGGCTCCTGCACCTTCCTCACTAGTTTGGCTGCTACCATGCGCCCTGGTAAAATCATCTCCCCCACCCTCACATGCCTGCCGCCCTGGTGCTGCCGACCGTCTGGACCTTGCAGATGTTAGCCCTTCCGCATACAACTCCTCCTCCTCTACTTCCTCCACCTCCTCTTGTGCCACCACCTGACTCCGAATTCTGTTTAACATGTGCTCCAGCATGTAAATCACCGGAATAGTCATGCTGATAATGGCATCGTCAGCACTAAACATCTTCGTCGCCATTTCAAAACTGTGCAGAAGGGTGCATAGGTCCCTGATCTGAGACCACTCCTCCAGCGTGATTTGCCCCACCTCTGAATCTCGTTGGCCCAGGCTATACGTCAGAACGTATTGCACCAGGGCTTGTCGGTGCTGCCACAGTCGCTGCAACATGTGCAGAGTTGAATTCCACCGGGTAGGCACATCGCATTTTAGCCGGTGAAGTGGCAGGCCCAACGACTTCTGTAGAGATGTAAGTCGCTGAGCTGCGGGATGCGAACGGCGGAAGTGAGCACACAGCGACCGTGCCCTCTGCAGAAGGCCATCTAGTCTGGGATAGTGGGCTAAAAATTGCTGGACAACCAGGTTCAACACGTGAGCCATACAAGGCACGTGTGTGACATTGCCCCGGCGAAGGGCCGCACCCAGGTTTGCAGCATTGTCGCACACGGCCTTCCCTGGTTTCAGGTCCAGTGGAGACAACCATTCATGAAATTGGTTCTCCAGAGCTGACCACAACTCCTCAGCTGTGTGACTCACATTTCCCAGACATTTCAATGTAAAAACCGCCTGATGACGTTGAGCCCTACTGCCAGCATAGTAAGGAGGTGTGCAGGATCCCTTCTGCGCAGTTAGAAAGCTTGTGGCATGACCAGACAGGCTTTGGGTGCAGGTGGAAGACCGAGAGGAGGTTGAGGAGGCAGAAGCAGTGGAGGAACTTTGACATAAAGAGGATTGACGCACAACTCGTGGGGACGGCAAGACTTGGACAGCAGCCCCTTGTCCTGCTGTCACCATAGTTACCCAGTGCCCAGTCAGCGACATGTAACGCCCCTGTCCATGCCTACTCGTCCAAGTGTCTGTGGTGAAATGCACCCTGTCACACACAGAGTTTCTCAAAGAAGCGGTGATGTTGTGTGCGACATGCTGGTGGAGCGCAGGCACACCTTTCTTTGAGAAGTAGTGCCGACTGGGCATCTGGTACTGGGGCACTGCGACGGACATAAGGTCTCGAAAATCCTCTGTGTCCACCAGGCGGAAAGGCAGCATTTCTGTAGCCAAGAGCTTGCAGATGGTGAAATTCAACCTCTTAGCTTTCTCATGGCTAGGAGGAAATGGTCTTTTACTTGTCCACATCTGAGGGACCGAGGGCTGGCTATTGTGCTTAGACGGGGTTGATAAGGGTGTCCCCGGCAAACTGCCGGTCTGTGAGGAAGATGCAGGCGGACATGTTAGGTTGCCTTGATCCAAAGGTGGTGCTATCGATGTCGGACAGCGCTCAAGACCAGCTGGTGTTACCACCTCCAAAGAAAATGATGACCTGCCAATCACGCTGGCTGTTGCGGGTAAAGAGGTGGCAGGTCTGCGCCCCAAAACAGGTGTGACTGCTGTCCCCCCAGTCACAGAGGATGAAGAGGCCGCGGATGCACAAGATATGGCAGACGGTGGTTGGCCCGGCCGGCTAGACCGCATTGTAGCACACTGAGCTTCCCACTGCAACTTATGCTTCATGTCCATGTGCCGGTTCATGCATGAAGTACTCAAACTATGTATTTTTTGGCCTTTACTTAGCTTTTGCTGACAAATGTTACAGATAACACGAGTTGGGTCATCTTTATCGATCTGAAAAAATGCCCAGGCTATGCAAGGCTTAGCACCCATGCGACCTGAAGAGCCACCACGACTTGTGGTGAGAGGCAGAGTTGTGTTTGAGGATGCAGTTGTTGACGTGCTTCCAGTACTACGTCTCTGTCCAGGAAGGCGCAACCTGACCTCGTCGTCACTAGCATCTTCCTCCACCTCCTCTGCTGACCTCATCTCTTGGCTGACTGTGGGTTGACAGTAAGTGGGATCTCCGACCTCATCATCATCACCCTGTGCGTTATCACACCCGTCGTCCTCAGAGCCAACCTGTTCCTGCCCTGACAAAAAACTAAAGTTGTCGCTCCAATCAGGTATTTGAGTCTTATCATCGTCTTCCTCATTGTCTCCACCAACAGGAGTTACAGTTTGGGAATGAGGGTCTACATTATGGTCAGAACCTTCTGCGTCTGGTCCTGGATCCGACTCATAAAGATTCTGGGCATCAGTGCAGATCATTTCCTCGTCTGGATTCACAGAAGCGCTGGAGTCGACCTCTGATTCCCAGGCTATAGTATGAGTAAACAGCTCTGCAGACTCAACCATCTGTTCTACCTCATACTCAGACGGGCAGCTGGAGATTTGGGAGCTGTGAGGAAGCAAGTGCGATTTGGGTGACACCTTTGAGGACTGGAGTATTTGTGATGTTGAAGTTGATGTGGAGGAGAGCCCACTTAAAGGAGCACTTGATATCCGTTGAAGCACCTGCTGTTTTTGTGCCTCATCTGGAATTTGTAGCGACTGGCGTGGCCGTAAGAAAGGGATCTTATCACATTGTCCGCTAAAAGAAGTAGACATTTTAGTTTGGCTGGAAGATGGTCTTTCTTCTGCACCTACCCCACGGACACAACCTTTTTTCCCCTTCCCAACACGCCTATTCCCCTTTCCACCAGCAGCAGGCCTTTTTCCACTCATTTTGGTGGTTAACTAATTCACAACTCTGGAGTTGTTTGCACAAAAAAACAATGGATGGTAACCGAGCAGAGCTGAGTGGCCAAACTGTGGTATTAGGCCAAAACTATTGGCTGGGTTAGATGCAGAAAAAAAATATTTTTAATTTGCAACCTGATGGAGGTCAGTATAGATGGACTAATAGACCAAGTCCCACACACTGCTAGAAGCCCAAATATTTTTTCAGAGCTAGATGCAGAAAAAAATTATTTTTAATTTGCAACCTGATGGAGGTCAGTATAGATGGACTAATAGACCAAGTCCCACACACCGCTAGAAGCCCAAAAATTTTTTCAGAGCTAGATGCAGAAAAAAATTATTTTTAATTTGCAACCTGATGGAGGTCAGTATAGATGGACTAATAGACCAAGTCCCACACACCGCTAGAAGCCCAAATATTTTTTCAGAGCTAGATGCAGAAAAAAATTATATTCAATTTGCAACCTGCTGGAGGTCAGTATAGAAGGACTAATAGAACAAGTCCCACACACTGCTAGAAGCCCAAATATTTTTTCAGAGCTAAATGAAGAAAAAAATTATTTTTAATTTGCAACCTGATGGAGGTCAGTATAGATAGACTAATAGACCAAGTCCCACACACTGCTAGAAGCCCAAATATTTTTTCAGAGCTAGATGCAGAAAAAAATTATTTTTAATTTGCAACCTGATGGAGGTCAGTATAGATGGACTAATAGACCAAGTCCCACACACTGCTAGAAGCCCAAATATT
Source organism: Phyllobates terribilis (assembly GCF_046119375.1). Lineage (NCBI taxonomy): Eukaryota > Metazoa > Chordata > Amphibia > Anura > Dendrobatidae > Phyllobates > Phyllobates terribilis. The sequence goes on along the minus strand of NW_027362761.1, from coordinate 1,084,449,627 downwards.
TTTTCAGAGCTAGATGCAGAAAAAAATTATTTTTAATTTGCAACCTGATGGAGGTCAGTATAGATGGACTAATAGACCAAGTCCCACACACCGCTAGAAGCCCAAATATTTTTTCAGAGCTAGATGCAGAAAAAAATTATATTCAATTTGCAACCTGATGGAGGTCAGTATAGATGGACTAATAGAACAAGTCCCACACGCTGCTAGAAGCCCAAATATTTTTTCAGAGATAAATGAAGAAAAAAATTATTTTTAATTTGCAACCTGATGGAGGTCAGTATAGATGGACTAATAGACCAAGTCCCACACACTGCTAGAAGCCCAAATATTTTTTCCGAGCTAGATGCAGAAAAAAATTATATTCAGTTTGCAACCTGATGGAGGTCAGTATAGATGGACTAATAGAATGATGCTATGCCCAAAAGATTTTACTTCACTAGGTGCAGTAAAAAAATTGGTATTCTATACACAGGTGGTATATCTTGCAACACAGATAGGCTACTCCACTGACTAACACACTCTGCAATAGGCCAAAAAGGATTAGCTTTGCTAGATTCAGCCAAATGCTGTGAAAAAAACTTGCACAGCACTGGCACAGACCTGCCTGGCAAAAACTGATAGGAACTGATGTAACCTAGTCCTGAAAAGGACTCCAATTACAATTAGTCTTTACTCCCACAATCTATCTATTTAAGAGCACAGACCTGCCTGATAAAAGTTTTAGGAAATGCTGTAACCTAGTCCTTAAAAGGACTGCAATCACAACTATTCCCTACTCCCAAGCTATCTGTAGATTTGTGCGAAAATTGGCTTGAAATTAACAAGGTATAGCGCACACAGCAACAGCGGTGCCGTCTAACACGCAGCTGCAGCAGTGAGAAAATGGTGGCGACGGGGAAAATGGCTTGGTCTTATAGGGCAAGGACATGTGACATACACTGCCAATCACACATGCCCTTGCTTGTGTGAAAAAAAGCACTTCGCTCCGTGTGTGCGCTGCTGATAGGCTGACAGATTGCACCTCCCCACTGCAAATGCGGGAAAGAGAAAAAAAAATGGAGATCTTCATTGTTCCTGCAGAGATCCATCCCCTGCCCCTCCCCCCGCCCCGCTGTACACTCAAACTGTGTATTAACATTAATTTTCATCATTACTGAGAAAAAATCCAGTTATGATTTTGGTGCACAAACAGTTATCGAACATAACCTCGAACAGCCGAATTTTTCTCAAATTGTTCGTGTTCGCCGACCGGCTCGAACACCGCCCAAAACAGCTCGAATTTGAGATTGGCGAACAGTTCGAGTAGAACAACGCTCATCTCTAATGGCTACACGGGTTGATGTGTTTCACTGTGACCACTCTACTCAATGCTACAAACCTTGGACTATGTAAAGGAGCTCTCCCAGCTACCAAACCTTAAGGATGTACCCCAGCCGGGCTGATCCTGCATTTCTTCGTAAAGATCTCCAGGTCTGGCTGTCAGAGAAAAATTGTGTCAGAGAAGTATTGAAAATATTCTTTTTCTTTCTTTCTTTCTTTCTTTCTTTCTTTCTTTCTTTCTTTCTTTCTTTCTTTCTTCCCCTGAAGCCCCCCTCACCCTTCCCTTCCACCTTTTGTCCCAAAACAAGAGCTAGCAATCCAAGAGCTGTCTCCATGAAAATCTCAGCACAAAGCCCCAATTAGCACACACATGAGTAAGGCCTCATACACAAACAAATGCCAGCCATAAAGTGTTACAACCTTATTAAAAAGCGAGCATCTTTCTCCCTGGCAGACGCAGGGGGTGATTAGTTGCAGAATTGCAATAATTTGCATATAACTGTCAAAGCTGCTTCTCAAGCTTCAAAACAAAATCTATAGACATACCGACTCTGATACGAAATATGGAATAACTAAAGTTCCATACATCCGGTAATGATGGGACCCATATTTTTAGGGGCAGGATCAGCTAGGGAACGATAGGGATATTTTTCTGTCGCTGAAAAATCCTCCCTGGAGCCGTAGCGCAAAAACACCAGAATAGTAGACTGCAACTATGCGATATATGGTCTCTAAATGAAGGTAAAAACATAATAGAAAATATGGGATCACTTTTGGGCTTCTGGGATCAACAAGCAATAAGTTATCTCAAAAAACAGGTTTTTAATACAAACATGAAGGGTGGAGTTCATCCCCTGTGATGTCAGCATAGGGGGTGAGTGGACAGATCTTCCCCTTCGGTATAAAAGAGACAAGAGAAGATTGATCGATACTCATTGCCATGGGGGTGTAAGAACTATAAGCAACGGGTCACATTCGATAACGCTCAGATCAAATCGGGGAGCCCCTCCTCCACCTATGCTGATTCGTCACTGCGAACTGTATAGCGTAAGTTTCTTCTTTAATCCTTGTTATTTTGTGTAACTGCTTATGTATTTTAATGTCTCCTTTGTAAAATCCTTGCATATATTTTTCCCAAACACTGCCTCCCTTTTGGATTAGATATAAAATGTAATAGTTCTGTTTCTATTGTCCTGTAATCTTTCCCTCCCCTGAAGCCGTACGCTACCAGAACGCAGGCATCCATCCAGGCCTGTAGTATATACTCTCATGGGTCGCTTGCCGATACCTAAGCAGTGAGTAGTATGGATCGTGTGCTCGCGATTCCAGACAAAATCCGTGACACAGTGACGGTACGGTGAGATATTGCGTGAAATCCCCGGTGTCGTCGCTGTGGAATTTCTGACACTGGCTAACACTGAAACCCGCTTAAGATTCACTTTCAGCAGGTGCCTCAACTTGCCTGCTATGAGGAAAAAATTGCGGCCACTGTTACTTGAATACTGAAAATGTGCAACCTTGCAGGTCTGCTCTTTACACACAACTGATTATGGCCAGAACTGATTGAGGGAGTCCTTTCTCTTCTGTAGCTCAGCCTAGACTAACTTTAACACAGGAACCAACCCCTAGCGCTCACTTACTCCTCCCCAAATTATGGGCTGGCCCTACAGTTAACTCTGTCCACACCTGTACACAGAGGTATACAGGAAACTGCAGTTAACATAAGGGTAAAACACATAAAACCACAGGTCACATTAACTATACAGTCAGGGGTCTTTAGAGAGGGTGTTCAGACATCTTCTCTACCTCAAGACATCGATCACGATTAAATGAAAAGTTGGCTATTAACATAAGCAACATGCAGTATAGAGTAGAATTAAATATCCTTCCATAATTGAAAACAGAGAGGATTTTTTAAAACGAGTCAATTGCTAAGCTACTTGAGTTTAAAAGCACTTTGCAATTTTAACCATTTATGATAATGAGTATAACCCTTTGTTGATGCTGAACTTTACTCACTTTGTGACACAGGTTTTGTTTCAACTAGTGTTTGTCTAATGATTCACATTTTTACTTTAAGGGGCACAACACCAGATCAATATTACAATTGGGGGCCCTTGACTGTCACAATCATTTTGAAGTACTGGTTGGACTTATGATCTTTTAAGCTTAGGAGAAAGTGTTAACAATGATAAGGCAGCTGATACCAGTCATTATGATTGAATCATAAGAGCAAGCTGGTTGATTTAAAAGGGGGCTAAAATCATTGTTTTCTGTTAACCATGATTACCTCCAAGTAAACATGTGAAGTCATCATTGCTTTGCATCAAAGGCTTTTCAAGTAAAGATTGCTGTTTGTAGACTTGCACATAAATCAACCCATTTATCAGCTCATTGAAAACTTCAAAGATAAAAGTTTAATTGTTGGGAAGAAGGCTCCAGAGTACCAAGAAAGTCCCGCAAGTGTCAGTACCATCTCGAAAGAGGATTTAGTTAGGGAATTGTTTCAACATCAGTGCAAAGCTTGCTCAGGAATAGCAGCAGGCAGATGTCAATGCAGCTGTATGTATCGAGAAGCAAATGTTTATGGAGACTTGCTTGGTTTCAAAAAGGGCAGCAAATAAGTAACTGCTCTCCAAAAAAACATAAGGGACAAACTGCAATTTAATCCCTGTGCAAAATTTCAGAGGACTGGGGTATTTAATCTTATACAACACCTTTTAGACTGTTTGTGACAACTGGAAGAATGTTTGTCTGGAGAAGAAAATTTGAGCAATACCATGAGTCCCATGTCATGCCAACAGTAAAGCATCCTGAAACCACTTGGGGGATTGCTTTTTATTAAAGTTAAGGTATCTAAACAACCTCCAAGATCAACTTCTCACAAGGGTTCAGAAAAAATTTAGTGATGAAAAATGCTTTCTTCAGCTTGATGGAGAACCATGTCACAAGGCAAAATTCATAGCTAAGTGGCTTGGTAAACAAAACATTGAAATTTTGGATCCATGACCAGGAAACTTTACAGATCACAATGCCATTGAGAACGGGTGGTCAATCCTCAAAAAGCGAATGGACAAGAAAAAATGCAGAAATTATGATAAACTTCAATCACTTATTAGGCAAGAATAGGCCAACCATCAGAATTTGACCCAGAAGATGATATTGAGCATGCCAGGATGTATTGCAGAAGTCTAGAAAGTTAAGGGTCAACAGTACACTGTAATTATTGACTCTTTTCAGGGCTCACTCACACAAGAGTATTTATCAGATGAGTGCTATCTGATGTTTTGTCAGTTAGCACTCAAAGCAATGTTGTACTATGAGGCAGTGCAGGTCTGCTATTTTTTTTTGTTCATCAGTATTTTGCACCTGTGCTGCTTCTGTCTTTTATATTGGTGGTCTACTGCATCCTCCCGAAATATAGTATTACAACAAGGTATTAGTATTTTTCTGTGATATTTTTTGCATTTCATGGTCTTTTTAGCAAATTATCTGTATTTAGTAAACAGGTGATAATCATTCTTAAATCATCATATAATTAGAAAGCATGGGCTGAAAAACAGACCGATAGTGTCTGGAAATTACAATTTAACAAAGGGAGCCAGTAAATATTTTGATGAAATTCTGGCTCGATTTGTACATACTCTCCCTTCATTTATTCGCAATACCAAAAACCTTGTGTCTAAATTGAAAGAGATAACAGTTTTGGATACTAGTATCTTGGGCAGTTTAGACATTGAGGCCCTATATAGCAATATAGATCACAAATTGGGTATTATAGCCACGGCGCACTTTTTAAACACTAAGAGTAGACAGCATTTTACACATAATTCTTTTTTTTCACTGTTAAGATTTGATTTAACACCCAATTTTTTCACATTTGATAAAACCTTTTATATTCAAAAGAAGGAAACTACAATCGGTACACCATTTCCGCTAATTTATTTTTAGGTTGGTGGGAGGATCATCATATTTTCAATGAAGATCTAGCTTTTTACACTTGTCACATTTTGTTTTGGGGTAGGTTTATTGATGATATTTTAATTTATGGGATGGTGACACTAATATTTTTATGGATTTTGTTTCTATCTTAAATCATAACCAAATCGGGATGTATTTCACAAGTGAAGTAGGTCATAAAAAGATACATTTTTGGACCTTATTATCTATATTGATGCCGTAGGGTCTGTGCATACAGACATCCATAGGAAGCACCAATAATCTCCTTCACTGGGATAGTTGGCATCCACCTGCCTTGAAAGCTGAAATACCAGTGGGCCAGTGCTAGACACAATTGTTCTCATGATACCTCTTTCATCAGAGAAAGTAGAAAAAATTATGTGGGTGTTGCATCAGGGTCACCCTGGTGATATGGTGGTGGAGGATGACGAGAAGGCGGACGATAAAAAATAAACGAAATCCTGAAGTGTATACCCATGTCTGAGTGTGAAGGGGTGCATGGAAATATACCTCCAAAATAAACCACTGGATTTGAGTTTATGTTCTGCTGCTATCATCCGGTGGTGTTGGGCAGTCTGGCTCAATCTAGCCCTTATTAATTTTGATAAGAGTCAGTCTCTCAGCGTTTTCAGTTGACAGGTTGATGCGCCTATCAGTTATAATACCCCCAGCAGAACTAAAACCCTCTGTAACAAAATGCAAGTGGCAGGGCTGGCCATGACCTCCAAAGCATAGAGAGACAGTTCATGCCATGTATCCAGCTTGAATACTCAATAGTTGTAAGGCACAGAGGAATCACGGAGGACACTGGTACGGTCACCAAGATAGTCCTTCAGCATCTTCCAAAACGTTGTCCTCCTTCTCAGATTACCTCATGCATCAGGGCCTGGGCATTGGGAGGTTCTGAGAAAACTGTCCCAGAACTTTGACAGTGTTCCCCTCATCTTCCATGCATGCACCCTGGTCCTTCTCCTGACTTTCTGGCAATTGTGCCTCATCATTAGAGATGAGCGTTGTTCTACTCGAACTGTTCGCCAATCTCAAATTCGAGCTGTTTTGGGCGGTGTTCGAGCCGTTCGGCGAGCACGAACAATTTGAGAAAAATTCGGCTGTTCGAGGTTATGTTCGATAACTGTTCGTGCACCAAAATCATAACTGGATTTTTTCTCAGTAATGATGAAAATTAATGTTAATACACAGTTTGAGTGTACAGCGGGGTGGGGGGAGGGGCAGGGGATGGATCTCTGCAGGAACAATGAAGATCTCCATTTTTTTTTTCTCTTTCCCGCATTTACAGTGGGGAGGTGCAATCTGTCAGCCTATCAGCAGCGCACACACGGAGCGAAGTGCTTTTTTTCACACAAGCAAGGGCATGTGTCATTGGCAGTGTATGTCACATGTCCTTGCCCTATAAGACCAAGCCATTTTCCCCATCGCCACCATTTTCTCACTGCTGCAGCTGCGTGTTAGACGGCACCGCTGTTGCTGTGTGCGATATACCTTGTTAATTTCAAGCCAATTTTCGCACAAATCTACAGATAGCTTGGGAGTAGGGAATAGTTGTGATTGCAGTCCTTTTAAGGACTAGGTTACAGCATTTCCTACGACTTTTATCAAGCAGGTCTGTGCTCTTAAATAGATAGATTGTGGGAGTAAAGACTAATTGTAATTGGAGTCCTTTTCAGGACTAGGTTACATCAGTTCCTATCAGTTTTTGCCAGGCAGGTCTGTGCCAGTGCTGTGCAAGTTTTTTTCACAGCATTTGGCTGAATCTAGCAAAGCTAATCCTTTTTGGCCTATTGCAGAGTGTGTTAGTCAGTGGAGTAGCCTATCTGTGTTGCAAGATATACCACCTGTGTATAGAATACCAATTTTTTTACTGCACCTAGTGAAGTAAAATCTTTTGGGCATAGCATCATTCTATTAGTCCATCTATACTGACCTCCATCAGGTTGCAAATTGAATATAATTTTTTTCTGCATCTAGCTCTGAAAAAATATTGGGCTTCTAGCTGTGTGTGGGACTTGTTGTATTAGTCCATCTATACTGACCTCCATCAGGTTGCAAACTGCATATATTTTTTTCTTCATCTACCTCTGAAAAAATTTTGGGCTTCTAGCTGTGTGTGGGACTTGTTCTATTAATCCATCTATACAGACCTCCATCAGGTTGCAAACTGAATATATTTTTTTCTGCATCTACCTCTGAAAAAATATTGGGCTTCTAGCTGTGTGTGGGACTTGTTGTATTAGTCCAAATATACTGACCTCCATCAGGTTGCAAACTGAATATATTTTTTTCTGCATCTACCTCTGAAAAAATATTGGGCTTCTAGCTGTGTGTGGGACTTGTTGTATTAGTCCATCTATACAGACCTCCATCAGGTTGCAAACTGAATATATTTTTTTCTGCATCTACCTCTGAAAAAATATTGGGCTTCTAGCTCTGTGTGGGACTTGTTGTATTAGTCCATCTATACTGACCTCCATCAGGTTGCAAACTGAATATATTTTTTTCTGCATCTACCTCTGAAAAAATATTAGGCTTCTAGCTGTGTGTGGGACTTGTTCTATTAATCCATCTATACAGACCTCCATCAGGTTGCAAACTGAAAATATTTTTTTCTGCATCTACCTCTGAAAAAATATTGGGCTTCTAGCTGTGTGTGGGACTTGTTGTATTAGTCCATCTATACTGACCTCCATCAGGTTGCAAACTGAATATATTTTTTTCTGCATCTACCTCTGAAAAAATATTGGGCTTCTAGCTGTGTGTGGGACTTGTTCTATTAATCCATCTATACAGACCTCCATCAGGTTGCAAACTGAATATATTTTTTTCTGCATCTACCTCTGAAAAAATATTGGGCTTCTAGCTGTGTGTGGGACTTGTTCTATTAATCCATCTATACAGACCTCCATCAGGTTGCAAACTGAATATATTTTTTTCTGCATCTACCTCTGAAAAAATATTGGGCTTCTAGCTGTGTGTGGGACTTGTTGTGTTAGTCCATCTATACTGACCTCCATCAGGTTGCAAACTGAATATATTTTTTTCTGCATCTACCTCTGAAAAAATATTGGGCTTCTAGCTGTGTGTGGGACTTGTTCTATTAATCCATCTATACAGACCTCCATCAGGTTGCAAACTGAATATATTTTTTTCTGCATCTACCTCTGAAAAAATATTTGGCCTTCTAGCAGTGTGTGGGACTTTCTCTATTAGTCCATCTATACTGACCTCCATCAGGTTGCAAATTAAAAATAATTTTTATCTGCATCTAGCTCTGAAAAAATATTTGGCCTTCTAGCAGTGTGTGGGACTTTCTCTATTAGTCCATCTATACTGACCTCCACCAGGTTGCAAATTGAATATAATTTTTTTCTGCCTCTAACCCAGCCAATAGTTTTGGCCTAATACCACAGTTTGGCCACTCAGCTCTGCTCGGTTCCCATCCATTGTTTTTTTGTGCAAACAACTCCAGAGTTGTTAATTAGTTAACCACCAAAATGAGTGGAAAAAGGCCTGCTGCTGGTGGAAAGGGGAATAGGCGTGTTGGGAAGGGGAAAAAAGGTTGTGTCCGTGGGGTAGGTGTTAAAGCAACAGTAACATCTGCAGAAGAAAGACCATCTTCCAGCCAAACTAAAATGTCTACTTCTTTTAGCGGACAATGTGATAAGATCCCTTTCTTACGGCCACGCCAATCGCTACAAATTCCAGATGAGGCACAAAAACAACGTGCTTCAACGGATATCAAGTGCTCCTTTAAGTGGGCTCTCCTCCACATCAACTTCAACATCACAAATACTCCAGTCCTCAAAGGTGTCACCCCAATCGCACTTGCTTACTCACAGCTCCCAAATCTCCAGCTGCCCGTCTGAGTATGAGGTAGAACAGATGGTTGAGTCTGCAGAGCTGTTTACTCATACTATAGCCTGGGAATCAGAGGTCGACTCCAGCGCTTCTGTGAATCCAGACGAGGAAATGATCTGCACTGATGCCCAGAATCTTTATGAGTCGGATCCAGGACCAGACGCAGAAGGTTCTGACCATAATGTAGACCCTCATTCCCAAACTGTAACTCCTGTTGGTGGAGACAATGAGGAAGACGATGATAAGACTCAAATACCTGATTGGAGCGACAACTTTAGTTTTTTGTCAAGGCAGGAACAGGTTGGCTCTGAGGACGACGGGTGTGATAACGCACAGGGTGATGATGATGAGGTTGGAGATCCCACTTACTGTCAACCCACAGTCAGCCAAGAGATGAGGTCAGCAGAGGAGGTGGAGGAAGATGCTAGTGACGACGAGGTCAGGTTGCGCCTTCCTGGACAGAGACGTAGTACTGGAAGCACGTCAACAACTGCATCCTCAAACACAACTCTGCCTCTCACCACAAGTCGTGGTGGCTCTTCAGGTCGCATGGGTGCTAAGCCTTGCATAGCCTGGGCATTTTTTCAGATCGATAAAGATGACCCAACTCGTGTTATCTGTAACATTTGTCAGCAAAAGCTAAGTAGAGGCCAAAAAATACATAGTTTGAGTACTTCATGCATGAACCGGCACATGGACATGAAGCATAAGTTGCAGTGGGAAGCTCAGTGTGCTACAATGCGGCCTAGCTGGCCGGGCCAACCACCGTCTGCCATATCTTGTGCATCCGCGGCCTCTTCATCCTCTGTGACTGGGGGGACAGCAGTCACACTTGTTTTGGGGCGCAGACCTGCCACCTCTTTACCCGCAACAGCCAGCGTGATTGGCAGGTCATCATTTTCTTTGGAGGTGGTAACACCAGCTGGTGTTGAGCGCTGTCCGACATCGATAGCACCACCTTTGGATCAAGGCAACCTAACATGTCCGCCTGCATCTTCCTCACAGACCGGCAGTTTGCCGGGGACACCCTTATCAACCCCGTCTAAGCACAATAGCCAGCCCTCGGTCCCTCAGATGTGGACAAGTAAAAGACCATTTCCTCCTAGCCATGAGAAAGCTAAGAGGTTGAATTTCACCATCTGCAAGTTCTTGGCTACAGAAATGCTGCCTTTCCGCCTGGTGGACACAGAGGATTTTCGAGACCTTATGTCCGTCGCAGTGCCCCAGTACCAGATGCCCAGTCAGCACTACTTCTCAAAGAAAGGTGTGCCTGCGCTCCACCAGCATGTCGCACACAACATCACCGCTTCTTTGAGAAACTCTGTGTGTGACAGGGTGCATTTCACCACAGACACTTGGACGAGTAGGCATGGACAGGGGCGTTATATGTCGCTGACTGGGCACTGGGTAACTATGGTGACAGCAGGACAAGGGGCTGCTGTCCAAGTCTTGCCGTCCCCACGAGTTGTGCGTCAATCCTCTTTATGTCAAAGTTCCTCCACTGCTTCTGCCTCCTAAACCTCCTCTCGGTCTTCCACCTGCACCCAAAGCCTGTCTGGTCATGCCACAAGCTTTCTAACTGCGCAGAAGGGATCCTGCACACCTCCTTACTATGCTGGCAGTAGGGCTCAACGTCATCAGGCGGTTTTTACATTGAAATGTCTGGGAAATGTGAGTCACACAGCTGAGGAGTTGTGGTCAGCTCTGGAGAACCAATTTCATGAATGGTTGTCTCCACTGGACCTGAAACCAGGGAAGGCCGTGTGCGACAATGCTGCAAACCTGGGTGCGGCCCTTCGCCGGGGCAATGTCACACACGTGCCTTGTATGGCTCACGTGTTGAACCTGGTTGTCCAGCAATTTTTAGCCCACTATCCCAGACTAGATGGCCTTCTGCAGAGGGCACGGTCGCTGTGTGCTCACTTTCGCCGTTCGCATCCCGCAGATCAGCGAATTACATCTCTACAGAAGTCGTTGGGCCTGCCACTTCACGGGCTAAAATGCGATGTGCCTACCCGGTGGAATTCAACTCTGCACATGTTGCAGCGACTGTGGCAGCACCGACAAGCCCTGGTGCAATACGTTCTGACGTATAGCCTAGGCCAACGAGATCCAGAGGTGGGGCAAATCACGCTGGAGGAGTGGTCTCAGATCAGGGACCTATGCACCCTTCTGCACAGTTTTGAAATGGCGACGAAGATGTTTAGTGCTGACGATGCCATTATAAGCATGACTATTCCGGTGATTTACATGCTGGAGCACATGTTAAACAGAATTCGGAGTCAGGTGGTGGCACAAGAGGAGGTGGAGGAAGTAGAGGAGGAGGAGTTGTATGCGGAAGGGCTAACATCTGCAAGGTCCAGACGGTCGGCAGCACCAAGGCGGCAGGCATGTGAGGGTGGGGGAGATGGTTTTACCAGGGCGCATGGTAGCAGCCAAACTAGTGAGGAAGGTGCAGGAGCCCAGGAAGAAGTGGAGGACGAACTGATGGAAGACTCATCAGATGAGGGAGACCTTGATCACATTTCTGTTGTGCGAGGTTGGGGGGAGAGGACAGAGGAAGGAAGCATGATTGTTACCTCGCCACCAACACAACAGGGACTTGGTGCTCCTGGATGCGCAACACACATGAGTGCCTTCTTGCTGCACTACCTGCAACATGACCCTCGAATTGTGAGAATTAGAAATAATCCTGACTACTGAGTTGCCACACTGTTAGATCCCCGGTACAAAAGTAAATTTGCAGAAATTATTCCTGCCATAGAAAGGGATGCACGCATGCAGGAGTATCAGCAGAGACTGTTGCAGAATCTTACATGTGCTTTTCCACAAAATACCAGTGGTGCACGTAGTGAATCTCACAGTTCCAACTTGCCAACCGTGGGACCGTCAAGTGTTCAGCACTCAAACCGTAACAGAACCACAGTAACTGCTGGTAACATCAATTTTGCGGAATCAATTCACCACTTTTTTAGCCCATCCTTTGCAAGGCCACAGGAGACAAGAAGTCTGACACATAGTCAACGCCTAGAGACGATGGTACAGGAGTATCTCCAAGTAAACATTGAAGACACGACTGTGTCACTGGACCCTTGCTCTTTTTGGGCTTCCAATCTGGATAAATGGCCGGAGCTAGCCACTTACGCCTTGGAGATCTTGTCATGCCCCGCAGCCATCGTTCTGTCTGAACGTGTGTTCAGCGCTGCTGGTGGTGTGCTGACAATCCGTGAACAAAACAGTTTTGAAATCAGTCTTCATGTAATGTTTGGCCCACTGGAGCCGTTTCTGCTTTTGTGAAGTGGATAGAGGAGGTCGACAGGATGGCGTATGCACAGCTGCAAACCTCTGAAGGACCCTGCATCTTGTTGTTCGGGGGACGTTGGAGGCACAAGCAGCTTCAAAAACTTGTCTGCTGCTATGACAAGGCTTTTTTGCCGCTGCTCTTTCAACCTGACGTAATTGCCTGTAGGAAAGAGTCCTCAATTTGCCCTTATCAGCACGCACACGTGTGTACTGTGAATCAGCTACATACTTCTTGATTGCCAAGACACTTCATCCTGATCATCGCACAATGTTGATTGTAGTCATGCCTTGACCTAAACACTCCACAATTTGTTGCTTCTCAGCAGCCGACACATCCTTTTTCTTTCCCATTTTGGCAGAAAATGTAGGCTGCTTAATAATGTGAGACAGCCTTCTTAAGTAGTCTTGCCTTTCATTGGACACACCTGCCAAACTAATTAGCACAGGTGTCTGCAATTGCTTACAGTGATATAAAGAGCCCTGACACACATCACCATCAATGAGTTTAACTGACAAACAAACAAATTCTTCCCTTATCACTCCTAAACACTTTTTGCATAATAATTTGGAACACAGTGTACATGTGCTTTTCCACAAAACACCAGTGGTTCACGTAGTGAATCTTACAGTTCTAACTTGCCAACCGTGGTCTGTATGGAGTTGTTCAATAAAGGGCCCAAAATTAAGATAACATAGATGGGAGAGGTCTCTATGAATAGGAATTCCTAAGTATTTGATACCCTGTGAGGGCCAGGCAAAGGGAAAGTTGGACTGGATGGAATCCTATATGGATTTGGGGAGGGAGACATCGAGGGCCTCAGACTTCGCTGCATTGATTTTAAAATTTAACCATGTAACAAAGTGATCTATTTCAGCCATAACAGCATGGATGGATATATGTGATTGAGTGATATATACTAGGACATCATCAGCAAATAGAGAGCACTTGTACTCGGTGCCTCCCACCTCAATCCACCTAATATTGGGGTTATGGCGAATTGATGAGAGCAGGTGCTCCGTCACTGGGATGTATAAGAGAGGGGACAGAGAACATCCCTGCCTTGTCCCATTGGTGATTGTGAAAGGTGATGAAAATGTTCTGACGCGCCCCCTGGGCCTTGGGACACCCGGAGCCGGACCCTTTTTGGTGGATGCTGGTGGTTGTAGTCTCCGTGGCGGCAACCCGGTTCCGTGGCTCAGGGCAGTCAAACCAGTGGCGGAACTATTTATGTGGTTTTGATGTTTAAATGTCCGACTACGCCACCCGTGAATTGCGGTCAGAGTGAACCGCCGCTCCAGGGCAGACCGCTGAGGCTGGTGTTGTGGGTGCAGCAGAGCGTAGCATAACTCCCCACGGGAGGAGTATAGCCTCAGGGCAGTGTATGCAGAGGATGGGGGTGATGGTGCAGGGCAGCAGCAGTAATGACACGGAGTCAGTGATGCAGTCCAGGGCCTTTACTCACAGTTCTTATTATCCAGACCACGTCTGCAGGTAACGGCTGCCCACGTCGTACTGTGCTCACCAGGTGAGGGGCTCAGACAACTCCCAGATAACTTTGGAGTGCTTCACAGGACCCCCTTTGTGTGTCCTTTGTCTGGCCTTTCTTACCAACCCTTCTGTCCGGCTGCCTCGGGCCTCCTCTTGGTAAACTTGGCGCCAGTTTCCCTGACCCTATGTGGTGCCTTCCTAGCGGGTGTAGCGAGGGGCTGCGCCACATAAAATGCCACAGCCTCCTGTTTCTAGCTGAGGGTCGTTTCCTGCCTCCACTAGTTTCGGGGACCGGTCTCCCCCTTTGGCCTGACCCCTCCACGCAGGTGGATTCGGGCGTGCGGTGGCGACTCGCCCGTCCGCACCCCTGAGATCCCTTCGTTCCTCGTTCCTGGAGCCTTCTCCGCTCCTCTTCCTTCCTTCTCCCTCTTCCAGGCCTGGGCCTCTGTTACTAGGCCCGCCTCCGGAGCAGAGCTCATGCAGAGCCCCTGCTCCCTGCCACTTCTGCTCAGACTTCTCTGCACTGAACTAAGATGGTGCCCACCTTTTATACTCCCTTCTCAATGCACCCAGGAACTGCTTCCTCCCTGCTCCTGCACTACAGGGTTCCCCTTCCTCAGTGTTCCCTCCCCCCACTCCAGCCAGGGACAGGGACTGTCGTGCCCATCTCAGGGGCATATTGGTCGCCCTGCCCCACGGCAATGTGGTGTAATGCATGCAGGTGTCGGGTCCTGATCCACACTACATCCTTACCTGAGAGTGAGATATCACACCTCTGGGTGAGGTGCAATACCTCTGTAGCAACCGATTCCTCAGGGTGCTACAGTTCCATTTATCTTCAGCCTAGGTGACGTATTGCGATACAGGGCCGTGATTTTGGCTATAAAAGGGTCCCCTAGACCCCTACCCCAAGCTTTTTAAGAGAATCATATATGGCGTGCCAGGAGACTCTATGGAATGCTTTCTCATCATCCAACGAGAGTATCTAATTACAAATTTTTAACTGCATCTAGCCCAGGAAATACTTTGTGCCTAGTAGCAGTGTCTGCTAGTCAGCGGATTATCCCGGCTGTTAACCAAGCTACACAACCTGTAGTTTGGACACTTAATTTTTTCAAAGGAAATGCTTCGGGACCACGGGATACTCAGTGAAGAGCATCAGGAGGCACCCCAAGGCATAGGGGCTGGGACTGGCAGTAGGATGCCTTGCGGTGGACAGCCGAGCTCGATCCTTATAAAAGCTTTTTAACTGCAGCAGCTTTAGTGGACGCTACTGGAGCTGGAATTACGCGGCTGCTGGCATGAGACTTGCCCTCCAATAGATCCTTGTAAATGGATTTAAAGTGTATTCATTCAAATTAGAGAGACAATTTAAATTAAAAAGCTTAGAGCTGCCTCCACCACAGGGGGGCTCGCTCGACCCACCAGCGGACAGGCACCAGTATTGGGAGAGGTGGGCTGGCCGTCAGGGTTCACCGCGGCTCTGGCACAAACCCGGCGACGCGGAGGTGGCACGGGCAGGAGCGGACTGAACGTGTCGGCTTCTCACTTTTTGGATTTTAGAAGGGCATGACATGCCTATATCTGTGTCTCCCCCTCCTTTTACTCCTCCACCTCTTTTGTTTTTGCATGACTATATGTACTTGTCACTTTTCCATGTGTTAGTTGTGTCTTCTGAGCAGTTTGTCAGCTTTTGGACACCTTTGAAGGTGTTTTCTATGTGTTTCTATGTGTTTTTGTTTGCCTGCCATTGGTCTTAACGGTGTTCGAAGGTGTTCGACGAACAGTTCGACGAACACACGGGTGTTCGACGAACCGAACCGAACTCGAACACTACGGGGGTGGCTCAACACTACTCATCATCATCCACCTCTTGCAACAACAATTGCACTTTCCTACCGTCGCCTTCGTGTGACTGTGGCTGCTCAAATATTGCAAAAAATGTCAGGATTATTACCGCAGTAATATTTGATCATGTCTGATGACCAAGTTTTTATGCAGTGGCGGTATAGAAATGCTATTGGTCAGCAACTAAGTGTGGATATGTTTTGAACGCACAACTGGCAGACTTTAAATGGAGTATAATATTTTGCAGCTTGCAAAAACGTTCAGGATTAATTACTGCAGTAATAATTGATCTGAGAATCAAGTTTTTATGCAGTGGCGGCATAGCGATTCTGTTGATCAGTGACCAAGTGTGGATATGTTTTCAACGCACAACTGGAAGAATTTAAATGGAGTATAATATTTTGCAGCATGCCAAAAAATTCAGGATTATTACCGCAGTAATATATGATCATGAATGTGGCGGATCTTTTTTAGGAAAGCGGCTTTTGGGGACCGAAGAAAGTATATCAACCGGTCTAATTCAACATCTACAAACACCAGCGATGAAAAGAAAACATCATCCTTACAATTTCAGGATGAAAACGGCCAAAGTAAAGAAAGTCTAAAGGTAATAAACCTATCACATTACATTCTATCTAAACCTTAAAAGGAAGTCCTCTCCAAAGGACTTTCCTTTTCCCCAGTTGACAAATACGACCATTTCACCACTATTAAAGACTTGGAACTATTCGCCTGTAAATTAATTTTCAAAAAATATTTCAAATCCCCATCTGATCAACTCTCCACAGCTATTGAAAGACAGGCTTTACTAGACCTGGAAGAATTGGCGCGGGAGAGTGAACCCATACAATCAGCTGCGATGCCTGATCACTTATACCCACGATCAACTGCATTCCCCCCCTTGTCCACCTGTCCACAGGTCGACATATTTGTCAGACTAGTGAGAAATGACCTTTCCCACCTTGGAGAGGGTATTTCACAGGACAATCTTTCCCGTCCCCAAAGACAGGCTATTTTAGAATTACGACAGATAAAAGATGTGGTCATCAAAAGAGCGGACATGTGGGGTAATGTAGTGATCTGGCCTTCAAAGGATTACGAAAAAGAGGCCTTTAAACAACTTAACAATAATGACTGCTATAAAAGACTGGACAGCATCCCTCTTCTAATATTTCAAAGGGAATTGACTCACTTGCTGGATGATGGGGTTGAATCATCTGTGATCTCTGCAAAAATGAAGGGGGCTCTTTTGCAGGAATTTCCGGTAATTCCTACCTTTTACTTACTTCCTAATGTTCACAAGGACCCCCTCTGCCCACCTGGTAGACCGATTGTCTCCGGCATGGGGGGTCTTTGTGAACCTATATGCCAATTCGTGGATTTTTTCCGGCAACAATGTGTTGAAACTATCCCATCATTTGTAAAAGATACAACAGACGTTCTGAGGAAGCTTGATGGTATTATTCTGGAAACAGATATGTGGTTTGTTACGTGCGACGTGAAGTCCCTGTATACATCAATACAACATAATGATGGCATTACAGCGGCCAGATTTTTCCTAGAGATGACTAGTTTTGAACCGACACTTACGAAATTTATCTTGGTACTTTTAGAATTTATTTTAACGCATAATTTTTTTGAGTTCAAAGACTGACCCTTCCTACAGCTCCAGGGGACCGCGATGGGGGCGTCTTGTGCGCCTTCATACGCTAATCTCTTCCTGGGGCTGTGGGAGAGAGACACGGTCTTTGAAACACCCAGTCATGAATCAGTCGTCTCCTGGCTACGTTATATAGATGATGTGCTTTTCATCTGGCAGGGCTCCACGTCACAACTTGACAAATTTCTCCATCACCTGAACAATAATAAACTGAATATCAGGCTGACTTATAAATATAGTCAGTCTCATATTGACTTTCTCGACTTATCTATTAATAGAATGGAAGACGGGAGGATTGGCACAGATATCTACCGTAAGGAGACTTCTACCAACTCCTTACTACATTTTACTTCGTCACACCCGCCAAAATTAAAAAGCTCAATCCCTATCGGCCAATATTTCAGAGCTCGTCGGATCTGTTCGAGCGACGACAGATTTAATAACCAGGCCCGTGATCTCTCTAAAAGATTTCTAAATAGGGGCTACAAAATCCGAGATATTAACAAAGCATACATCAGAGCCAAAAACTCTGACAGACAAAATCTTCTTGCCATAAACCGTAAGCCAAAAGATAAGGAGCTTCTGGAATATTCTTATCCCAGATTCATAACGACCTTCTACAATAATTGAGTAGATATAAAGAAAATTCTGACCAGACATTGGCCAGTGTTACTGACCGACAAAGATCTTAAAGGCCAACTCCCCAACCGACCTGCGTTGACCTGGCGTAAATCAAACACATTGAGCGACCTATTAACCAACAGCCATTATACCCCACCAAAAAGCTCGTTTATTTTTGGAAGTAAAGGCCCTCCCTGGGGTTGTTCCTCTTGTGGTAAGTGTTCGATATGCAGATTCCTCCCAAAAGCGTCACATTTCTGCAATTCCAATGGAGAAAAGTCTTTTCGCATTGTCCACCACATTACGTGCAACACTGAAGCAGTCGTTTACCACCTCACCTGCCCATGTGGATTAATCTATATAGGCATGACTACTAGGGCCTTAAAAGTACGGATACAAGAACATATAAGAGACATTAACAATGCCTCCTTATGTACTGATCCGGAATCCCTCAAAACGATACCCAAGCATTTTCTAGAAAACCATAGAGGCAACCCACAAGGCCTAACAGTTCGGGGTATCGATCATGTATACATGGGCATAAGAGGTGGAAACATCAAAAAGAAGCTGCTTCAGAAAGAAACACGGTGGATCGTGTTTTGGACACGATTTCTCCAAAGGGGCTTAATGATGTAGTTAGTTTCAAGTCTTTCTTGTAAAAAATGAAGTGCTGCGCTGTTTTAACAATTGACACCTTGTGTTTCCTTTTTTATCTTTAGACATCTTAGTCTTTGATTCGTATAGATTGTATCTCATTTCCTTTGTCTGACTCTATTCGGTTTAGATTTATTGTAATGCACACGCCCGGGCTGAGCGGCGTGTGCGTGTGATTCCACTGGACCGTGCCGGAGAGTGAATGCCTGGAGGGGCGTAACTAGGTATTCACCTGATCCGACCAGGGTCGCACGACGACATACGCCGCCAGTGCACCAAGGAGGAACCGAGCAGAGGGACCAGGTGCTACTCCAGGACGGACCCCGGACACGGCTGTTGACCCACACAGGGGAATACAGGAACAGACTGGTTAGGCTGGCACACAGACTGGTGGGAATAGGCAGGCACGACTGGTATGCAGGCAGGCGAGTATGCAGGCAGGGGGGTACAGGCAAGCACGGCTAGAGTGCAGACAGGAAGGCACTAGCAGGTAGGAACATAGGCGGGATAGGACCCAGTACACACTGGGACTCTGGAACAGAACGACAGATGTGGCGGACAAACAAAGCAGAGTGAGGCCGCCCAGAGAGGTGAGCGAGAGCAGGGCAGGACGAGACCGCCCGGAGCGGTGAGCAAGAGCAGGGCAGGACGAGACCGCCCGGAGCGGTGAGCAAGAGCAGAGCAGGACGAGACCGCCTGGAGCGGTGAGCAAGAGCAGAGCAGGATGAGACCGCCCGGAGCGGTGAGCAAGAGCAGAGCAGGACGAGACCACCTGGAGCGGTGAGCAAGAGCAGAGCAGGACGAGACCGCCTGGAGCGGTGAGCAAGAGCAGAGCAGGACGAGACCGCCTGGAGCGGTGAGCAAGAGCAGAGCAGTACGAGACCGCCTGAAGAGGTGAGCAAGAGCAGAGTAGGACGAGACCGCCTGGAGCGGTGAGCAAGAGCAGAGCAGGACGAGACCGCCAGGAGCGGTGAGCAAGAGCAGAGCAGTACGAGACCGCCCGGAGTGGTGAGCAAGAGCAGAGCAGGACGAGACCGCCTGGAGTGGTGAGCAAGAGCAGAGCAGGACGAGACCGCCTGGAGTGGTGAGCAAGAGCAGAGCAGGACGAGACCGCCTGGAGTGGTGAGCAAGAGCAGAGCAGGATGAGACCGCCTGGAGCGGTGAGCAAGAGCAGAGCAGGACGAGACCGCCTGGAGCGGTGAGCAAGAGCAGAGCAGGACGAGACCGCCTGGAGCGGTGAGCAAGAGCTGAGCAGGACGAGACCGCCTGGAGCGGTGAGCAAGAGCAGAGTAGGACGAGACCGCCTGGAGCGGTGAGCAAGAGCAGAGCAGGACGAGACCGCCTGGAGCGGTGAGCAAGAGCAGAGCAGGACGAGACCGCCTGGAGCGGTGAGCAAGAGCAGAGCAGAACGAGACCGCCTGGAGCGGTGAGCAAGGGCAGAGCAGGACGAGACCACCTGGAGCGGTGAGCAAGGGCAGAGCAGGACGAGACCGCCTGGAGCGGTGAGCAAGAGTAGAGCAGGACGAGGCCATCTGGAGCGGTGAGCAATAGTAGAGCAGGACGAGGCCGTCTGGAGCGGTGAGCAAGAGTAGAGCAGGACTGCCGGAGCAGTGAGCAAAAGGATAAGAGCGGAGCGAGACTGCCGGAGCAGTGAGCAAAAGGATAAGAGCGGAGCGAGACTGCCGGAGCAGTGAGCAAAAGGGTCAGAGCGGAGCAAGGCTGCCAGAGCAGCGAGCAAAAGGGTCAGAGCGGAGCAAGGCTGCCGGAGCAGCGAGCAAAAGGGTCAGAGCGGAGCAAGGCTGCAGGAGCAGTGAGCAAGGCAGAGCAGGCTAGAACCGCTGGAGCGGTGAGCAAGGCAGAGCAGGGGGGACAGGGCTCTGTTCACACGGAACAGACAGGAAGGGAAAGGCAGAGCCAGATACCCACAGGGTACTTGCAGTGAAGTAGCGAGTGGACCACAAACTCACAAACGGGAGTACAGAGACAACAAGCAGGAGTTAGGTACGAGTTCAGACTCTGCAGAAAAAGGAAAGGAACGGACATAGAGAAAAAACAGGTAAAAGATAGGAGAGAGTTCAGACTGGAACTGAGTGTACGGAGGAGACCGACACTGCAGCGGAATACAGGAGCGGGTCTGGGAATACGGCCCCCAGAGAGGCGGGACGAACAGGCAAGGAGCGTGTTCAGACAGGACAGACAAGATACAGGAGCGGGTCTAGGTAATCGGCCCCTAGAAGGCGGGAGGAACAGGCTAGGAGCGTGTTCAGGCAGGCCTGGAAATACAGCCTCCAGGATAGGCAGACAAGAGAACACAGAACGGGACCTGGCACCTTCAGAGTGAAAGCACACACTGAATGAAACACAATGCTCAGGCATGGGTTAATTGGAGCAGCTGGTTTAAATACCAGGTGACAGACAGCAATTGGCTGAGGACGCACAAGGGGTGTGCCCACAGCAGGTACAAGAAGCAGGAAGAGATCGGGCGCCGCCCTTAAGCAGCAGCACACAGAAGGAAACAGACAGCATGGAGGGAAGCCAGAGAGACATTCGGGATTGGAGATCAAGTGCGCGCACTTGCACAGTGGGAGATGGACCACTATGCAAGGACGCTACCAGGTATGTTACAGTACCCCCCCCTTACGCCCCCTCTTCTTCAGGCCTGCCAGAATCTTCCGCAGGGAATTCGAGGGCCAATCCTTCACTTCAAGGAGATCACTTCCACTGTCCACAGGAAAAACTGGTCTCATCTGGTTAGCTAGGATGCTACCTCCTATCCAGCCATCCTCAGCAACAGACGAAACGGGTGGAGTACCAGGAACAGCACACAAGGAAGTCTCTCTCCACATATTTTCAGGTGGCACCCCAGAGGGTACAGGAGACAACTGGAAGTCCTCCACCGGGATGGAGGGGAGCAGAGACTTGGGGGTAATCTCTGCTTCGAGGTACATCTTGTCAAACTCACAGGAAGAAATAGATGGGTTATCAGGTACAGGATGAGGAAAAGTCACTGTCTCTTTGTTATCTGGTGGTACCCCGGAGGATTCAGGAAACAACTGGAGGTCTTCTGCCGGGTCAGAAGAGTGCAGAGGCTCGGAGAAAACATCTGCTTCAGAGTACACTAGGTCGGACTCACTGGACGAAGCAGGCGAGGTATAGGGTACCGAGTATTGGAAAGTCTCTGTCCATTCACCACCAGGTGGCACCCCGAAGGGTTCTGGAGACAACTGGAGGTCCTCCGCCTGGTCAGAGGGGTGTAGAGACTCATGGGTAACCTCTGCTTCAGAGTACACTAGGTCGGACTCACTGGACGAAGCAAGCGAGGTATCAGATCCAGGATATAGGAAAGTCTCTGTCCATTCACCACCAGGTGGCACCCCGAAGGGTTCTGGAGACAACTGGAGGTCCTCCGCCCGGTCGGAGAGGTGTAGAGACTCGGGAGTAACCTCTGCTTCGGAGTACACTAGGTTGGACTCACTGGACAAAGCGAGCGAGGTATCAGGTACAGAGTATAGGAGAGTCTCTGTCCTTTCACTGCCAGGTAGCACCCCGAAGGGTTCTGGAGACAACTGGAGGTCCTCCGCCTGGTCGGAGGGGTGTAGAGACTCGGGGGTAACTACCACTTTGGGGTACCCATTGTCAGGCTCACAAGATGGAGCGGACAAAGTATCGAGTACCGGGTGTAGAGAAGTCTCTCTCCATTTGTCATCGAGTGGTATCCTGGAGGATTCAGGAGGCAACACGGGGTCCTCCGCCAAGTAGTAGAGGTTAGAGATGAGCGGTGTTCTACTCGAACTGTTCGCCAATCTCAAATTCGAGCTGTTTTGGGCGGTGTTCGAGTTGTTCGACGAACCCGAACGATTTGCAAAAAATTCGGCTGTTCGAGGTTATGTTCGATAACTGTTCGTGCACCAAAAGCGTGTCCTGCATGTCTGGCGCTATTTAGAGCACCAATCATGCAGGGATTGTCTGCCACTCACTGTAATGCCACAGCCATGGTGGTTGTGGCATTACAGTGATTGCCCAAATCGATGGGAGCAGTGCCAACAGTGAAACATGAAAAGCCGGCAATTCAGCAGCGGCATACACCTGTACCCGACAATTTAGAACCGAAAGAATAGAGCTTCACACATAGATTAGAGAGATATAAACATGTCAGCCACATATATACGAAGTACAGTGAAAGTGCTGCTTACTGTACTTGTCATTTAGCGTAAAGGATTTATCAAAAAAAATAATAGTGTTTTCATGCACCGTCTCTTTAAAAAAGCCGGCCGGCAATTCAGCAGCGGTACCCGACAATTTATAACAGACAGAATAGAGCTTCACACATAGATTAGATAGATAGAAACATGTCAGTCACATATATATGAAGTACAGTGATAGTGTTGGTTACTGTACTTGTCATTTAGTATTAAAATAAAGGATTTATTATTAAAAAAATTGGCGTGGGGTTCCCCTTAATTTTAGGCTCTAGCGGAGGTTAAGCAGACGGCTGGGGCAGATGTTTGAAGCCTGGGAAGGGGGTAATACCCACGGAGCTTCCCAGGCTACTAATATCAGCCCCCAGCTGAATACATAGCCTTTACTAGCTATTAAAATGGGGGACCCCCCAAAAAAAATGACGTGGGGTCCCCCCTAATTTAATAGCTAGCAAAGGCTAGGCAGACAGCTGGGGGCTGATATTAATAGCCCAGGAAGGGAGCCATGAATATTGGCCCCCTCCCAGGCTAGAAACACCAGCCGTCAGCCGCCCCAGAAATGGCGCATTCCTAGAATGCGCCAATTCTGGCACTTAGCCTCGCTCTTCCACGCTGCCCTGGTGCGGTGGCAGGGGGTAATAGGTTTGGGGTTGATGTCAGCTTATAATGCCAGCTGACATCAAGCCCAGGTTAGTAATGGAGAGGCGTCTATAAGACACCCCCATTACTAACCCCATAGTCAAAGTTAAAAAAAACACAAACACCCAGAATAAAGTCCTTTAATTGAAATAAAGACACAATCCTTTATTGTTCTAAATTAAACCATACTTACCGTCACGCCCATTCCAGCTGAAGCCAACGATCTCCTGCAATAAAAGAAAAATAATAAAGCAACCTCATCCTTACCTTTCCATGGTTCCCACGACAGCTTCAGCTCTGCTACATCGAGATGACAGGCTGGACCGCAGCAGAACGCTGCCATCCAGCCTCTCATCCCGCAGACACTGAGAAGCGCAGGCTTGCTTGCGCTGCTCAGCGTCTCTCTGTGACGACATCCAGATGAGCCGAGTTCATGTACAATGAACTCGGCTCACCTCATGCACGTCACTGACAGCGTGGAAAAATTCTCACGCTGAAGCGGTGAGTGCAGGAGAATTCTCCCACGCTGTCAGTGATGTGCATAAGGTGAGCTCATGTCCAATGAACTCAGCTCACCTCCTGCACGTCACTGACAGCGTGGGAGAATTCTCCTGCACTCAGCGCTTCAGCGTGAGAATTCTCCCACGCTGAAGCGCTGAGTACAGGAGAATTTTCCCACGCTGTCAGTGACGTGCATAAGGTGAGCTCATGTCCAATGAACTCAGCTCACCTCCTGCACGTCACTGACAGCGTGGGAGAATTCTCCTGCACTCAGCGCTTCAGCGTGAGAATTCTCCCACGCTGAAGCGCTGAGTGCAGGAGAATTTTCCCACGCTGTCAGTGACGTGCATAAGGTGAGCTCATGTCCAATGAACTCAGCTCACCTCCTGCACGTCACTGACAGCGTGGGAGAATTCTCCTGCACTCAGCGCTTCAGTGTGAGAATTCTCCCACGCTGAAGCGCTGAGTGCAGGAGAATTTTCCCACGCTGTCAGTGACGTGCATGAGGTGAGCCGAGTTCATTGGACATTAACTCGGCTCATCTGGATGCCCTCACAGAGAGACACTGTGGAGCGCAAGCAAGCCTGCGCTTCTCAGTGTCTGCGGGATGACAGGCTGGATGGCAGCGTTCTGCTGCGGTCCAGCCTGTCATCTCGATGTAGCAGAGCTGAAGCTGTCATGGGAACCATGGAAAGGTAAGGATGATGTTGCTTTATTATTTTTCTTTTATTTCAGGAGATCGTTGGCTTCAGCTGGAATGGGCGTGATGGTAAGTATGGTTTAATTTAGAACAATAAAGAATTGTGTGTTTATTTCAATTAAAGGACTTTTTTCTGGGTGTTGTGTTTTTTTTAAATACTTTATTAGAAATTCATGGTGGTCATGTCTAATATTGGCGTGACCCCATGAATTTCGGGCTTAGGGCCAGCTGATAATGCCAAGCTGGCCCTAACCCCTTTATTACCCAGTGAGCCACCGCATCAGGGCCCTGGATGAGTTGGGTACAGCGCCAGAAGATGGCGCTTCTATGAACGCGCCATTTTCCGGGGTGGCTGCGGACTGCAATTTGCAGCGGGGGTGGCCCAGAAAGCTTGGGCCCCCCTGCGCTGCGGATTCCAGCCCCCAGCTGCCTAGTTGTACCTGGCTGGACACAAAAACAGGGCGAAGCCCCACGTCAATTTTCTTTAAATTATTTCATGAAATAATTAAGAAAAAAAGGGCTTCCCTATATTGTTGTGTCCGGCCAGGTACAAATAGGCAGCTGGTGGTTGGGGGCAGCCCGTTCCTGCCTGCTGTACCTGGCTGGACACAAATATAGTGCGAAGCCCCACGTCAATTTTTTTTAAATTATTTCATGAATTTCCTGAAATAATTTAAAAAAATTGAAGTGGGGCTTCGCACTATATTTGTGTCCAGCCAGGTACAGCAGGCAGGAACGGGCTGCCCCCATCCACCAGCTGCCTATTTGTACCTGGCCGGACACAACAATATAGGGAAGCCCTTTTTTTCTTAATTATTTCATGAATTTCATGAAATAATTAAAAAAAATTGAAGTGGGGCTTCGCACTATATTTGTGTCCAGCCAGGTACAGCAGGCAGGAACGGGCTGCCCCCAACCACCAGCTGCCTATTTGTACCTGGCCGGACACAACAATATAGGGAAGGCCTTTTTTTCTTAATTATTTCATGAATTTCATGAAATAATTAAAAAAAAAGTACGTGGGGCTTCGCCCTATTTTTGTGTCCAGCCAGGTACAACTAGGCAGCTGGGGGCTGGAATCTGCAGCGCAGGGAGGCCCAAGCTTTCTGGGCCCCCCCCCCGCTACAAATTGCAGTCCGCAGCCACCCCGGAAAATGGCGCGTTCATAGAAGCGCCATCTTCTGGCGCTGTACCCAACTCATCCAGGGCCCTGGTGCGGTGGCTCACTGGGTAATAAAGGGGTTAGGGCCAGCTTGGTATTATCAGCTGGCCCCAAGCCCAAAATTCATGGGGTCACGCCAGTATTAGACATGACCGCCATGAATTTCTAGTAAAGTATTTAAAAAAAACACAACACCCAGAATAAAGTCCTTTAATTGAAATAAAGACACAATTCTTTATTGTTCTAAATTAAACCATACTTACCATCACACCCATTCCAGCTGAAGCCAACGATCTCCTGCAATAAAAGAAAAATAATAAACCAACCTCATCCTTACCTTTCCATGGTTCCCACGACAGCTTCAGCTCTGCTACATCGAGATGACTGGCTGGACCGCAGCAGAACGCTGCCATCCAGTCTGTCATCCCGCAGACACTGAGAAGCGCAGGCATGCTTGCGCTCCTCACTGTCTCCTGTGACGGCATCCAGATGAGCCGAGGTCATGTCCAATGAACTCGGCTCACCTCATGCACGTCACTGACAGCGTGGGAAAATTCTCACGCTGAAGTGCTGAGTGCAGGAGAATTCTCCCACGCTGTCAGTGATGTGCATGAGGTGAGCTCATGTCCAATGAACTCAGCTCACCTCCTGCACGTCACTGACAGCGTGGGAAAATTCTCCTGCAATCAGCGCTTCAGCGTGAGAATTTTCCCACGCTGTCAGTGACGTGCATGAGGTGAGCCGAGTTCTTTGGAAATGAACTCGGCTCATCTGGATGTCGTCACAGAGAGACGCTGAGCAGCGCAAGCAAGCCTGCGCTTCTCAGTATCTGCGGGATGACAGGCTGGATGGCAGCGTTCTGCTGCGGTCCAGCCTGTCATCTCGATGTAGCAGAGCTGAAGCTGTCGTGGGAACCATGGAAAGGTAAGGATGAGGTTGCTTTATTATTTTTCTTTTATTGCAGGAGATCGTTGGCTTCAGCTGGAATGGGCGTGATGGTAAGTATGGTTTAATTTAGAACAATAAAGGATTGTGTCTTTATTTCAATTAAAGGACTTTATTCTGGGTGTTTGTGTTTTTTTTAACTTTGACTATGGGGTTAGTAATGGGGGTGTCTTATAGACGCCTCTCCATTATTAACCTGGGCTTGATGTCAGCTGGCATTATAAGCTGACATCAACCCCAACCCTATTACCCCCTGCCACCGCACCAGGGCAGCGTGGAAGAGCGAGGCTAAGTGCCAGAATTGGCGCATCCTATGAATGCGCCATTTCTGGGGCGGCTGACGGCTGGTGTTTCTAGCCTGGGAGGGGGCCAATATTCATGGCTCCCTTCCTGGGCTATTAATATCAGCCCCCAGCTGTCTGCCTAGCCTTTGCTAGCTATTAAATTAGGGGGGACCCCACGTCATTTTTTGGGGGGGTCCCCCATTTTAATAGCTAGTAAAGGCTATGTATTCAGCTGGGGGCTGATATTAGTAGCCTGGGAAGCTCCGTGGGTATTACCCCCTTCCCAGGCTTCAAACATCTGCCCCAGCCGTCTGCTTAACCTCCGCTAGAGCCTAAAATTAAGGGGAACCCCACGCCAATTTTTTTAATAATAAATCCTTTATTTTAATACTAAATGACAAGTACAGTAACCAACACTATCACTGTACTTCATATATATGTGACTGACATGTTTCTATCTATCTAATCTATGTGTGATGCTCTATCTTTCTGTTCTAAATTGTCGGGTACCGCTGCTGAATTGCCGGCCGGCTTTTTTAAAGAGACAGTGCATGAAAACACTATTATTTTTTTAAATAAATCCTTTACACTAAATGACAAGTACAGTAATCAACACTATCACTGTACTTATTATATATGTGACTGACATGTTTCTATCTATCTAATCTATGTATGAAGCTCTATTCTTTCTGTTCTAAATTGTCGGGTACAGATGCTGAATTGCCGGCCGGCTTTTTTAAAGAGACGGTGCATGAAAACACTAATATTTTTTTTAATAAATCCTTTACACTAAATGACAAGTGCAGTAACCAACACTGTCACTGTGCTTCTTATATGTGTGACTGACATGTTTCTATCTATCTAATCTATGTGTGATGCTCTATTCCTTCTTGTCTAAATTGTCGGGTACCGGTGTATGCCGCTGCTGAATTTGCCGGCCGGCTTTTTTAAAGAGAGTGTCTTCTGAGCAGTTTGTCAGCTTTTGGACACCTTTGCAGGTGTTTTCTATGTGTTTCTATGTGTTTTTGTTTGCCTGCCATTGGTTTTAACGGTGTTCGACGGTGTTCTAAGGTGTTCGACGAACAGTTCGACGAACAGTTCCTCGAACATCCCGGTGTTCGACGAACCGAACCGAACCCGAACACTACGGGGGTGGCTCAACACTAGTAGAGGTGCACAGACTCGGAGGTAATCACAGCTTCGCAGCATCCTTGGACATGCACACTGGTTAAAGTGGGTGAAGCATCTGATGCCGGGTGCAGGAAGTTCTCCAGTGTGGAGTCTGGATGGGCAGTAGTCTCTTCGAGCAGGAGAACTGGTGCACTACCCACGCACATTACCCGTTGGGGCTTCTCCGGGATACAGGGAGATGAAGCTTCAGTAGGGACTTCAAGGTTGGGGTCAAGAGGTCTCAGGGAGGACAGACCCTGGCATGATGGCTTGTCTCTACGTCTAGCACGTCTGGACTGCCTCTTGAGGTTGTGAGAAGTATTCCGGAGAGCGTAGTCATCCTGTGTGGATTCTGGGTGGGCAGTAGTTTCTTCGGGCAGGAGGACTAGTGCGCTACCCACACACATTACCCGTCGGGGCTGCTCCGGGATATTGGGAAGCGAAGCTTCCGCAGGGGCTTCAGGGTTAGGGTCCTCGAAGACCATACGAAAGGCCACCAGGAAGGCCTGCAGGTCAAGGACGACAGGATCCCATGCTTCCCATAGGGGGGGTGACCCATTTCAAGGCATCACCCGCTAGGTAGTCAATCATAAAGGCCACTTTAGCCCAATCGGAAGGAAAATAGAGAGGGTAGGCCTTGAAGTGTAGCATGCATTGCTCCACAAATGCACGACTTTGTTTTGGATCCGCAAAGTACCGTGGCGGATCCGCAGGAACGAGTGCAGAAAGATCCATCTGGACGGGTGTGTACTTCGCCTGGAACTCAGCTAAAGAAAAAAAATTTTTTATTTATTTTTAATGCACGTATTCACTGGAAAACGTCTCAGAGAACGAAGGCCGTGGGGCTCAACGGGAACCATGGCCTGAGCATGCTGTAATGCACACGCCCGGGCTGAGCGGCGTGTGCGTGTGATTCCACTGGACCGTGCCGGAGAGTGAATGCCTGGAGGGGCGTAACTAGGTATTCACCCGATCCGACCAGGGTCTCACGACGGCATACGACGCCAGTGCACCAAGGAGGAAACGAGCAGAGGGTCCAGGTGCTACTCCAGGACAGACCCCGGACACGGCTGTTGACCCACACAGGGGAATACAGGAACAGACTGGTTAGGCTGGCACACAGACTGGTGGGAATAGGCAGGCACAACTGGTATGCAGGCAGGCGGGTATGCAGGTAGGGGGGTACAGGCAAGCACGGCTAGAGTGCAGACAGGAAGGCACTAGCAGGTAGGAACACAGGCGGGATAGGACCCAGTACACACTGGAACTCTGGAAAAGAACCACAGATGTGGCGGACAAACACAGCAGAGTGAGGCCGCCCAGAGTGGTGAGCGAGAGCAGGGCAGGACGAGACCGCCCGGAGCGGTGAGCAAGAGCAGGGCAGGACGAGACCGCCTGGAGCGGTGAGCAAGAGCAGAGCAGGACGAGACCGCCTGGAGCGGTGAGCAAGAGCAGAGCAGGACGAGACCGCCCGGAGCGGTGAGCAAGAGCAGAGCAGGACGAGACCGCCTGGAGCGGTGAGCAAGAGCAGAGCAGGACGAGACTACCTGGAGCGGTGAGCAAGAGCAGAGCAGGACGAGACCGCCTGGAGCGGTGAGCAAGAGCAGAGCAGGACGAGACTGCCTGGAGCGGTGAGCAAGAGCAGAGCAGGACGAGACCGCCTGGAGCGGTGAGCAAGAGCAGAGCAGGACGAGACAGCCTGGAGCGGTGAGCAAGGGCAGAGCAGGACGAGACTGCCTGGAGCGGTGAGCAAGGGCAGAGCAGGACGAGACCGCCTGGAGCGGTGAGCAAGAGTAGAGCAGGACAAGGCCGCCTGGAGCGGTGAGCAAGAGTAGAGGAGGACGAGGCCGCCTGGAGCGGTGAGCAAGAGTAGAGCAAGAATGCCGGAGCAGTGAGCAAAAGGATAAGAGCGGAGCGAGACTGCCGGAGCAGTGAGCAAAAGGGTCAGAGTGGAGCAAGGCTGCCGGAGCAGCGAGCAAAAGGGTCAGAGCAGAGCAAGGTTGCCGGAGCAGCGAGCAAAAGGGTCAGAGCGGACCAAGGCTGCCGGAGCAGTGAGCAAGGCAGAGCAGGCTAGAACCGCCAAAGCGGTGAGCAAGGCAGAGCAGGGGGGACAGGGCTCTGTTCACACGGAACAGACAGGAAGGGAAAGGCAGAGCCAGATACCCACAGGGTACTTGCAGTGAAGTAGCGAGTGGACCACAAACTCACAAACTGGAGTACAGAGACAACAAGCAGGAGTTAGGTACGAGTTCAGACTCTGCAGAAAAAGGAAAGGAACGGACATAGAGAAAAAACAGGTAAAAGATAGGAGAGAGTTCAGACTGGAACTGAGTGTACGGAGGAGACCGACACTGCAGCGGAATACAGGAGCGGGTCTGGGAATATGGCCCCCAGAGAGGCGGGACGAACAGGCAAGGAGCGTGTTCAGACAGGACAGACAAGATACAGGAGCGGGTCTAGGTAATCGGCCCCTAGAAGGCGGGAGGAACAGGCTAGGAGCGTGTTCAGACAGGCCTGGAAATACAGCCTCCAGGATAGGCAGACAAGAGAACACAGAACGGGACCTGGCACCTTCAGAGTGAAAGCACACACTGAATGAAACACAATGCTCAGGCATGGGTTAATTGGAGCAGCTGGTTTAAATACCAGGTGACAGACAGCAATTGGCTGAGGACGCACAAGGGGTGTGCCCACAGCAGGTACAAGAAGCAGGAAGTGATCGGGCGCCGCCCTTAAGCAGCAGCACACAGAAGGAAACAGACAGCATGGAGGGAAGCCAGAGAGACATTCGGGATTGGAGATCAAGTGCGCGCACTTGCACAGTGGGAGATGGACCACTATGCAAGGACGCCGCCAGGTATGTTACATTTATAATGTCATGGCATGTGGAAGCATGGGCTGTCCGAAGGAGTTCCATCTACGTTTCAACTCATTAGAAGAGACGAGTCATGGACCACAACTACGTAACTGAATTTGACCAACATACCCCTGGACAGATGATCTCGATAATATCAGTACTATGACAAGTTTCATGTTTAAAATATAAACTTTTAGGATTTTTCCAATAGAAATAATATCTTTCTGAATGACTGTTGCATCTAACAATAGATGTGAAAACTCTGTCTATTATGGAGGAATCATCAGCCTTTTTATAGGGAGAAATTATGGGTGATATTTGGTCATTTACCTGTCGATTTGTGGTCTATATCTTACAATAGTGATTTATGACCCTTAACTCTGATCTACTCCTATGGTCATCTTTATGATATATATATATCCTGTAACTCCCTAGCCATCATCTAGGTGGTTGCTTGGCTTGCCCTGAATAATGGCAGTTATGAACCTTATAGTTAATGGACCTAATGCCCATCATTTGATTAATTACCATACTGTCTATATATGGGGGATATATCCTATAAAGAACTATTTCTCCCCTTTCTTTGAAGGGTATACAGCATACTCTAATTTTCTCTACATATGGCACTCCTTCACAACATCCCCATGCTGATGGAAGCGCAGCGCTTTGCAACGCAGTGAAATGGCCATTCCGTGCGTTCGCATGGTGCTGCATCTTTCATAGCTTCCACACCCCCTCTCACGACGGCCCCCTGACATTTCATATATCACAGCGCTAATTACCTCCCTGTGTGGGCGTCCTCGCTCCGGCGAAGTCCTGAGCACACCGCGTTGCCACGGAGATGGAGGAGATTTCCTCCTCCTCGGCTGTAGGTGGCGCGTGTGTGTGCCTGTGTCATCGCTGGGGGCGGAGCCCTATCACGCGGAGGAATTTTATTTGCTGGACTTACATACATAAGGTGTCTCCCTTTCCCTGACAGCCACACCTCTTGACGAAGCCATTTCTGGGCGAAACGCGCGTCGGGGCCACTGCACATCCCCAGCATCTCGCTTCTAGCTGCTCCAGACTCTGCTAACATGACCCAAGGTAATGTAAACCTGCTGACGCCACTCTCCCTGTTTCGCTGATGTGGGTGTTGTTACAACACAACAATAGAAAGTACCACTTAGTGTTATGCAGTTAACCCTTTCAACACCTGACATCCTACACAGGGGGAATTGTCATTTGCCATATGTCTCTTTGCCATAGGGTCTCACCAATGTGGATTTGAATCTGGACTAGGATTTTCACTTGATTATAATCTTGTACTACCTAGTTGGCAGCACAGACCTACATCTGTTACTTTTGCATGCTGAATTGGGGATGGTAGTCCCTTTGCAGGATTTTCATCATCTCATCCTGCTTTCTTCAGCCCCCCTTCCCCTCCCTCCCCCCTTTTTATCCTCTTTTTTCTCTCTATCCATACCATGGAATTGTGTAATAATACATATATGTATATGTTTCAATAAAGTTTACATTTTATGATATAAATCCCTTTTGTGTCATTTTGGGACTATCAACAGATAGATTGAGGTGACTATTTGTTACATGAGGTTTACCTTTTCCTCATTTTCTGTAAACTCCTCTCTCCCAAAATGGGTCTTTTGTCGGTTTTGGAGTAATATATGATCTTGTCTGATGGCCAAGTTTTTATGCAGTGGAGATATAGCGATGCTATTGGTCAGCGGCCAACAACTGCCACACTTTGTATGGAGTATAATATTTCTCTGCTTGCACAATACAACAATGCTATTCAAATCAACCAAATCTGGCTGTATGCTGTTAACAAGCAAATGGAGCAATATAAAAGGTGTATTATATTGCTTTTCACCAAAATTATCAGGATTAAGGGCAAAAAGAATTTTATTAGCCCTGATATCTGGGTCAATTGATAGGAGTTCCAGCAGCTGAAAGAAAGTGCAATGGACCCTATTCTGTACTATACTAGGTCTTCACAAAGTCTGCCTAACTACTGCTATCGGTAGTATTAATATTCATCAGAATGAGCCCTTACAAGGACTGTTAGTGTAGATGAAATTAATAATAGTGGTGTGGAATCACTGCTTAAAATAAGCGCCAATTCTCTCGCTCGCTTGCAGCACCTTTGTCTGTTTTTGGCGGGTAGACTGTGACGAGCATAGGGTCTTGGGTCTTATATAAACCCGATGATGCTATGTGGCCAGCCAATCATTGTAATGCCACAACCAACATGGCTACGGCATTACAGTGACTGTCAGGCAATCCTTGCATGTTAATGGTCTGCCTAATAAGTGCCAAACATGCGGGACGGGGACTCGAGCTTCTGCCCGAACATTTAAAAAAATGCATGCTCGCTCATCACTAGCTCATATCTTTATGAACTTTTTGTTTGCTTATATTTGTTTTTAACATTTTGTCTGTCATGTTTCTTGCTACATTCAATAAAGATATGCCAGTATTTTATGGATGTGAAGTCCTTCTCTTATGTATCTGTATTCTGCTAAATTGTGTTCTGGTCTGATCAATGCTGCATTTTCTTGTATTGTCCGAAGCACTGAAGTTTATGTGAAAAAACAGTATCCATCTAGGGACAATGTTCTGTGGAGCCATGGTTTGGTATTTTCAGGTAAAACTGTTCTTTCTTCTCGCTAGCACAGAATAGTAAAACTTGTGTTCGTCGATACAAAGTACTGCAGAATGGCTGTGTTCAGTACTTGCATTATTTTGTAACAGTTTAAGAAAAACCAAAATTATAGAATTATTGCTTGTTGATTTAATATATCTTTATCTATTTACTAATATTACCACATTTAATCATTTAGAACATTATAATCAGTATACTCAATCATCTGCATAACCTACACATTATTACTGTAAAATGTTATCCTGGAGGTTTGACCTAAATCGTAAATTTGTTTCAAATCAGGAAATGTTAAAACCTAATTAAGAAATGAACAATTTAGTCGAAGGATACAAAGTTATTGTTTCTAAACTGGAGTAAAAAAGACTTTAAAAAAAAAACAAAACAAAACAATTGTTTTTTTTTTTCAGTGAATACTACTTCTAGAACAAGTCTCTGAAAAACCACCTCATTTACCAATACATGATTAAAATAGTAGTTGGCTATAGGATTCAGACAGACCCCAATTTTATGTGATGGAAGTAGCGCGGGTGCAAAATACTGAATAAGGCCACGTTCCCACTTTCAGTATTTGGTCAGTATGTTACATCAGTAGTTGTAAGCCAAAACCAGGAGAGGAACAAACAGAGGAAAAGTATTATAGAAAGACATCACCACTTCTGTATTTTTCACCCACTCCTGGTTCTGGCTTACAAATACTGATATAAAATACTGACCAAATGCTGAATGTGTGAACATGGCCTAATATTTGCTCATATATCTATCATCAATGAGGACGGGAGTGTGCCTTGCATTTTAATAGCACACAGATAAGGCTTGTATAAGGTGTCCATTTCAATGTGATGTGCAGTACATTGTTCTGGTAAGCTGTCTGGGACTACGTAAGTACGGCGAACAAGTACCAACACCATATTTTACCCCCTCAACATTACAGAGCCTGAATGTATCTTGCCAAGATAGAAAAATACATGAGTTGATATTTTGGCCACTAAAATCCTTCTTCAAGGGTCTGCATTGTTTTGCAACTCCCTATACTAAAAGTTTAAAAATAGTTCATGAAAAAAGAAAAAAAAGACATCAAATCAAAATTATTCACAGAAAAAAAGGCCATATGTTCTGAAACATTTTTAAATACCAATTCACTGCAGGAGGTAGAATTAGGCCACGTTCACACGTTCAGTATTTGTAAGCCAAAACCAGGAGTCGGTGAGAAATGCAGAAGTGATGACATGTTTCTATTATACTTTTCCTCTGATTGTTCCACTTCTGATTTTGGCTTACACATACTGATGTAAAATACTGACCAAATACTGAACGTGTGAACGTGACCTAACACATCTAGATTCATTAAAATTGACATGCTGTGGATTTGAAACATGCATCGCAGGTCAGTTTACAATGAGTATAAGAAAGCACAGAAGGCATGAGATTTCAATAATTTCAATCTACTTTGCAACAGAAAAAAGATATATCTTTGTACCGTGCTAGCCAGTAGATAGAAAAATACTAAGATTTGAGAGTTCTCAGTGGTTGATACCTTTTAATGGCTAACTGAAAAGATGGCAACAAATTGCAAGCTTTCCAGACTACTCCAGCCTCTTCATCAGGCATAGAATAACACAAAATTTGCACTTTAATCAATTTCATCCCACCATCAACCTAACACTCAGCTACTCCTGTACTGAAATTAACTTTTTAGACAACATCAGCAAGCTACAAAATAATGAAATAGAGATGTTCCTGTACCAGAAACCACCTGACCGTCCAACATACTTTAAATGGGACAGTTTTCATCCAAAATACATAAAAAACTCTATTGTCTACAGCCAAGCCATCAGATACAATCAGATATGTTCATCCTTATGGATAGAGACATATACCTTGGTGGCCTCAGAAAGACCTTTTTGAAGCAGGGCTACCATCCAAGGAAAATTGAAAACCAGATTGCAAGAGACACCAGAATATCAAGGAATCATCTCCTACATTACAAAACTAAACAAGTAAGCAACCGGGTGCCTCTAGTAGTCAACTATAACCCAAATCTGGAGGTGCTAAGGAGAGCTGCACGGAAACTACAAAAAGAAGCCCAATTACAATCCATATTTCCAGCCCCCCACTTCTGTGTTTTAGGCAGCACCCAAATCTAAGAACCTTTCCCTGCAACCAGAAAATGTGTAAAACCTGTCCATTTATAATGACCACGGACAAGATAAAGATTCACAACTCACATCAGGACTACAACCCCTGGCAAAAATTATGGAATCACCGGGCTCAGAGGATGTTCATTCAGTTGTTTAATGTTGTTGAAAAAAAGCAGATCAAAGACATGGCTCAAAACTAAAGTCATTTCAAATGGCAACTTTATGGCTTTAAGAAACACTAAAATAAATCAAGAAAAAAAATGTGGTACTCAGTAAGGGTATTTTTTTTCAGACCAAGAAGAGGGAAAAATTATGGAATCACTTAATTCTGAGGAAAAAATTATTGAATCATGAAAAACAAACACACAAAAGAACACTCCAATACATCACAAGTATTTTATTGCACCACCTTTGGCTTTAATAACAGCTTGCAGTCTCTGAGGCATGGACTTAATGAGTGACAAGCAGTACTCTTCCTCAATCTGGCTCGAACTTTCCCTGATTGCTGTTGCCAGATCAGCTTTGCAGGTTGGAGCCTTGTCATGGACCATTTTCTTCAACTTCCACCAAAGATTTTCAATTGGATTGAGATCAGGACTATTTGCAGGCCATAACATTGACCTTATGTGTCTTCTTTCAAGGAATGTTTTCACAGTTTTTGCTCTATTGCAGGATGCATTATCATCTTGATAAGAAAACTGTCCAAAATATCAATGTAAACTTGGGCATTTATTGAAGATGTAGTGACAGCCATCTCCCCTGTGCCTTTTCCTGACATGCAGCTCCATATCATCAATGACTGTGGAAATTTGCATGTTCTCTTCATGCAGTTATCTTTATAAATCTCATTGGAACGGCACTAAACAAAAGTTACAGCATCATCACCTTGCCCAATGCAGATTCGCGATTCATCACTGAATATGACTTTTATGCAGTCATCCACAGTCCACGATTGCTTTTCCTTAGCCCATTGTAACCTTGTTTTTTTCTGCTTAGGTGTTCATGATGGCTTTTGCTTAGCTTTTCTGTAAGTAAATCCCATTTTCTTTAGGCGGTTTCTTACAGTTCGGTCACAGATATTGACTCCAGTTCCTTCCCATTCGTTCCTCATTTGTTTTGTTGTGCATTTCCTGTTTTGGAGACATATTGCTTAAAGTTTCCGGTCTTGATGCTTTGATGTCTTCCTTGGTCTACCAGTATGTTTGCCTTTAACAACCTTCCCATGTTGCTTGTATTTGGTCCAGATTTTATTCACAGCTGACTGTGAACAACCAACATCTTTTGCAACATTGCGTGATGATTTACCTTCTTTTAAGAGTTTGATAATCCTCTCCTTTTTAGATGCAGACTAACCAGTAGATCTGATTTTATGCAGGTGTTAGTTTTGGAAATGAAAATTTACAGGGTGATTCCATAATTTTTTCCTCAGAATTGAGTGATTCCATATTTTTTCCCTCTTCTTGGTCTGAAAAAAATTACCCTTACTGAGTACCACATTTTTTTATTGATTTCTTTTAGTGTTTCTTAAAGCCATAAAGTTGCCAATTGAAATGACTTTAGTTTTGTGCCATGTCTGTGATCTGCTGTTTTTCAACAACATTAAACAACTGAATGAACATCCTCCGAGCCCGGTGATTCCATAATTTTTGCCAGGGGTTGTACAAGATCCCAGCTACTTTCAGCTGCATCATATCTAATGTGGTGTACTTAATTATATGTACCAAATGTCTAGCTGGGGGTCTGTATGTTGGGGAGACAGGGCAAAAACTTAGAACAAGGATAATTCTCATAGCCACACAATAAAATAATAGATGTATATATGGCAAAACATTTTTGTATTCCTGATCAGAGCATCATGGACATGAAGTTACTTGTATTAAAAGTTAACTTTAAATCTCAGAGTGATAGAAACATTTGGGAATACAAACTCATGACATCCTTTGACACACTCAGTGCAGGAATAAATGTCACATAGATTTATGTCATTCTACATCAACTATGGAATGTGTTCCTCAGACCTGTGGGGTCATCAGAACCCTGGACCAGACCTCAATCAAAGGACAATAAAACTTTCACACTCCTTATCTATGAACTGCTCCAATATTTACAGCCACAACTCTTTCTCCCCCCTCCCATACTCATAGCTTTGCTTCACGTCACTTGTCTCATCTAGTACATTGTTCTTGTCCCCGGTTGTGTATAAATATGTAATTCTTCTAATTTTGTGTTATTCTATGCCTGATGAAGAGGCCTGAGTAGTCTTCAAAGCTTGTAAAGTCAAGAGTTCATCAAAAGCTCATCGAGGGAAGTAGCCTTAGGATATTTTCCCATAATGAGTATTTGGTTCATTTCTAACTCTGCATATTTTTATGCACAAAAAATGTATGTACCCTATTACTGTTTCAGCAAAATGTATGGGATTTATAGAAATCCCATGCCCACTGTACTTTGTTTTAGAGTGCAGAAACTGACCTGTGATGCGATTTTGAAATTTGCTAAATGTTAATCTCTCTTGTGCTAAATACAGTCATAGCCGAAAGTGTTGGCACCCTTGAAATTGTTCCAGAAAATAAAATATTTCTCCCAGAAAATTATTGCCATTACACATATTTTGTTATACACATAATTATTTCCTTTGTGTGTATTGCAGCAACACAAAAAAATGAGAGAAAAAGGCAAATTGGACATCATTTCACGCAAAACCCCAAAAATGGGCCAGAAAAGAATGTTTGCACCCTCAACTTAATATTTGGTTGCTCACTCTTTGGAATAAATAACAGCAATCAATCACTTCCTATAACCATCAACAAACTTGCACCTCTCAACTGGAATTTTGGACCACTCTTCTTTTGCAAACTGCTCCAGGTCTCTCATATTTGAAGGGTTCCTTCTCCCAAAAGCAGTTTTATGATCTATCCACAGGTATATGGGATTTAGATCTGGACTCATTGCTGGCCACTTCAGAACTCTCCAGTGCTTTAGTTCCATCCATTTCTGCATGCTTCTTAAAGTATGTTTGGAGTCATTATCCTGCTGGAAGACCCATGATCTAGGACGCAAACCCAGCTTTCTGACATTGGGCACTACATTGCGACCAAAATTCTTTTGGTAATCTTCAAATTTCATGATGTCTTGCACACAGTCAAGGCACTCAGTGCCAGAGGCAACAATACAAGTCCAAAACATCTTTGAACCTCCACCATATTTGTCTGTAGGTACTGTGTTCTTTTCTTTATAGGCCTCATTTTGCTTTCGGTAAACAGTAGAATGATGTGCTTTATCAAACAGCTCTATCTTGGTCTCATCTGTCCACAAGACGCTCTCCCAGAAAGATTCTGACTTACGTATATTTCAGCAAACTGAAGTCTAGCTTTTTTATGTCTCTGTGTTAGCAGTGGGGACCTCCTGTCTCCCCTGTCATAGCGTTTCATTTTATTCAAAAGTGAAAGGATAGTTTGCACAGACACTGATGCACCCTGAGCGGGAAGGACAGCTTGAATTTCTTGATTGGGGCTGCATGTCCACCATAAAGTCTATCCTGCGTTGTAACCTTTCAGCAATTTTTTTTCTGCTGTCCACATCCAGGGAGATTACCTACAGTGCCATGGGTTGTAAACTTCTTCATTATGCTGTGCACCATGGACAAAGGAACATCAAAATCTTTGGAGATGGACTTGTAACCTTGAAATTGTTGCTATTGTGCAACAATTTTGGTACTCAAGTCCTCAGACAGTTCTCTTTCTGTTCTCCATGCTTAGTGTGGCACACAGAGAGACACAATGCAAAGATTGAGTCAACTTCTCTCCTTTTTATCTAGTTTCAGGTGTGTTTTTCATATTGCCCACACATGTTTCTTGCCACAGGTGAGATTGAATGAGCAACACATGCTTGAAACAAAGTTGTTTACCCACAATTTTGGAAAGGTGCCAAAAATTTTGTCCAGACAATTTTGGGGGTTTTGTGTGAAATTATGTCCAATTTGCTGTTTTTTTGTGTTGTTTCAATACACTATGGAAATAAACACGTGCATAACAAAACATTTGTAAATGCAATTATTTTCTGGGAGAAATAGTTTATTTTCTGGAACAATTTCAAAGGTGCCAACATTTTCAACCATGACTGTATATATATTTTATTTACAAATTTTCTCCATAGACTTGAATAAAATAGGAAAATCCTCAGATAAATATGCACATGCATTTTTAATGCAATTCTGCAGCAGAAACGCAGTGAAAATGCATGTAATATGCACAGGACTATATCAATGTTTTATCAAAACAAAGCAACTGGACGTATGAAAAATAAGGCAGTTTAATTTTTAGCATGAAATACAAAACAGAGACAAAAGCTGCAGCTGAAAATTGCAATAAAGTACATGTAAAAAACAGACTGAGGATTGCCCAGGGTTTCATAGAAGCAGCCGACTTTCCAAACTGTCTTGGATGTTAAGCACTTTTGTGTAAAATTACTAAACTCAGTCTTCTGGTTCTTCAGTTACAAAAAAGTATTTTTTAGTGGTGCTGCTGGCTTTGACTGACAGAAACTACTGCTTTGTAATTGCTGTTATTGGGGCCTATGAGAGTGCATCAGATGCTCACATTTTTTGCTCTTTCAGATTTGCTTGGCAGCCTGTTGACATGAATCTTGTTCTTCAACATCTTCACGTGCTTCCAGGAGGCTTTGGGATACATGCACCCTTTGATATACAGTACAGACCTAAAGTTTGGTCACACCTTCTCATTTAAAGATTTTTCAGTATTTTCATGACTGTGAAAATTGTACATTCACACTGAAGGCATCAAAACTATGAATTAACACATGTGGAATTATATACTTAGCAAAAAGTGGGAAACAACTGAAAATATGTCTTATATTCTAGGTTCTTCAAAGTAGCCACCTTTTGCTTTGATGACTGCTTTGCACTAAAATGTAGAGACTGATGGGAGTAAGTTAGCTCCTTTCCTCCAGTGTCCTTTCAGGACAGCAGACGGCCAGTTTTTGCGATGCAAGCAGCCTGTGGATTACACTGATATCTGCAGTTGAATTTATTTTGGGGATATGACTAGTGACATTCAAAGAACAAGCTGCCACCCCTATGGACACATGTTTAGCTGAGCTAACCAAGAAAGATCATTGAAAGAAAGGAATGATTTGAAAGTAGACAAAACATAATGCAAAAACCCAATAAAGTTTCAACCTCATCATATTATTGCAACCCCATTTGCCACTACTGCATAAGACATGGGGGGCAATCAGTTACAAATGAGCCAACCATGTTCGTGAATGTTCCCACATAATACTCTGACAATATGCTGAAGGAAACTCCACTGCAGAACTATATCATTGTTTATCAGTCCTAAATGCTGTGGGGAATGAAAGTTTGAGGTGACCTTTGTTCCGGCCTCACTCCTGCACTAGCTATTATGTATTTGTGGGTCCAATCTTTAAAAAGTTCTGTTAGGGCAAGGAGCTTACTACTGCACATGCTCAGAAACCTCTGTCCAAACAAGACATAAGTATTGATTAAATATTGTTAGGAAAAATTGTTAGGTAAAATGTTTTTGAAGACATTGTAATAGGAGACCACATGCATCATGGTTTAGCAATATATTCTATGTGTAATGTCAATGAAAGTTTCAAACATCAAAAGAGTTGTCCACCACTAGGAGAAACCCTTCTCAATCTGAATGTTTACCGTTAAAATAAAAATACCTACACTCATCTCTGCTGGGGCAGTTCCACTGGTGTTGGCACTTGGGTTCCCAAGGCTCATGTGAGGTTGTTATGTCACGTGAGCTCTGCGCACAATCAGCCCTGACATCACTGTCTTCACCTTCGGACATATAAGTAATCAAGTGGAAGTGAGCAGCACGGGAGATGGTATAGGTGGTTTTATTTTAATGCGGAAAACATTCAGATTGAGAAGAGGTTGTCCTAGTAGTGGATAACCCCTTTAAACACAAAAAAATGACAACAAAATAATACAAAGAACCCGATGGTATTAACTAGAATTTACAAATTATAATATTCTCCCTGTCCAATGAATCCTTGAGAGCTTAGGGCGTGGGAGGTCTCCTCCTCCTGGGATGATGGCTGTGTTGGCATGTTTGAGAAGTGAATTTGAGAGGGAATTTGTCCTCTCGGGAAAGATGGGTGACCATAAGTTTGGTGCCCCAATTGTTGTAGCCCAGCATGGGGACAGTCAAAAGGATGATGGTAAGGGTAATATGTATATTGAGGAGCATAATAACATTGGAGGGCAATGGGGATTGAAGATGGGAATACCTGTATTTCTGCTTAGACAAAGCTGTACTAGGTGAGGGGTGGGTTGCTGAACATTGGCCAAGTGATTGTGCGACATGCCTGTATTCAATCACCTCCAAGAGGTGGGTGGGGTCATGCTCTTCTTGCCCTGCAATCAGGAGTGTGAAGAGCGCTCACATCATTTTCTGAAGTTAAGGTGTTGAGAATGTGTGACGCCTCTACTCGAAAAGCCCTTTGTTTACCCTGGGAGATGGGGGACTCAGAGTCGGGTCCTGTGATGGAGAGATGGGGTGCAGCCGTGGCCCAGGACCCAACCCGTGCTCAGGGCCGTCACATTAAAAAAAGGATGGTGTGGGCTTGTCCGGGTTGAGTGGCTGATTTACGACTACGCCACCTGTGGCACCTGGTGAAGGCCACCAGCGCTGCTGCAGTCCGCTGAGGCATGGTGGTATGGCGGCTTAAATTATTACTACTCCCCACAGGTGGAGTAAGGCCTCAGGGCAGAAGGACAGGATGGAGGGGGTAGTAGTAGAGGAATACGGGTGTCCCGTCGTGCGGTGTAGCGCAGAATAAAGAGTCCGGAGGCCATAGGGGTGAACTTCCAAGGCTTTACTCACATAGATGGCAAAAGGAAGGTGACTCCCTGCTCCCCGCGGAGTCCTCCGGTCACCAGGGACGGGGGTCCAACAACCTCCGAGTAAGTCCAGCGTTCAATCGGGACCCTGCACCAAAGTGTTCCTGAACTACAGACCGAATCCTTTCCTGTCCGTGTGTGTGCGAATAGGCCGGGTCTCCCTCTGAGCTCCTCTCAGAACAAGGGCACGGGTGGCAGCTCCGCTCCGTCCGATACCCAGTGGGATCCTCAGGGCCTACCGGGCTTTCCCAACCAGGACGTGGAGTAGGAAGGTCGGGTGTCGGGGGCCGGTATCCCTCTTGCAGCCGGACTCCCTCTGAATATATCAGCTGGTGAGGACAGGTGGCGTACATCGCTCCATCTGCATCCTCCCCGGGATCTATTTGCTATGGAGCTACACTCTTAAGCTCCGGGCCTTCTTAGTCCTGGTCCTTGACCGGGTCGAGACATTCCTTGTCTACAACCTACCCCTCGTCCCAAGGCTGGGGCACGAGGGCTGTGTCTCCATCTGATGGGGGCCCACACAGGATCCGCGTTAGGGTGGGAGATCACAGTACCACTCAGCAATTGACAGCATAAAGACAGTCAAAGAGCGATTGACGACAATCAAAGAACCTGGTCCAAAGATGACAGTGTATTAAATATGAAATTTAAAGTGCCACCAACTTGTGAGTCCTCCACCCTCACCCACTAACTGGTTCCCCTAACTCTTGGTTCCCCAGTCTCCCTGTAACAAGGAAGGCAGCACCTAGTGCATACTAGCCCCCTCTGGTGGAGAAATGTGGTGTTGGATGTAAAGGTTGGGTCACGACTATCACACTGTTCTTACCTCAGAGGGGAACACTACACTCCATTAGAGAAGTGCAGCATCCCTGTGGCGGTCGAACCCTCAGGGGCGCCACAAATATGTAGGACTCTGCTGTCAATTTCTTATGGCACTGCCAAATTCTGCACCTCTGGAAGTATTGGTGTAGATGGACCTGGTGTGGCTGAGTCCTCCAGTGAATCCTCCAAATTATCATTGGTTCTATAATAAATGGAAAATGGGTACAAACCAAGTTCAGCCTTTGACTTCAGGCAAATAAACATGTTCCAAACCAAACATAAACAAATTTTACCAATTATAATCTGCGTCTTCAGAGATCACAACTAAATGCAGACAATCTTTGTCACAAATAGAGGGGGTTAGAGGGAACAATTCAGAGTCATCAGTTACTATCCAGTAA
This sequence comes from Phyllobates terribilis, assembly GCF_046119375.1. Lineage (NCBI taxonomy): Eukaryota > Metazoa > Chordata > Amphibia > Anura > Dendrobatidae > Phyllobates > Phyllobates terribilis. The sequence continues at coordinate 1,084,405,518 of NW_027362761.1, read as the reverse complement.
GCCCTAGCTGAAAAGATTACCTGAAATTCTGGTCAAATCAACTGTTAAAACTACATGTTAAAAAAATCACTCATCAGGAAATCAATAAACATTTATTTAAAAAAAATATTACACCTAAGCATACATTGCTACTATGACGCACCATTTTTATTTACCTAAAAAAAATAGTGGTGCAACAAACAGGTATTACTCTGGAAATTAAGAACACTTAGGCCATAAACAGTGAGCATTTACATTCCCTGGCTACAATATAGTGAGAGCTTATTAAAGTTACACATCATCTACACTTTAATTTAATTGCCTTTTCTACATACACTAACACACATGCACTCAAAGACATACACGCACACCCACATACAAATACTGTGCACAAATCAGGCACTGTTATAATCAGTAATGGCAAAGCGCTTCTGGTGTAAATAGTGGTGTCTGGATAAGCTTTGTATATCCGCTATATAAGTTTAAACAATAGTTTGCAAGGTAGCAGATAATACAAATTATTCAGATATGGCAATGTGAATTTCTTTATGGAGATCACAATTTACTATGTTTGTACATGTTTGTACAATTGTACGTGGCTAAACTGCAGGCTACCAAAGATAACCAAAGATTTGCCCAAAAGCAAACAAAATTAAATTATTTTTCTCATCCAAAAGGAACAACTAAGGTGCAACTCCTCAGCTATTTTCAGCCAGGCTCAATCAAGATGCAGTCATGATAGCCCTTGACATGGGTGACCCAAGGCTCTGGATGCTGCTGGAGATGGGCTATCAGTTGCTCCATGTCGATACGTGCTGCCATTTTATCTATCAATACTGGAAGCCAAAAACCACTTGTACTTATACAAAAAACTCCCACACTCCACATCAGAAAGCGCATAACACAGATCAATAAAGTGATTTCAAATAAGGTTCAGAGCAAAAGAAATTGAAAAAAAATGTGAAACATGGATGGCAAATGGACATTACACAGATGGCATCCACGTGTTCTCCGTGTTTTACAAATACACGTTGACTTGTATTGGCACTTTTCATCTGTGCTACCAGAGAAAAACAGACGTGTGTGTGTTTTTTGCATGGAAACAGATGTGAATAGCAGCATACGTTATAACGGATTTGTGAGAAATACGGATAGAACACATAAAAACAATGCAGTCTTGTGCGGAATCATTTTTATTAGTATTCGATCAGTAAAGTTTATATCCTATGAAACAAATAGGTGAGTATCCAATGAGTTGATCTATAGAATACTGTTTTACTCCTCTAAATAACATGCAGCACTGAGAGGAAGCACCAGGTAATGTCTTTGTACCTCTTTCCATAATGACATCTACTGTACATGGTAGGGGTGAAATTTTCTCACCTGATGTACAAGGTGTCAGCAAAAGTTATACTTTCAAAGTGACCTTTCTGATTAAAGCATGAGTACAACAGTCAGGTCCAGCACAGTAGCCTGCATTAAAATAATAGATTCAACAAAATTACAACATAAACCACCTACAAGCTTTTTAATGACTTAATGAAGAATATTACAAACAAAGAGCTGTGGTTGCAAAAAACAACAACATTGAACTGTCCCTGAAATCAGCAAAACAGCACAGCAAAGAAAATTACTGGAAACCTCCTCTTCAATGTGCATTAAATATTATTAGCTCAGTGACTCATACAATTTGTCAAAGTGTATAGGTATAAAACATATATATCTATTTCTGTATATATGAATATAGTCATGGCCGAAAATGTTGACAACCGTGAAATTGTTCCAGAAAATGAAATATTTCTCCCAAAAAATTATTGCAATTACACATGTTTTGTTATACACATGTTTATTTTATTTGCGTGTATTGGAACAATTCTATGTGTGTGTGCATTTTCTGGAGTCATGGTTTCAACAATGCACATTAAATCAAGCAAAGCTTTATGGGCAAAGGCCAAAGAATAAACCATTGCTGAAGAAGAGACATAAAAAGAAACGACTGATCTTTGCCAAATATTCTGTGGATAGATGAAACAAAAATAAAACTTTTTGGTAATGCAAAGTAACAGTTTGTTTACAGACGGCGCAATGAAGTTTATAAGGAAAAGAACACCTTACCTACAGTTAAGCATGGTGAAGGATCCATAATGCTGTGGGGTTGCTTTGCTGCGTCTGGCACTGGAGGCCTTGATGGTATCACAGGAATCATGAAATAAGAGAATTATCAAGAGATTTTAGACCGAAATGTCCTACCCAGTGTAAGAAAACTTGGTTTGATTCGAAGATCATGGGTCCTCCAGCAAGACAATGACCCAAAGCACACATCCAAAAGAACACAAGAATGGTTGAAAAAGAAAAAATAGACTGTTTTAAAATGGCCAGCAATGAGTCCTGACCTCAATTCCATGGAAAATCTTTGGGATGAGCTGAAATCTGCCATTGGGAAAAAGAACCCTGCAAACATTCAAGAGCTTGAACAAACTGTAAAGGAAGAATGGGATAAAATTCCATCTGAGAAGTGCAAGAAGCTTATAGATGGCTACAAGAAACGTTTGGAGGCTGTCAGCAATGCCAAAGGGTGTGCAACCAAGTATTAATTAGGGGTGCCTTTAATGCTGCACATGCTGTTTATTCTATTTCTTCTTTGAAACTCCAACATGGAAGTTGAAAAACAATGTTTTATTACTTTGGACCACTAATTAAAAAATCCTGAGGATATAACTTTAGTACATTTCCATTTATTTCTGAAGATATTGTACAGTCTATGCAAAAAGTGAAGGTGTGCCAATAATGGTCAGCAGCACTGTAAAGGTGGAGGCAGCACAGGTGCAAAATACTGATGAAAACAACCACTCACAAACCTACCAATTTATGGAGGGGGTGGCTGCCTAGTATTTAAAATGCACACAGATGAGGCTTGTATAGGACGCATATCATAGGGATGCTAGGTGAGAAAAAAGCGTACACTCGCATAGCACTCACATGACATATGGAATGAGACTCACTAACTTTTCTGGCTGACAATCTTAGCAATTTAATACGCGTAGATGTGAGATAACCCATAGTAAGCAACTCTGGGAAGCTGACAATCTACCTACTTATTTTCTCTTTGTGCCCAGATGTTATACATTAAACTATAATATCACAATTTTTTTCATTTAACTTTATTTTCAGTTTTATTTCCAACATACGAGGATGGCATGGATACGTCCTTGCGATTTTGCTTGCACAGGAGCTGTGCCCATGCCATCGCTGCCGGGTGTTCAGCTGACATGACAGCTGGCACTCACTGCCAGGAGCTGTTCCAGCAGTTTAATCTTCTAAATGTCGCGATTGATATCGATCGCAGCATTTAGAGGGAGATACCCTTCTGATCGTCACTCCCTCAAGGTCATTGCGAGGGGTCGATCGTTACTATGGTGACCCGATGTCGTCACGATGACATTCGGGTCACAAGGGCTAACAAGCTTCGGTATATCATGCGCAGTGCATGGTTTAAGAAGCTTGTGTCAGTAGAAGTTTGTGTCAGTGCAGCACTGACAGTTTATAAAGCGTTGCAATGATCATGCATTGCAATGCTTTATAAAGCAATCAAACTGCAAAAAGTGAAAGTCCCATAGAGGGACAAAGTTAAAAAAAGTAAACAAAAAATCATAAAAATATATTTTTTAAAAATCGCAAAATAATAAAGAGAAAAAAAAATCTATATATATATAAATAAGTATTTTTGTAAAAAAAGAAAAAAAATACACATATTTAGTATCACTGTTTCTGGAATGACCTGACCTATAAAATTCTCCCTCTAGTTAATCCCTTCAGTGAACACCAAAAAAAATAAATAAAAATAGGCAAAAAACTATGATTTTTCATCATATCGCTGACCAAAAAGTGGAATAAAACGCAATCAAAAAGACAAATGTAAATAAAAATCATATCACTGAAAACGTTATCTTTTCCCGCAAAAAAAAACAAGCCACCATACAGCTCCATCTGTGGAAAAATAAAAAAGTTATAGCTCTCAGGGTAAACTGATGCAAAAATAATTATTTTTTCTATAAAATAGTTTTTCTTGTGTAAAAGCGGCAAAACATAAAAAAATTATATAAATGTGGTATCGCTGTAATCGTACTGACCCACAGAATAAAGCTGCCTTATCAATTTTTCCACACACAGAATGTAAAAAATAAAAAAATAAAAATAATTCCTGAATTGCTGTTTTTTGCTCATTCTGCCTCCCAAAAATCGGAATACAAAGCGATTAAAAAATTACATACGCCCGAAAATAGTAACAATAAAAACGTCAACTCATTCAGCAAAAAATAAACCCTCACAAGACTCTGTCGGTAGAAACATAGAAAAATTATAGCTCACAAAATATGGCGATGTAGAAACTAGTTTTTGCAAAAAAAAGCATCTTTTAGTGTGTGACAGCAGCCAAACATAAAAAAAGTAATCGCACCAACCCTAAGAATAAAGTCGTCTAATCACTTATACTGCATGAGGAATGGAGAAAAAAATAAATAAAAACAATTCTTTACCTGCTGTAGATTTGTTCATCCTGCCTTCCAAAGATCGCAGTAAGGTTTGGCTCACATTTATCTTGCGCTTTGTGCTGAGTGCTTACATCGGGGTTTGCATGTAAATCTCTGACATACGTGATTCAGATGGAACCCCCGGGGGAAGATTCCCTATAATGAGGCAGATGGAGGCACTATGGACGTCATTTGGCTTATGATCCGGCGGTCTCCATCGTTTTAGGCATCCATAAAAGTGCCATCAGCCACAATTTTGTGCACCTCTGAAAAGAAGGACAATGCTGAACAGAAGCCAAAGTAACTCTGCTGCCTCAATATAGTGAATGGATTCCTCGGGGGTTTCATCTGAATCACGTCATTCAGAGATTTTGATGGAAACTTCTATGTAAGTTCTCAGCATCATATATGTGGTATTTTCACGTTTAGCAGAAATTGTGTGACAAATTATATTGCAATTTTTACCCATTTCCCATTGTGAAAATGTAAAATCTGGGGCTAAAACAAAATTTTAGTGGTAATAATGTAATTATTTTTTCTCCACTACCCTATGGTATAAAATTTTGTGACACACTTGTGATGTCAATATGATCACTACACCCTTAGATGAATTCATTAAGATGTGTGATTTGTAAAATGGTGTCATTTATGGGGGGAGTTTCTGCTGTTCTGGCACCTCAAGGGCTCTGCCAAAGTAACATGACACCCTCAAACCATTTCAGCAAAATCTAAACACCAATATGGTGCTTCTTCCCCTCTAAACTTTGCATTGTGCCTCAAAATTTGTTTTCGACCACGTTTGGGGTGTTGGCGTACTCAGGAGAAATTGCACAACAAATTTCCACAGCTCAATGTTATAAACTTCTGTAAAACCCCCAGGGGGTTCAAGGTGCTGACCACACATCTAGATACATTCCTTGAAGGGTCTAGTTTCAAAATGGGGTCTTTTGTGGGGGTTTCCACTGTTTAGGCATGTCAGGGGCTCTCTAAACGTGACATGACATCTACTAATGATTCCAGCAAATTTTGCATTAAAAAAGTCAAACGGTGCTCCTTCCCTTCCGAGACCTGCCGTGCACCCAAACAATAGTTTTCCCCTATATATGGGGTATCGGCATACTCATGAGACATTTCCAAAAAATTTTGTGGTCCATGTTCTCTTGTTACCCTTGTGAAAATGCAAAACTTAGGGCTAAGGCTGCGTGCCCACGATGCATCTTTCAAGCTTTTTTTGCTGCGGAATTTCTGCTGTGGAAACGCTTGAAAAATGCTTGGTAATACGTGCCCCATGGTCCCCAATGACAATCCGCATGTTCTGTACCCATGCTGCGGAATTTTCCGCAGGGGATTTTATGTGCACAAAAATCCGCAGCATGTCCATTATTTGTGCGTTTACGCATGCAGAATTGCCTACTCAATGCATTAGAAAAACGCAAGGCAATTCCGCATGTACAAAACACTTCAAAAATGCATGTTAAATTACGCACGCGTTTTTACTGGCAAGGACATGCAGAAATGAAGCAGAAATTTTCCGCTTCATTTCTGCATCATGGGTACATAGCCTAAAAGAGCATTTTTGTGGAAAAAATTAGAGTTTTTATTTTGATGGCTCAAAGTTATAAATTTATGTGAAGCACCTAGGGGTTACAGGTGCTCATCACATATCTAAATAAGTTGCTTGAGGGTTTTAGTTTCCAGAATGGGGTTCCTTGTGGGGGGTTTCCACTGTTTAGGCACATCAGGGACAACAGTGCTCCTTTTCTTCCGGCTGTGTGCCCAAATAGTTTTCTCCCACATATGAGATATCTCTGTTCTCAGGGGAAATTGCTCAACTTTTTAGGTCCATTTTATCCTTTTACCCTTGAGAAAAAATTTTTTTAGTCTAAATTGAAATTTTTCTGAAAAAAATTTAAAGGTTAATTTTTTCCTTCCACATTGCTTCAGTAAAGTAAAAACTTCTTGAATGTGTTTTTGACCACTTTGAGGGATGCAGTTTTTAGAATGGTGTAAACTTTGGGTATTTTATTTCATTTAGACCCATCAAAGTCACTTCAAATGCAATGTGGTCTCTAAAAAAAAAATAGTTTTGTAAATTTTGTTGGAAAAATGAGAAATCACTGGTCAACTTTTAACCCTTCTAACTTCCTAACAAAAAAAAAATATGTTTCAAAAATTGTGACAATTTAAAGTAGACATGTCGGAAATGTTATTTATTAACTATTTTGTGTGACTTTCTGCTTTAAGAGCATAAATATTAAAAGTTTGAAAATTGCAAAATTTTCAATATTTTCGCCAAGTTTCTGTTTTTTTTTTACTACTAAACGCAAGTCATGTAGAACAAATTGAACCACTATTATGAATTACAATATGTCACAATAAACAGTCTCAGAATCAGTGGGAATTGATGAAGCGTTCCAGAGTTATTGCCACATAAATTGACACTGGTCAGAATTGTAAAATTTGGCCCCGTCATGAAGGTGAAAACAGACTTGGGGGGGAGTCGGTGAAAGAGGTAGTCCGACCCCAAAATTCCAAAAATAAAATAACACCTATACTGTAGCCGATCAACTGAGAAAAATTAATTATCAAAACCAATAACAGCTACAATATTATACATCAGGAAATTAAAAATGGGATGTGATTAAACACCAAAATAATAGTTTGATAGCTGACTTCTACTGATGATGTTCTCACTACACACGTGACCAACGTAGAAGACAGTCAGTGATCGGCTGTAGTGGTCACATACGCGTAAGTAGAATATCATCAATGGAGGACCACTAACCAGGAATGGTAGAGCTATGAAGCTATGGGAACACTAGCGCTATGTGGGATGTACAAGTCATTTTGCTGTCTTACCCTGATTTAAAAAACAGACAAAAAAAAAAACACATTTTCTTTGAATAAAGAAAACAGGAAATTTTCGAGTGCAGGTTGTAGGTGTTATTTATATTATCCATTTTTGTGAACACATCTGGAGACCATTCTGAACTCTGTGGAGTTAGGGCTCATTCACATGACCCTATTTTCAGTCTAAGAGTTGTGCATTAAAAGAAAAAGGACAGCAGTCAGACTAATGTTATTCAGTGGGTCAGTGCAGATGAGCAATTTTTTTTCACTGACCAAATCTAAGTGTGAAAAAAATGGCAGCATGTACTGGTTTCTTCCGCACATCGGATGAGACCCATTCAAGTCTACGGGTGTGCAAAAGATATCGCATGCTGTTCAGAGACACCTTATAATATCTGATTTTTACAAATACATTGCAATTCTGTAACATAGGAAGCTGTAAATGGTAGTGTAAATGATTAAAAACTGCTGAGTAAAAAAAACAGATTGTATACAGATGAAAAGTGAGAAAAAATCCTCCCACTTTTCTGGATAAAATGCTGAACGTTTCTGTTAAGCTAGGGTCACATAAAAGTATAAAAAAAATCAGTCTGATTTTCATCCAGATGTTTCCCATGGACTCAATGACTTGCTTGGCCGAGTGTAGTCTGAATATTGGATCAAACTAAGGCATACAGCGATTATGACATCTGCACGGCCCGATAGAATAACTTTGATCCGAGAGTGATCTGATATTTTGTTCAGATTACACTCAAAAATATGGCCATCCGCACTTGGCCTTAGGAGTTGTATGTCAACTTGTCACTTTCCTTACAAGTGCCAGAAGAACTAATGATTGGCAGCTGGAGAAGGCATTTGACTCGCTGCTGTATCTAAGCTTTGTGGGATGATATCAGCTATTGTATCTAAGGCTAGGTTCATACTGCCATCTGGAATTCAGTTTTTCTGTTCAAAGAAATGGGTTTGTCTCACTATGGACACAAAGTGCCAGAGGGACCCCATTAATTACAATCATGTCCATTATATTTAGGTTGCCCTCTTTTTTCCATGAAAGTGACAGACACCTTAACAGAACTTCCCATCTCCCATTATAGTTAATGGGGTTCGTTTGACGCTGTTTGTGTCACATAGATCAAATCCAACTTTCAGTGTTGCTTCCTTACTGTGGCTCAAAAGCAAGTATGAACATAAGCTAAGTCTTTCAAATTGTGTCTGTATCTAAGCATGCATGAGTGGTAGATAGCATATACTGATCATTACAAAGCCTATACATGCTAATATCCATCTTTCCTCAGGTCCTGAATGTAATTGAAATCTTGTTCTCTGCTTACATAACACATCTGCATCTCTGGCTGCTATGGGCATAAAAGGGGACAAACTTATGGTGTGGCACCCATGCTCCCCTGACCTCAACCCCATTGAGAACCTCTGGAGCATCATCAAAAGGAGTGTCTGTGATGGCGGGAGGCAGTTCACATCTAAGCAACAGCTCTGGGAGGGTATTCTGTCCTCATGCAAAACAATTGAAGCAGAAACCATCCGAAACCTGACAAATTCAATGGACGAGAACGTTCAGAAGCTCCTTTCGAACAAGCGGTCCTATGTGCAAATGTAACATCCCCTAGAATAAAGTTTTGAGTTGAAAACTGTTTGATTTCAGTTTGTAATAACCTGCTAATGCTTATAATTTCAAAAATTACCATTTTTTTGTTATTTATTAAAATGAAAAGGTTGAAAACTCTGCTGTGCATAATAATTTGGAACATGCATTTTGAGTGCTGTTTGAGTTTTTTATTTTTTTTTAAATATACTGTTATCATAGGCAGTTTGTACAAAAACATTTCAATTGTACACTAATAGTTATTTGACTGGAAAATTACAATGACTGCAATTCATATAGGTAATTTGGGAAAATCTGAGAAAATATTATTTGCATAATAATTTGGAACACAGTGTAGTCCTTCTTGGTCAGACCTCATCTGGAATATTATGTCCAGTTCTGGGCACCACATTTTAAAAAAGACATTAAAAAATTGGAGTAAGTTCAGAGAAGAGCTGCCAGGATGGTGAGTGGACTGCAAATTATGTCCTATGAGGAGCGGTTAAAGGATCTGGGAATGTTTAGCTTGCAAAACAGAAGGCTAAGAGGAGACTTAATAGCTGTCTACAAATATCTGAAGGGATGTCACAGATTAAAGGGATTATCTTTATTCTCATTTACACATCGAATCATGAGAAGCAATGGAATGAAACTGAAAGGGGAAAAATTCGGATTAGATATTAGAAAAAATATTTTGACAGTGAGGGTGATCAATGAGTGGAACAGACTGCCAGGAAAGTTGTTGAGTTAATTTTCAATGGATATCTTCAAATAGAGGCTGGACAGACATCTGTCTGAGAAGGTTTAGTGAATCCTGCATTGAGCAGGGGGTTGGACATAATGACTCCGGATGTCCCTTCCAACTTTAACATTCTATGAAAAGAGACAACAGTCCCTCCAAACTCTGCAGGGTTTGGAAGAATTGTTATAGGAAAGTCTATCAGATTTACAAGCTTCTCTGCAGTGTCTATTTTTACTACCTGGCAGGGGGTCACTGCAGACATGGAGAGGGAAGCGCCAATCAGCTCAGTGCAAGGTTAGATGATCAGAATGAGCTCAGGACTTGGTGAAGGAGTGAAATAAGGAACATGTCTGTGGGAGAGATCAGATGCAGCCCAAGAAGTCATCCTCTCCTTGCAGCTCACTCCCTCCTCTCTTCTGGTCCTGACTTCACTCTATGGATTTTCCAGTGCAGCTCCTCCTGTGGGAGCCTGCAGCTGTACAACAGATGGAGCCAGAAGCTGACTGAGCACTGAAGAGGGACCAATGCCTTGCTGATAGCGCTGGTAAAACTCACTGACCTGCTTGAGGCTGTGGAACGTAGTATGGAGAAACGGAGGCCGCAGCCACTTCACTGTCATATGCACCAGCCATACAGCCATGGATGCCATCCTCATGCCAGTGCTGACACAACTGATAGGACTGATCTGTCCAATCAGCTGATGGGAGAGACACTCTGTGTATATTCACTTGTTGTGAATATACAGTACAGACCAAAAGTTTGGACACACCTTCTCATTTAAAGATTTTTCTGTATTTTCATGACTATGAAAATTGTACATTCACACTGAAGGCATCAAAACTATGAATTAACACATGTGGAATTATATACTTAACAAAAAAGTGTGAAACAACTGAAAATATGTCGTATATTCTAGGTTCTTCAAAGTAGCCACCTTTTGGAAACTCGTGGAAGGCTTATACACTTTCTAGAAAAATTGTTAAACTGAGTATCTCACGTTTTTACATGTGTAGCAATAATTTATTAAAGAATTCCTTCTTACAAAGATTTAAAAAATAAAAAAATAAAAAAAATCTGTGTATTTTTGTATGTAGTCTAGTGTGTATGTGTTAATATACTCACCTACCACTGCTTTCTCCTGTATCAAGCGCCATTCTGCTTCTCTTCTCAGTGACGTCATTGCAATTCACACTCTCCAGGTCTGGTCACACTGAGCTCTATGTGTGAGCCAGAAGTCTCTTTTACAATGAAAGCTTATGGAGCTTTGTTCTGAAGCTCTATACTTACAAAAGCCACTTTTGTGTCACACAGAGCACAGTGTGATCTGGAGAGTTTGACGACGATGACATCAGTGAGAAGAGGAGCAGAACGATGCTAGATCCTGGAGAAGACGGCGGTAGGAGAGTATATTAACACACACATACACTGCATTACATTCACATATACACATTGTATATATATTTGGCAGGGAGAGATATTCTACTGATACTCTACAAAACGTGTCTAGTCTTGATGAATAGTTTTAAATGGAGACAAAGGAGCATTTCACCATTTAGCACAAATGAACCTAAAAGTAAGAATTATTTTGATCAATATAACTATGAATAATGCTTGCTTTGAATAAGGACATTTAATTTGTAACTGTCTTCTATCGTTGTATTTGGTTTAAAAATATTTCATAATAACTTGTTTTACGACACAAATGTTCCCAGTGCTAATAGAACAATATGTGCTTATCATACTGATTATTATATTCATTTCCAGTTATGATGGTTACCTTGGTAGCCAGCATTGTTGCCTAATACATGTGCAATATCTACAGGACTTGCTGGATTTGTCTGATATTGGACGATATTATCTCTTATAATTAGTTCAATTTAAAGTATTGGAAATTATTATATTTACATATGGGAATGTATTACACCAAAATTAAGGAAATAGAACACATAAGTTTTTGTCATTCATTATATACACTGCTCAAAAAAAATAAAGGGAACACTCAAATAACACATCCTAGATCTGAATGAATGAAATATTCTCATTGAATACTTTGTTCTGTACAAAGTTGAATGTGCTGACAACAAAATCATCAATGGAAATCAAATTTATTAACCAATGGAGGCCTGGATATGGAGTCACCCCCAAAATTAAAGTGGAAAAACACACTACAGGCTGATGATCCAGCTTTGATGTAATGTCCTTAAAACAAGTCAAAATGAGGCTCAGTATTGTGTGTGGCCTCCACGTGCCTGTATGACCTCCCTACAATGCCTGGGCCTGCTCCTGATGAGGTTGCGGATGGTCTCCTGTGGTTTCTCCTCCCAGACCAGGACTAAAGCATTTGTCAACTCCTGGACAGTCTGTGGTGCAACGTGACGTTGGTGGATGGAGCGAGACATGATGTTCCATATGTGCTCAATCGGATTCAGGTCTGGGGAACGGGTGGGCCAGTCCATAGCTTCAATGCCTTCATCTTGTAGGAACTGCTGACACACTTCAGCCACATGAGGTCTGGCATTGTCCTGCATTAGGAGAAACCCAGGGCCAACCGCACGAGCATATGGTCTCACAAGGGGTCTGAGGATCTCATCTCGGTACCTAATGGCATCAGGCTACCTCTGGCGAGCACATGGAGGGCTGTGTGGCCCTCCAAAGAAATGCCACCCCACACCATTACTGACCCACTGCCAAACTGGTCATGTTGAAGGATGTTGCAGGCAGCAGATCACTCTCCATGGCGTCTCCAGACTCTGTCACGTCTGTCACATGTGCTCAGTGTGAACCTGCTTTCATCTGTGAAGAGCATAGGGCGCCAGTAGCGACTTTGCCAATCCTGGTGTTCTGTGGCAAATGCCAAGCGTCCTGCACGGTGTTGGACTGTGAGCACAACCCCCATCTGTGGATGTCAGGCCCTCATACCACCCTCATGGAGTCGGTTTCTAACCGTTTGTGCAAACACATGCACATTTGTGTTCTGCTGGAGGTCATTTTGCAGGGCTCTGGCAGCGCTCCTCCTGTTCCTCCTTGCACAAAGGAGGAGGTAACAGTCCTGCTGCTGGGTTGTTGCCCTCCTATGGCTCCCTCACATCTCCTGGTATCTGCTCCATGCTGTGGACACTGTGCTGACAGACACAGCTACCCTTCTTGTCACAGCTCGCACTGATGTGCCATCCTGGATGAACAGCACCACCTGAGCAGCTTCTGTGGGTTGTACTGTAGTCACCGCCTCATGCTACTGTACCTCTAGGGTTTAGAGCAATGGCAAAATGAAAAAGTGACCAAAACAACAGCCAAAAAGTATGAGAACAGAGAAATGGTCTGTGGTCACCACATACAGAACCACTCCTTTATAGGGGGTATATTGCTAATTGCCTATCATTTCTACCAGGTGTCTGTTCCAGTTGCACAACAGCAGGAGAAATTGATTCACAATCAGAGTTGCTTCATAACTGGACAAGTAGATTTCACAAAAGTATTATTGACTTCGAGTTACATTGTGTTGTTTAAGTGATCCCTTTATTTTTTTGAGCAGTGTATTTATTATAATAAAATGTGCTGATATTATATAAATACTGTCCAGTTGATTTCCAGTCTTAACAGTGACTGGAGTGCATTGCTGCAATGCCATCAGTTTGTACTGAATTTCAACTGGTCTTCCAGGTCAAGAGCTTCGAGGATCCACTTCACCACATTAGACATATTACTACTGTTATAAGCTATGTTCGCAGTAACCTGGCTCATTGTGGAATGAGCTGGCAGAGATGGGCCATATAAACTCAACTCTACCTAATCAGTTTTCCTTCCCAAAGCAACCAGTTTCCCAATGGCCTAATACTCAACATTTCCAGTTGTTTTCTAATATTAACAGTCTCTGTTGTTCTGACTGGACTGCCCTAGTGCAATACCTTCAGTCTGTACTGAATTTGAACTGTACTTCCTGGCTGAGAACTTTGAGGATCCACTTCCCCATGTAAGACATGGGCCAAAAGGGCCAAAAGGCTTTTTTGGCCCATTCTTTTAAAATGTACTTGTGGCAGGAATAAAAACAGCCCTTTAGTTTTGCATGGGTAATTCTGGTCTTGGGTGATAAGCATCCCCTTGATCTTAAATTTAGTCTGAACCCATTAATAGGTTGGTAACTGATAATGATCAGAGTCGCCCTGTAAAAAGGTGGCATATGTGTGAAAAAAAGACTGTCTATCCCTTATGTATTGTTTGACATACTATAAACAGAAGGGTTGGAAAGCAGTCAAATCAGTATTTTTCTATGGTTATTGAGCACAAAAAAATTTCATGCATAAATAAGGCACTAGGTTCATAGGTGCATACCAATATATGGAGAAACAAGATTGCCATTAAATACACACCTTACCTAAGAGAAAGCAATAATATCTGAGACCACTAAGAAAAATTACTTTAAAGTGGCTTAGTTTTGGATGGGCCTTGGTGCAATAAACGTCACCAATTGTTTGTCTAGAGCACTATTGTTCGCATTTTATTGATAATTTTTAATGACTGAAGTAAAAAATATATTTTATAAATCCCAGGTATTTGCTACATATGAAAGAAAAATTAAGCATATTTTACTAGAAAATTAAATACTTGTCGTAAGATTTATCTTTCTTAAAGGACATTTATGCTTCCATACATGGATGCAGGGCTGGCTCCTGGTTTTCGTGGGCCCCGGTCAAAAGAGTCTCAGTGGGCCCTTTTAAAACATACCACAATTCATGATGCACAGGTACGGCAGACAAAAATAGGTATAGTAGAAGGCCAAAGATTTCACTTAATTCCTACATTACATAAGTGATATCTATTGTAAATTCTACAATAGCTCAGAAACAAGCAAATCTTCGCAGCGCACAGTGCGGCCCTGGGGGGATTCAAAAGATTTAATTTTAGACCAGACAGTATAGTTCTCCCTACAGTATTATGGGCACCACATAGTCCTCCATACAGTATTATGGGCACCACATAGTTCTCCATACAGTATTATGGGCACCACATAGTCCTCCATACAGTATTATGGGCACTACATAGTTCTCCAGTAAGAATACTAGACCCCATATAATGCTCCATACAAAACACTGGACCCCATATAATGCTCCATACAGAATACTAGACCTCATATAATGCTCTATACAAAACACTGGACCCCATATAATGTTCCATATAGAATAGTGGGCCTCATATCATGCTTCATACAGAATACAGGGCCCCATATAATGCTTCATACAGTATAATGGGCCCCATATAATTCTCCATACAGAATACTGGCCCCATATAATGCTCCATGCAGAATACTGGGCCCCATATAATGCTCCATACAGAATACTGGGCACTGTATAATGCTCCATACACAATATTGGGCCCCATATAATGCTCTATGCAGTATGGGCCCCATATAATGCTCCATACAGAATAATGGGCCCCATATAATTCTCCATACAGAATATTAGCCCCATATAATGCTCCATACAGAATACTGGGCCCCATATATTGATCCATACAGAATACTGGGCACTGTATAATGCTCCATACAGAATACTGGGCCCCATATAATGCTCTATGCAGTATGGGCCCCATATAATGCTCCATACAGAATAATGGGCCCCATATAATTCTCCATGCAGAATACTAGCCCCATATAATGCTCCATACAGAATACTGGGCCCCATATAATGATCCATACAGAATACTGGGCACCATATAATGCCCCATACAGAATACTGGGCCCCATATAATGCTCTATGCAGTATGGGCCCCATATAATGCTCCATACATAAAAAAATAAAAAAAATCAAATACTCACCTCTCCTCACTGGCCGCTGCTCTGGTATCCTCAGTGTTGCAGTCTTCTAGCTCTCTGCACTGTGAGCAGAGGGCACGCTATAGTGACGTCATCGTGCCCTCTGACCTGAGACGTCAGAGTGTCAGAAGATGCCGGAGCTGTGGAGGAACGGGGAGAGTTCAGTATTGCAAGTTCCGAGGCCCTAAGCAAGTTGGGGGCCCACTCGCAGGCGCTGGCACTGGGCGGCCCCAGCTCACAGACCCCAGAGCGTGCCAGGATCTCTGACAATGAGTGGGCCCCCCTTCTTGCTCAGGGCTCCGGCATTTGCCCGGGTGTGCCGGGTGCTGATGCCGACCCAGCATGGATGGCATATTTTTTTATTGAAAATTCTCATAACACAATTATATATTATATGGATATAGGCGCAGTTACAAAATCGTGACTGTAATGTATTGCTCTGCTTGTACTCTGCAATTATATACTGTAGATTGCAAAAAATAACAAAGTAAAAGTACAAAAACAATGAATTATCTTTCACAGTAGGGTTGAAAAAATAAGACATCTGTTTGCAGAAAAACGAGACATGGATATCCTCCAATTTTTCTGAAGAACTGCTGAATACAAGACCTAAAACTGCAGCAGAGCTAAAGTCCAGCCAAGACTTTACAGTTGATTAATAATGTTGCATTTTCAAAACTGCTTTTTTGTCAGGCTTAATATGTTTAATGCTTGTTTATTTGCCGAGTGTCTTCCTAAATTATAAATTTATTGTAGCCAAGCATATTTTCCGCATTATATATTCATACATTACAAAGCCTAGGTTTGTTTAGATACAGTAAACTAATTTAGATTACATTCTTCTTGGTTTGTAAGAAGGAAACAAATATAAGCTTATAAAAATGAAGAATAAAGAAATATTAACAAAACAATTCAATTTCAAGATGTATTTTTTAGTTTTTTTTTAGCGTTGTTCATCTTTAGCTTTTATAACCTCCATAGAAATAGCAGAGATATATTGTTCTCCACATAGAAAACACTGATGTTATATTTTTCTTTGTACATTACGTTATATACTAATAAGAGGGTATGTAGCACATATAAGAGTAAAGTAAAATTTTGCAGTGTACTAAACATATTGATCTAAAAATCAAGCTGCATTTATTGTGCGCATTATGGCTTTGTACTAGTCTTAGCAAAATGTATCTCTTCTATTTTTTTATTAATAGAAACTACATAGAATTCTGTTTTCTGCTCTATTTATATTTCCTGATAGCACATTTTTTATTTCTATTTTCTACACAAGACTATGAGAAAATCTATCTTGCCAGTGCTGCTGTTAAGAGGATTCAAAGATGTGCTTCATAGCAGCTGCATTGGCCTTATAAAAAGTACTCTAGAGATGTTCATTGACTTCTATAGGAGAAGTCTTTAAAGGGAATCTGTCAGTAGGATCAACTCTACTAACTATCTTCATGGAAATGCAGGTAATAGAAAGTTGAATAAAGTGATACATTGATATCAGTCATCTGATGTCTTATTCTAGAGTAATCCAAATTTTTCTTATATGTATATGAGTAGTTAAGATCTATGGGTCGGACACAGATCTAACTAAGAATCTGCCACTAGAGCTTGTTTTACTTATTTTAAATAAGAATAATATTTTTTATTTTTATAGCGCCAACATATTCCGCAGCACTTTACAATTTTAGAGGGGACTTACACAAACAATACAGAATAAGCATATCTCATATCAAAAAGAGTGAGGGCCCTGCTCGCAAGCTTACAGTCTATGAGGAAATGGGGGAGACACAAAAGGTAAAATGTACATATATTGTGCAGCCTTGATATACTAAATAGGATAAATAATAATACATGGACTGGTCGCCAGCCAGTATGTGTACAGTCCTGACCGAGGCTATTAAGTGCATGGATGGTATGAACCTGAAATTGAAGAAGATTTTAATATGGGGGAAAACTGGGACAGACAGATAGTGTGTTGAGGCGATATGCCAGTCTAAAGAAATGGGTTTTTAGGGTCCGCTTGAAACTGTGGGTATTGGGAATTAATGGAATTGTGCTGGGTAGTGCATTCCAAAGAATTGGTGCAGCATGCAAGAAATCATGGAGACAGGAGTGGGAAGTTCGGATTATGGAGGATTTTAGTTTTAAGTCATTGGCAGAATGGAGGGCACGTGTAGGGTGGTAGACTGAGACAAGGAGGAGATGTAGGGAGGTACTGAAGCATGGAGCGCTTTGTGGGTAAGCGTGATAAGTTTAAATTGAACTCTATATTGGATGGGCAACCAATGCAATGACTGGCACAGGGAAGAGGCATCGTTGTAGCGGTTGGCGAGGAATATGATCCTGGCTGCTGCGTTAAGGATGGATTGGAGAGGGGAGAGTTTGGTAAGAGGGAGACCGATTAGTAGAGAGTTGCAATAGTCGAGACGAGAATGAATAAGAGCTACAGTAAGAGGTTTTGCCGAGTCAAAAGTGAGAAAAGTCCTGATTAGTGATGAGCGAGTATGTTTTGTTAACCCTTTCGCCGAGTATGCTCAGCCGAGCACCGAGTTTTTATAGCGTGCTCGGGCTTTAAGTTTTCGTCGCTCTGTGAACATGATTTGCAACTGTTTGACAGATTTAATACATGTGAGGAATGCGGAAAAACAGGCATTCCTCACCTATATTAAATCTGTCAAACAGTCGCAAATCATGTTCACGGAGCAACGAAAACTTAAAGCCCGAGCACGTTATAAAAACCCGGTGCTCGGCAGAGCATACTCAGCGAAAGGGTTAACAAAACATTCTCGCTCATCACTAGTCCTGATTCTTGAGATGTTTTTGAGGTGTAGATGACATGAACGATCTGAATCAAAAATGACCCCAAGACAGCAGGCTTGTTGCTGGGGAGTAATGGTTGAGCCACAAGCGAAAATGGCAATGTCTGGCACAGGTAGGTTAGTGGAGGGAGGAAATACGAGTAGTTCAGTTTTTGACAGATTCAGTTTTAGGCAGAGGGAGGACATAATGTTAGACACAGCAGAAAGACAATCACTGGTCTTTTGTAGTAATGCAGGGGTGATGTCCATGGCAGAGGTGTATAATTGGGTGTCATCAGCATAGAGATGGTACTGAAAACCAAATCTGCTGATTGTTTGTCCAATAGGAACGGTGTATAAGGAGAAAAGAAGGGGGACTGGGACTGATCCTTGAGGAACCCCGACAGTAAGGGGAAGGAGAGAGGAGATGGAGCCGGCAAAAGACACAGAGAAGGAGCGGTCAGAGAGATAGGAGGAGAACCAGGAGAGAACAGTGTCTTTGAGGCCAATAGAGCAGAGCATAGTGAGGAGGAGCTGGTGATCCACAGTGTCAAATGCTGCAGGGAGATCCACAAGAATCAGCTGGCAGTAATGACCATTAGATTTAGCTGTCAGTAGATCATTAGAGACTTTAGTGAGGGCAGTTTCAGTAGAATGTAAAGAGCGGAAACCAGATTGTAAAGGGTCAAGAAGAAGTTGTCTGAGAGATAGCGGATTAGACGGGAATGGACCAGGTGTTCCAGGAGTTTAGAGATAAAAGGAAGATTGGAAACAGGTCTCTAGTTGGCTGTGCAGTTCTGGTCAAGGGATGTTTTTTTTTAAGTAATGGATGTATGCTGGCATGTTTAAAAGAAGAGGGAAAGATACCAGATGAGAGGGAGAGGTTGAAAATTTTAGTTAGGTGAGTGGTGACAGCTGGAGAAAGGGACTGAACGAGATGTGAGGGAATAGGGTCACTGGTGCAGGTGGTAGGGCGAGAAGATGCAAGGAGCCTGATCACTTCATCTTCCATGACTAGTTCAAAGTCAGAAAGTGAGCAAGATACATGCATAACGTTTGGGGATTGGGAGAAAATTTCCTGTCGGATATGGTCAATTTTTTCTTTAAAATAATTGGCCAGATCGTCAGCGCTGAGGTCGGTGGTCGGGGCCTGTGCTGTTTGATTGAGGAGAGAGTGAAAAGTGTCAAAGAGGCGTTTAGGATTATTGGAAAGTGAGATAATGAGGTTGTTAAAGTAGGTTTGTTTGGAGAGGTGAAGCGCAGAGTTATATGTTTTCAGCATAAATTTATAATGGAGGTAATATTCGGACAGATTAGATTTTCTCCACAGCCGTTCAGCGCATCTGGGGCACCACTGGAGAAGACGTGTTTGAGGTGTGTGCCAGGGTTGTCGCCGTCTATGCCGAATTGTTCTTTGTGTAAGAGGTGCGGCTACATCCACGGTGCATAGCAATATTTTGTTATAATGCTTCAGTGAAGAGTCAAGACATGAGAGGGAGGAGATTGGGGCCAATGATGATTGCAACATTTTCATAAATCTCTGGGTGTTAATGGCGCATATATTTCTATAAGTGTGGAAAGAGGGGGTGTCTTGAGTAGATTCACAGTTCTTGACAGAGAATGAAAAAAGATTATGGTCAGAGAGTGGAAGGGGAGAGTTAGTAAAGTCATGTACTGAGCAAAGCCGGGAGAAGATCAGGTCCAATGTGTTCCTGTCTTCATGTGTAGGAGAATTAGTAAGCTGTGAAAGGCCGAAGGAGGAGGTTAGTTATAAAAGATGAGCAGCAAATGGGGAAAGAGAATTGCCAATTGGGATGTTAATATCTCCCATGATTAGAGTGGGGATGTCGCAGGATAGAAAATTTGGAAGCCAGGCAGCAAAGTGATCCAGGAACGGACGGGAGAGACCTGGAGGGCGATAGACAACCGCCACTCTCAGGGAGAAGGGCCGGTAGAGTCCGACTGTGTGGGCCTCAAAAGAAGGGAAGATAAGGGAGGGTACTGGGGGGATAACCTGAAAAGTACATTTTGTTGAAAGAAGCAGACCAACACCTCCACCTGATCTGTTGTCAGGTCTCAGGGTATGAGAAAAGTGTAAGCCACCATAGGAGAGAGCTGGAGCAGCGGTGGTGTCCGACTGCTGGATCCAGGTTTTGGTGAGAGCCAGAAGGTTGAGGGAATTAAAGAGGAAAAAGTCATGGATGTAAGAGAGTATATTACATGCTGAGCACGCATTCCAAAGGGCACAGTTGAATGAGACAGAAGACATGCAGGGAATATTAATGAGTTTAGCAGGGTTTCTGAAAGTAACAGGGAAAGGGTAAGTGTTATTATTACTGGAGGGTCCTGGATTAGGAGAAATATCACCTGCAACTAAGAGAAGGAAGATACAGAGAGTGAGCAGATGGTTGAGTGATTTGTGAGAGCGTTTCCTGTGTTGTATGGTGGGAATGAATGGATCTATGTGGTATAACATTGTGAAGAGAGCATGACAGCTGTACATAGGAGAAGAGAGGAGAGAGTGGTTAATATGGATGACGTGTGCAGAATTTGTGGGAGTACGGTGAATGTGGATGATTGTAGCAGCCAGAACGTAAATGGCACAAATACAAATGGTGAATACTGTTTGCAAAACAGATGAACTAGAAGCAAGTTTGTTTAATTGTCTTGCATGTCTTACTTGTCTCCTGCCCTGTCCATCTGCCATATCTAACTGCCATGGCACTTTGATAAACTATGGCACTTCGATAAAGTATGCATAAATGCTGTATGCATAAATGCCCCCGCATAAATGCTGCCCGTTGACTATGTTTCAATATATAGGGACGTATCTGCTTATATCTACACAGATTTAACTCGTTAGCAATCAATCAACTAGCTTAAGACAACAGGAGACAATAAAACAACATAAAGAAAACAGACTGGCAACTCAACATGAATCATAAACTGTTAAAGTAAGTGTGATGACCTTAAAGTATCGTGGATTAAACAACGTAGATGAATGAGATATATATGCCAGTGATTAGATGCAGAGCAGTGCAAATAACATGGAGATACAATGCAGATTTCAGAATGGATAACACGTAGCAGAGGAGTGAGATATATATACCAGTGATTAGCTTCAGAGCATTGCAAATAACATGGAGATACAATGCAGATTTCAGAAGGAATAACACATAGCAGAGGGGTGAGATATATATACCAGTGATTAGCTGCAGACCATTGCAAATAACATGGAGATGCAATGCAAATTTCAGAAGAGATAACACGTAGCAGAGGAGTGAGATACATATATACCTGTAAGAAGAGAAGAAAGATGAATATTAGAAATGCCAAATCTAACTGCCGTGGCACTTTGATAAAGTGTGCATAAATGCTATATGCATAAATGCCCCCGCATAAATAATAATAAATAAGAGGGGGCATTGCCAGTGTGAGACATGTAATGGCTGGTCTCTGCTCTCATAATCACGCAGAGCTCCGCAGTGAGATCAGAACTGATACAGTACAGCAGAAGTGAACTTTGCCTCATTACAAACATTTGCAGCAGCCCTTGTCCTCTGATAATGCTGTCAACTGTGCTGCAGAGCTATGTATGATTATAATCAACACAGTACAGCAGAATTGAACCTTGTTTTTTTACAGAGACAACAAACATTTGCAGTTGTCCTCTCCCAGTGCTGGCAACTCTGCTGTACTGCCCTTCCCCCACAATGGCTACATGTGAGATGGAAGCTATAGCACTATGAGAGGACAACTGAAAATATGTTTGTTGTATTTGTAAGGAGACAATGCAAATGCAAAAAAATGCAATATGAAGTGATCACATTGTTTTACAAACCCCAAAATGTCATCAATAAAAATATCAGCTCACAACACAAAAAACGAGCCCTCCCATAACTCTATAGAAATAAAAATGAAAATATTGGAAAATGGCAACATAAGCAAAAATTTAAAATTTTGTGTGTCATTTCAACTCAGAACTTTTTTCCTGTTTTCCAGTGCATTGGATGGTAAAATGAATGGTGCCAGTCAAAATAAGATCTCATGCCGCATTTAATTTTTATGTTTGTGTGCGCAATCCCTTAATCTAAGTCTGTGAAAGTCTTGTTCTGAGTCTCATAGATTTACTTTGAGAAGTACCATCCAGTCCACACAGCAAACACTGCAGTGAGCTGGCATTACACAAGTGCAGTCACGTGACCCTTAATAGTACTGGAGCGGCGCTAGAAATGGCTGAAGAAGGTGACCAGTAAGTATTTTACTACAGACACATAACATACATTACTGATATCTAACCGGTGCTGAAATAAAAAAAATAAAAAAAGCTGGAGTGGAGTGCTATTTTAAGATTCTCAAGCTAGAGGTCCAGCTAGCGGTCAAGCTAGATATTTTGGGAGGTCCACTTCTATTGAAGTGAATGGTAGCTGAGCCTTTGTACCTGAGAACAATCACTACACAGTGTGCAGAGCTTTGCTGTTTCAATTCCTTATACTCTTTACTGCTGGGACCTACTAATAGCTGATCAGTGGGGTGCCAGGTTTCAGATTCCAGTGATCTAATGCTGATGACCTATCCTTAGGATAGGCCATCACCATCAAAGTCCTGGATTACTTTTTTAAATAATGTGGGCAAAAGTTTCAAACATAAGATGGTAAAATTAGCTTAAAGCTACACAATCATACTTATGCCTGAAAGGGAACTTTTCTCCTTGGACAATACTATTGCCCTGCAAATATTAGGTTATTCTGCAGGATAATAGCGTTAGGAAGGTACATGACTTCCACACTGTAAGCGTGGCACCCGGGAAAAAATGAACTTTATTCCTCCCCAGCTTTCAGTCTTACAGGCGTGTCGATGAGGCTACAGTCACTGTTAACTATACTGTGAGCAGCGGCTTTAAGCCCGCCCCAGGAATTTAACTGACAGCCAGCTCTGTACTGATTTACTGCCAAAGCAGTTTGACTGAAAGCCAGGGGCTCCCGGGAGGAATAAAGTTATTTTCTCCCCAATGTTGCACTTTCAGTACAGCAGTTTCTAACGCTATTAACCTGCAGATTAACCCTGTATTTGTAGGTTAATAGCGTTATCCAATGTGACAGGTTCAATTTAAATTGCAGCCAGCCAAACATTTGTCATGTTTATTATGCCATTATGTTACTTCCAACAGTGCACATAACTCATCCAACATAATTACTTACAATGTATGTTTTGTAAACATAGAAATCGATTTCTGTATTTGTCAGCCTGCAGCTGCAATCAATGCGGTTCATTATCTGTTTGTCGTATGGTGTTCTTATAATATTAATACTTTCAACTTCATTTTTTCTTTTACTATTAAAATGATGACAGGCCATATTTTTAAGTACATATGCGACAAAAAAAGTATAATAGCTGAAGAAACCCATTGTCTATATATTATGCTGAGGATCAGAAGC
Source organism: Phyllobates terribilis (assembly GCF_046119375.1). Classification (NCBI taxonomy): domain Eukaryota; kingdom Metazoa; phylum Chordata; class Amphibia; order Anura; family Dendrobatidae; genus Phyllobates; species Phyllobates terribilis. The sequence continues at coordinate 1,084,381,770 of NW_027362761.1, read as the reverse complement.
TTTTGTTAGGAGTTATTCATGGTGTTCTTACTGAATAAAGAAGTCACATTGACAATGTCATATTTAGAAGCTCAGTGTATAGATGTCAAAGTGCAGGAGGAAAAATTTAAAAAAATATAGAAATCTCTTGACGTAAAGGCTAATGCATACGAGCGTACTATTGGTCCATCTACAGTCCATTTGTCCAATCAATCGCTCATGAACTGCATGTGGACCACTACAAATGAATCAGGTTGTTCAGTTACATGGACCAATGGTGCAAATGTAAAAAAATTGCAGTAAGCGCTACTCTGATCCATTTTCAAAGTTCAGACCCATTCATTAAATTCAATGCGTGCATTAAAAATGAATGCCAGAAAGACACCATCCATTTTAAGTGGATCCATTGCAGTTATTAACAAAGAAAACTATTTGAAGTTATATAATTTATTTGGTGTTATTATAATTTACATTTTTTCTGCCATATGGATTGTAAAAAAAAATACAGATGTCATATGGAAGAAAAGTTGGGTGATAAATTTTCCTGTTTTTCTTTCAATAAATAAAGGTATGATTTCTTTTCATGTGTCCGTCTGACCCCTGGCTAGGAAAGTACAGTTGTGCTCAAAAGTTTACTTACCCTATATATATATATACAGTACAGACCAAAAGTTTAGACACACCTTCTCATTTAAAGATTTTTCTGTATTTTCATGACTATGAAAATTGTACATTCACACTGAAGGCATCAAAACTATGAATTAACACATGTGGAATTATATACTTAACAAAAAAGTGTGAAACAACTGAAAATATGTCTTATATTCTAGGTTCTTCAAAGTAGCCACCTTTTGCTTTGATGACTGCTTTGCACACTCTTGGCATTCTCTTGATGAGCTTCAAGAGGTAGTCACCGCAAATGGTTTTCACTTCACAGGTGTGCCCTGTCAGGTTTAATAAGTGGGATTTCTTGCCTTATAATTGGGGTTGAGACTATCAGTTGTGTTGTGCAGAAGTCTGGTGGATACACAGCTGATAGTCCTACTGAATAGACTGTTAGAATTTGTATTATGGCAAGAAAAAAGCAGCTAAGTAAAGAAAAATGAGTGGCCATCATTACTTTAAGAAATGAAGGTCAGTCAGTACGAAAAATTGGGCAAACTTTGAAAGTGTCCCCAAGTGCAGTTGCAAAAACCATCAAGCGCTACAAAGAAACTGGCTCACATGAGGACTAGAGATGAGCGTTGTTCTACTCGAACTGTTCGCCAATCTAAAATTCGAGCTGTTTTGGGCGGTGTTCGAGCCGTTCGGCGAACACGAACAATTTGAGAAAAATTCGGCTGTTCGAGGTTATGTTCGATAACTGTTCGTGCACCAAAATCATAACTGGATTTTTTCTCAGTAATGATGAAAATTAACGTTAATACGCAGTTTGAGTGTACAGCGGGGTGGGGGGAGGGGCTGGGGATGGATCTCTGCAGGAACAATGAAGATCTCCATTTTTTTTTCTCTTTCCCGCATTTACAGTGGGGAGGTGCAATCTGTCAGCCTATCAGCAGGGCACACACGGAGCGAAGTGCTTTTTTTCACACAAGCAAGGGCATGTGTGATTGGCAGTGTATGTCACATGTCCTTGCCCTATAAGACCAAGCCATTTTCCCCGTCGCCACCATTTTCTCACTGCTGCAGCTGCGTGTTAGACGGCACCGCTGTTGCTGTGTGCGCTATACCTTGATAATTTCAAGCCAATTTTCGCACAAATATACAGATAGCTTGGGAGTAGGGAATAGTTGTGATTGCAGTCCTTTTAAGGACTAGGTTACAGCATTTCCTACGACTTTTATCAGGGAGGTCTGTGCTCTTAAATAGATCGGTTGTGGGAGTAAAGACGAATTGTAATTGCAGTCCTTTTCAGGACTAGGTTACATGAGTTCCTATCAGTTTTTGCCAGTCAGGTCTGTGCCAGTGCTGTGCAAGTTTTTTTCACAGCATTTGGCTGAATCTAGCAAAGCTAATCCTTTTTGGCCTATTGCAGAGTGTGTTAGTCAGTGGAGTAGCCTATCTGTGTTGCAAGATATACCACCTGTGTATAGAATACCAATTTTTTTACTGCACCTAGTGAAGTAAAATCTTTTGGGCATAGCATCATTCTATTAGTCCATCTATACTGACCTCCATCAGGTTGCAAATTAAAACTAATTTTTATCTGCATCTACAGTACCTCTGAAAAAATATTTGGGCTTCTAGCAGTGTGTGGGACTTGTTCTATTAGTCCATCTATACTGACCTCCATCAGGTTGCAAACTGAATATATTTTTTTCTGCATCTACCTCTGAAAAAATATTGGGCTTCTAGCTGTGTGTGGGTCTTGTTCTATTAATCCATCTATACTGACCTCCATCAGGTTGCAAACTGAATATAATTTTTTTCTGCATCTAGATCTGAAAAAATATTTGGCCTTCTAGTAGTGTGTCGGACTTTCTCTATTAGTCCATCTATACTGACCTCCATCAGGTTGGAAATTAAAACTAATTTTTATCTGCATCTACAGTACCTCTGAAAAAATATTTGGGCTTCTAGCTGTGTGTGGGACTTGTTGTATTAGTCCATCTATACTGACCTCCATCAGGTTGCAAACTGAATATATTTTTTTCTGCATCTACCTCTGAAAAAATATTTGGCCTTCTAGTAGTGTGTCGGACTTTCTCTATTAGTCCATCTATACTGACCTCCATCAGGTTGCAAATTAAAAATAATTTTTATCTGCATCTACAGTACCTCTGAAAAAATATTTGGGCTTCTAGCTGTGTGCGGGACTTGTTGTATTAGTCCATCTATACTGACCTCCATCAGGTTGCAAACTGAATATATTTTTTTCTGCATCTACCTCTGAAAAAATATTTGGCCTTCTAGTAGTGTGTCGGACTTTCTCTATTAGTCCATCTATACTGACCTCCATCAGGTTGCAAATTAAAACTAATTTTTATCTGCATCTACAGTACCTCTGAAAAAATATTTGGGCTTCTAGCAGTTTGTGGGACTTGTTCTATTAGTCCATCTATACTGACCTCCATAAGGTTGCAAACTGAATATATTTTTTTCTGCATCTACCTCTGAAAAAATATTGGGCTTCTAGCTGTGTGTGGGTCTTGTTCTATTAATCCATCTATACTGACCTCCATCAGGTTGCAAACTGAATATATTTTTTTCTGCATCTACCTCTGAAAAAATTTTTGGCCTTCTAGTAGTGTGTCGGACTTTCTCTATTAGTCCATCTATACTGACCTCCATCAGGTTGCAAATTAAAACTAATTTTTATCTGCATCTACAGTACCTCTGAAAAAATATTTGGGCTTCTAGCAGTGTGTGGGACTTGTTCTATTAGTCCATCTATACTGACCTCCATCAGGTTGCAAACTGAATATATTTTTTTCTGCATCTACCTCTGAAAAAATATTGGGCTTCTAGCTGTGTGTGGGTCTTGTTCTATTAATCCATCTATACTGACCTCCATCAGGTTGCAAACTGAATATATTTTTTTCTGCATCTACCTCTGAAAAAATATTTGGCCTTCTAGTAGTGTGTCAGACTTTCTCTATTAGTCCATCTATACTGACCTCCATCAGGTTGCAAATTAAAACTAATTTTTATCTGCATCTACAGTACCTCTGAAAAAATATTTGGGCTTCTAGCAGTGTGTGGGACTTGTTCTATTAGTCCATCTATACTGACCTCCATCAGGTTGTAAACTGAATATAGTTTTTTCTGCATCTACCTCTGAAAAAATATTGGGCTTCTAGCTGTGTGTGGGTCTTGTTCTATTAATCCATCTATACTGACCTCCATCAGGTTGCAAACTGAATATATTTTTTCTGCATCTACCTCTGAAAAAATATTTGGCCTTCTAGTAGTGTGTCGGACTTTCTCTATTAGTCCATCTATACTGACCTCCATCAGGTTGCAAATTAAAACTAATTTTTATCTGCATCTACAGTACCTCTGAAAAAATATTTGGGCTTCTAGCAGTGTGTGGGACTTGTTCTATTAGTCCATCTATACTGACCTCCATCAGGTTGCAAACTGAATATATTTTTTTCTGCATCTACCTCTGAAAAAATATTGGGCTTCTAGCTGTGTGTGGGTCTTGTTCTATTAATCCATCTATACTGACCTCCATCAGGTTGCAAACTGAATATAATTTTTTTCTGCATCTAGATCTGAAAAAATATTTGGCCTTCTAGTAGTGTGTCGGACTTTCTCTATTAGTCCATCTATACTGACCTCCATCAGGTTGCAAATTAAAACTAATTTTTATCTGCATCTACAGTACCTCTGAAAAAATATTTGGGCTTCTAGCTGTGTGTGGGACTTGTTGTATTAGTCCATCTATACTGACCTCCATCAGGTTGCAAACTGAATATATTTTTTTCTGCATCTACCTCTGAAAAAATATTTGGCCTTCTAGTAGTGTGTCGGACTTTCTCTATTAGTCCATCTATACTGACCTCCATCAGGTTGCAAATTAAAAATAATTTTTATCTGCATCTACAGTACCTCTGAAAAAATATTTGGGCTTCTAGCTGTGTGCGGGACTTGTTGTATTAGTCCATCTATACTGACCTCCATCAGGTTGCAAACTGAATATATTTTTTTCTGCATCTACCTCTGAAAAAATATTTGGGCTTCTAGCAGTGTGTGGGACTTGTTCTATTAGTCCATCTATACTGACCTCCATAAGGTTGCAAACTGAATATATTTTTTTCTGCATCTACCTCTGAAAAAATATTGGGCTTCTAGCTGTGTGTGGGTCTTGTTCTATTAATCCATCTATACTGACCTCCATCAGGTTGCAAACTGAATATATTTTTTTCTGCATCTACCTCTGAAAAAATATTTGGCCTTCTAGTAGTGTGTCGGACTTTCTCTATTAGTCCATCTATACTGACCTCCATCAGGTTGCAAATTAAAACTAATTTTTATCTGCATCTACAGTACCTCTGAAAAAATATTTGGGCTTCTAGCAGTGTGTGGGACTTGTTCTATTAGTCCATCTATACTGACCTCCATCAGGTTGCAAACTGAATATATTTTTTTCTGCATCTACCTCTGAAAAAATATTGGGCTTCTAGCTGTGTGTGGGTCTTGTTCTATTAATCCATCTATACTGACCTCCATCAGGTTGCAAACTGAATATATTTTTTTCTGCATCTACCTCTGAAAAAATATTTGGCCTTCTAGTAGTGTGTCAGACTTTCTCTATTAGTCCATCTATACTGACCTCCATCAGGTTGCAAATTAAAACTAATTTTTATCTGCATCTACAGTACCTCTGAAAAAATATTTGGGCTTCTAGCAGTGTGTGGGACTTGTTCTATTAGTCCATCTATACTGACCTCCATCAGGTTGCAAACTGAATATATTTTTTTCTGCATCTACCTCTGAAAAAATATTGGGCTTCTAGCTGTGTGTGGGTCTTGTTCTATTAATCCATCTATACTGACCTCCATCAGGTTGCAAACTGAATATATTTTTTTCTGCATCTACCTCTGAAAAAATATTTGGCCTTCTAGTAGTGTGTCAGACTTTCTCTATTAGTCCATCTATACTGACCTCCATCAGGTTGCAAATTAAAACTAATTTTTATCTGCATCTACAGTACCTCTGAAAAAATATTTGGGCTTCTAGCAGTGTGTGGGACTTGTTCTATTAGTCCATCTATACTGACCTCCATCAGGTTGTAAACTGAATATAGTTTTTTCTGCATCTACCTCTGAAAAAATATTGGGCTTCTAGCTGTGTGTGGGTCTTGTTCTATTAATCCATCTATACTGACCTCCATCAGGTTGCAAACTGAATATATTTTTTCTGCATCTACCTCTGAAAAAATATTTGGCCTTCTAGTAGTGTGTCGGACTTTCTCTATTAGTCCATCTATACTGACCTCCATCAGGTTGCAAATTAAAACTAATTTTTATCTGCATCTACAGTACCTCTGAAAAAATATTTGGGCTTCTAGCAGTGTGTGGGACTTGTTCTATTAGTCCATCTATACTGACCTCCATCAGGTTGCAAACTGAATATATTTTTTTCTGCATCTACCTCTGAAAAAATATTGGGCTTCTAGCTGTGTGTGGGTCTTGTTCTATTAATCCATCTATACTGACCTCCATCAGGTTGCAAACTGAATATAATTTTTTTCTGCATCTAGATCTGAAAAAATATTTGGCCTTCTAGTAGTGTGTCGGACTTTCTCTATTAGTCCATCTATACTGACCTCCATCAGGTTGCAAATTAAAACTAATTTTTATCTGCATCTACAGTACCTCTGAAAAAATATTTGGGCTTCTAGCAGTGTGTGGGACTTGTTCTATTAGTCCATCTATACTGACCTCCATAAGGTTGCAAACTGAATATATTTTTTTCTGCATCTACCTCTGAAAAAATATTGGGCTTCTAGCTGTGTGTGGGTCTTGTTCTATTAATCCATCTATACTGACCTCCATCAGGTTGCAAACTGAATATATTTTTTTCTGCATCTACCTCTGAAAAAATATTTGGCCTTCTAGTAGTGTGTCGGACTTTCTCTATTAGTCCATCTATACTGACCTCCATCAGGTTGCAAATTAAAACTAATTTTTATCTGCATCTACAGTACCTCTGAAAAAATATTTGGGCTTCTAGCAGTGTGTGGGACTTGTTCTATTAGTCCATCTATACTGACCTCCATCAGGTTGCAAACTGAATATATTTTTTTCTGCATCTACCTCTGAAAAAATATTGGGCTTCTAGCTGTGTGTGGGTCTTGTTCTATTAATCCATCTATACTGACCTCCATCAGGTTGCAAACTGAATATATTTTTTTCTGCATCTACCTCTGAAAAAATATTTGGCCTTCTAGTAGTGTGTCAGACTTTCTCTATTAGTCCATCTATACTGACCTCCATCAGGTTGCAAATTAAAACTAATTTTTATCTGCATCTACAGTACCTCTGAAAAAATATTTGGGCTTCTAGCAGTGTGTGGGACTTGTTCTATTAGTCCATCTATACTGACCTCCATCAGGTTGTAAACTGAATATAGTTTTTTCTGCATCTACCTCTGAAAAAATATTGGGCTTCTAGCTGTGTGTGGGTCTTGTTCTATTAATCCATCTATACTGACCTCCATCAGGTTGCAAACTGAATATATTTTTTCTGCATCTACCTCTGAAAAAATATTTGGCCTTCTAGTAGTGTGTCGGACTTTCTCTATTAGTCCATCTATACTGACCTCCATCAGGTTGCAAATTAAAACTAATTTTTATCTGCATCTACAGTACCTCTGAAAAAATATTTGGGCTTCTAGCAGTGTGTGGGACTTGTTCTATTAGTCCATCTATACTGACCTCCATCAGGTTGCAAACTGAATATATTTTTTTCTGCATCTACCTCTGAAAAAATATTGGGCTTCTAGCTGTGTGTGGGTCTTGTTCTATTAATCCATCTATACTGACCTCCATCAGGTTGCAAACTGAATATAATTTTTTTCTGCATCTAGATCTGAAAAAATATTTGGCCTTCTAGTAGTGTGTCGGACTTTCTCTATTAGTCCATCTATACTGACCTCCATCAGGTTGCAAATTAAAACTAATTTTTATCTGCATCTACAGTACCTCTGAAAAAATATTTGGGCTTCTAGCTGTGTGTGGGACTTGTTGTATTAGTCCATCTATACTGACCTCCATCAGGTTGCAAACTGAATATATTTTTTTCTGCATCTACCTCTGAAAAAATATTTGGCCTTCTAGTAGTGTGTCGGACTTTCTCTATTAGTCCATCTATACTGACCTCCATCAGGTTGCAAATTAAAAATAATTTTTATCTGCATCTACAGTACCTCTGAAAAAATATTTGGGCTTCTAGCTGTGTGCGGGACTTGTTGTATTAGTCCATCTATACTGACCTCCATCAGGTTGCAAACTGAATATATTTTTTTCTGCATCTACCTCTGAAAAAATATTGGGCTTCTAGCTGTGTGTGGGTCTTGTTCTATTAATCCATCTATACTGACCTCCATCAGGTTGCAAACTGAATATATTTTTTTCTGCATCTACCTCTGAAAAAATATTTGGCCTTCTAGTAGTGTGTCAGACTTTCTCTATTAGTCCATCTATACTGACCTCCATCAGGTTGCAAATTAAAACTAATTTTTATCTGCATCTACAGTACCTCTGAAAAAATATTTGGGCTTCTAGCAGTGTGTGGGACTTGTTCTATTAGTCCATCTATACTGACCTCCATCAGGTTGTAAACTGAATATAGTTTTTTCTGCATCTACCTCTGAAAAAATATTGGGCTTCTAGCTGTGTGTGGGTCTTGTTCTATTAATCCATCTATACTGACCTCCATCAGGTTGCAAACTGAATATATTTTTTCTGCATCTACCTCTGAAAAAATATTTGGCCTTCTAGTAGTGTGTCGGACTTTCTCTATTAGTCCATCTATACTGACCTCCATCAGGTTGCAAATTAAAACTAATTTTTATCTGCATCTACAGTACCTCTGAAAAAATATTTGGGCTTCTAGCAGTGTGTGGGACTTGTTCTATTAGTCCATCTATACTGACCTCCATCAGGTTGCAAACTGAATATAGTTTTTTCTGCATCTACTTCTTAAAAAATATTGGGCTTCTAGCTGTGTGTGGGTCTTGTTCTATTAATCCATCTATACTGACCTCCATCAGGTTGCAAACTGAATATATTTTTTCTGCATCTACCTCTGAAAAAATATTTGGCCTTCTAGTAGTGTGTCGGACTTTCTCTATTAGTCCATCTATACTGACCTCCATCAGGTTGCAAATTAAAACTAATTTTTATCTGCATCTACAGTACCTCTGAAAAAATATTTGGGCTTCTAGCAGTGTGTGGGACTTGTTCTATTAGTCCATCTATACTGACCTCCATCAGGTTGCAAACTGAATATATTTTTTTCTGCATCTACCTCTGAAAAAATATTGGGCTTCTAGCTGTGTGTGGGTCTTGTTCTATTAATCCATCTATACTGACCTCCATCAGGTTGCAAACTGAATATAATTTTTTTCTGCATCTAGATCTGAAAAAATATTTGGCCTTCTAGTAGTGTGTCGGACTTTCTCTATTAGTCCATCTATACTGACCTCCATCAGGTTGCAAATTAAAACTAATTTTTATCTGCATCTACAGTACCTCTGAAAAAATATTTGGGCTTCTAGCTGTGTGTGGGACTTGTTGTATTAGTCCATCTATACTGACCTCCATCAGGTTGCAAACTGAATATATTTTTTTCTGCATCTACCTCTGAAAAAATATTTGGCCTTCTAGTAGTGTGTCGGACTTTCTCTATTAGTCCATCTATACTGACCTCCATCAGGTTGCAAATTAAAAATAATTTTTATCTGCATCTACAGTACCTCTGAAAAAATATTTGGGCTTCTAGCTGTGTGCGGGACTTGTTGTATTAGTCCATCTATACTGACCTCCATCAGGTTGCAAACTGAATATATTTTTTTCTGCATCTACCTCTGAAAAAATATTGGGCTTCTAGCTGTGTGTGGGTCTTGTTCTATTAATCCATCTATACTGACCTCCATCAGGTTGCAAACTGAATATATTTTTTTCTGCATCTACCTCTGAAAAAATATTTGGCCTTCTAGTAGTGTGTCAGACTTTCTCTATTAGTCCATCTATACTGACCTCCATCAGGTTGCAAATTAAAACTAATTTTTATCTGCATCTACAGTACCTCTGAAAAAATATTTGGGCTTCTAGCAGTGTGTGGGACTTGTTCTATTAGTCCATCTATACTGACCTCCATCAGGTTGTAAACTGAATATAGTTTTTTCTGCATCTACCTCTGAAAAAATATTGGGCTTCTAGCTGTGTGTGGGTCTTGTTCTATTAATCCATCTATACTGACCTCCATCAGGTTGCAAACTGAATATATTTTTTCTGCATCTACCTCTGAAAAAATATTTGGCCTTCTAGTAGTGTGTCGGACTTTCTCTATTAGTCCATCTATACTGACCTCCATCAGGTTGCAAATTAAAACTAATTTTTATCTGCATCTACAGTACCTCTGAAAAAATATTTGGGCTTCTAGCAGTGTGTGGGACTTGTTCTATTAGTCCATCTATACTGACCTCCATCAGGTTGCAAACTGAATATAGTTTTTTCTGCATCTACTTCTTAAAAAATATTGGGCTTCTAGCTGTGTGTGGGTCTTGTTCTATTAATCCATCTATACTGACCTCCATCAGGTTGCAAACTGAATATATTTTTTTCTGCATCTACCTCTGAAAAAATATTTGGCCTTCTAGTAGTGTGTCGGACTTTCTCTATTAATCCATCTATACTGACCTCCATCAGGTTGCAAACTGAATATAATTTTTTTCTGCATCTAGCTCTGAAAAAATATTTGGCCTTCTAGTAGTGTGTCGGACTTTCTCTATTAGTCCATCTATACTGACCTCCATCAGGTTGCAAATTAAAACTAATTTTTATCTGCATCTACAGTACCTCTGAAAAAATATTTGGGCTTCTAGCTGTGTGTAGGACTTGTTGTATTAGTCCATCTATACTGACCTCCATCAGGTTGCAAACTGAATATATTTTTTTCTGCATCTACCTCTGAAAAAATATTTGGCCTTCTAGTAGTGTGTCGGACTTTCTCTATTAGTCCATCTATACTGACCTCCATCAGGTTGCAAATTAAAACTAATTTTTATCTGCATCTACAGTACCTCTGAAAAAATATTTGGGCTTATAGCAGTGTGTGGGACTTGTTCTATTAGTCCATCTATACTGACCTCCATCAGGTTGTAAACTGAATATAGTTTTTTCTGCATCTACCTCTGAAAAAATATTGGGCTTCTAGCTGTGTGTGGGTCTTGTTCTATTAATCCATCTATACTGACCTCCATCAGGTTGCAAACTGAATATATTTTTTCTGCATCTACCTCTGAAAAAATATTTGGCCTTCTAGTAGTGTGTCGGACTTTCTCTATTAGTCCATCTATACTGACCTCCATCAGGTTGCAAATTAAAACTAATTTTTATCTGCATCTACAGTACCTCTGAAAAAATATTTGGGCTTCTAGCAGTGTGTGGGACTTGTTCTATTAGTCCATCTATACTGACCTCCATCAGGTTGCAAACTGAATATAGTTTTTTCTGCATCTACCTCTTAAAAAATATTGGGCTTCTAGCTGTGTGTGGGTCTTGTTCTATTAATCCATCTATACTGACCTCCATCAGGTTGCAAACTGAATATATTTTTTTCTGCATCTACCTCTGAAAAAATATTTGGCCTTCTAGTAGTGTGTCGGACTTTCTCTATTAGTCCATCTATACTGACCTCCATCGGGTTGCAAACTGAATATAATTTTTTCTGCATCTAGCTCTGAAAAAATATTTGGCCTTCTAGTAGTGTGTCGGACTTTCTCTATTATTCCATCTATACTGACCTCCATCAGGTTGCAAATTAAAACTAATTTTTATCTGCATCTACAGTACCTCTAAAAAAATATTTGGGCTTCTAGCTGTGTGTGGGACTTGTTGTATTAGTCCATCTATACTGACCTCCATCAGGTTGCAAACTGAATATATTTTTTTCTGCATCTACCTCTGAAAAAATATTTGGCCTTCTAGTAGTGTGTCGGACTTTCTCTATTAGTCCATCTATACTGACCTCCATCAGGTTGCAAATTAAAAATAATTTTTATCTGCATCTACAGTACCTCTGAAAAAATATTTGAGCTTCTAGCTGTGTGCGGGACTTGTTGTATTAGTCCATCTATACTGACCTCCATCAGATTGCAAACTGAATATATTTTTTTCTGCATCTACCTCTGAAAAAATATTTGGCCTTCTAGTAGTGTGTCGGACTTTCTCTATTAGTCCATCTATACTGACTTCCATCAGGTTGCATATTAAAACTAATTTTTATCTGCATCTACAGTACCTCTGAAAAAATATTTGGGCTTCTAGCAGTGTGTGGGACTTGTTCTATTAGTCCATCTATACTGACCTCCATCAGGTTGCAAACTGAATATATTTTTTTCTGCATCTACCTCTGAAAAAATATTGGGCTTCTAGCTGTGTGTGGGTCTTGTTCTATTAATCCATCTATACTGACCTCCATCAGGTTGCAAACTGAATATATTTTTTTCTGCATCTACCTCTGAAAAAATATTTGGCCTTCTAGTAGTGTGTCGGACTTTCTCTATTAGTCCATCTATACTGACCTCCATCAGGTTGCAAATTCAAAATAATTTTTTTCTGCATCTAACCCAGCCAATAGTTTTGGCCTAATACCACAGTTTGGCCACTCAGCTCTGCTCGGTTACCATCCATTGTTTTTTTGTGCAAACAACTCCAGAGTTGTGAATTAGTTAACCACCAAAATGAGTGGAAAAAGGCCTGCTGCTGGTGGAAAGGGGAATAGGCGTGTTGGGAAGGGGAAAAAAGGTTGTGTCCGTGGGGTAGGTGTTAAAGCAACAGTAACATCTGCAGAAGAAAGACCATCTTCCAGCCAAACTAAAATGTCTACTTCTTTTAGCGGACAATGTGATAAGATCCCTTTCTTACGGCCACGCCAATCGCTACAAATTCCAGATGAGGCACAAAAACAGCAGGTGCTTCAACGGATATCAAGTGCTCCTTTAAGTGGGCTCTCCTCCACATCAACTTCAACATCACAAATACTCCAGTCCTCAAAGGTGTCACCCAAATCGCACTTGCTTCCTCACAGCTCCCAAATCTCCAGCTGCCCGTCTGAGTATGAGGTAGAACAGATGGTTGAGTCTGCAGAGCTGTTTACTCATACTATAGCCTGGGAATCAGAGGTCGACTCCAGCGCTTCTGTGAATCCAGACGAGGAAATGATCTGCACTGATGCCCAGAATCTTTATGAGTCGGATCCAGGACCAGACGCAGAAGGTTCTGACCATAATGTAGACCCTCATTCCCAAACTGTAACTCCTGTTGGTGGAGACAATGAGGAAGACGATGATAAGACTCAAATACCTGATTGGAGCGACAACTTTAGTTTTTTGTCAGGGCAGGAACAGGTTGGCTCTGAGGACGACGGGTGTGATAACGCACAGGCTGATGATGATGAGGTCGGAGATCCCACTTACTGTCAACCCACAGTCAGCCAAGAGATGAGGTCAGCAGAGGAGGTGGAGGAAGATGCTAGTGACGACGAGGTCAGGTTGCGCCTTCCTGGACAGAGACGTAGTACTGCAAGCACGTCAACAACTGCATCCTCAAACACAACTCTGCCTCTCACCACAAGTCGTGGTGGCTCTTCAGGTCGCATGGGTGCTAAGCCTTGCATAGCCTGGGCATTTTTTCAGATCGATAAAGATGACCCAACTCGTGTTATCTGTAACATTTGTCAGCAAAAGCTAAGTAGAGGCCAAAAAATACATAGTTTGAGTACTTCATGCATGAACCGGCACATGGACATGAAGCATAAGTAGCAGTGGGAAGCTCAGTGTGCTACAATGCGGCCTAGCCGGCCAGGCCAACCACCGTCTGCCATATCTTGTGCATCCGCGGCCTCTTCATCCTCTGTGACTGGGGGGACAGCAGTCACACCTGTTTTGGGGCGCAGACCTGCCACCTCTTTACCCGCAACAGCCAGCGTGATTGGCAGGTCATCATTTTCTTTGGAGGTGGTAACACCAGCTGGTGTTGAGCACTGTCCGACATCGATAGCACCACCTTTGGATGAAGGCAACCTAACATGTCCGCCTGCATCTTCCTCACAGACCGGCAGTTAGCCGGGGACACCCTTATCAACCCCGTCTAAGCACAATAGCCAGCCCTCGGTCCCTCAGATGTGGACAAGTAAAAGACCATTTCCTCCTAGCCATGAGAAAGCTAAGAGGTTGAATTTCACCATCTGCAAGCTCTTGGCTACAGAAATGCTGCCTTTCCGCCTGGTGGACACAGAGGATTTTCGAGACCTTATGTCCGTCGCAGTGCCCCAGTACCAGATGCCCAGTCGGCACTACTTCTCAAAGAAAGGTGTGCCTGCGCTCCACCAGCATGTCGCACACAACATCACCGCTTCTTTGAGAAACTCTGTGTGTGACAGGGTGCATTTCACCACAGACACTTGGATGAGTAGGCATGGACAGGGGCGTTACATGTCGCTGACTGGGCACTGGGTAACTATGGTGACAGCAGGACAAGGGGCTGCTGTCCAAGTCTTGCCGTCCCCACGAGTTGTGCGTCAATCCTCTTTATGTCAAAGTTCCTCCACTGCTTCTGCCTCCTCAACCTCCTCTCGGTCTTCCACCTGCACCCAAAGCCTGTCTGGTCATGCCACAAGCTTTCTAACTGCGCAGAAGGGATCCTGCACACCTCCTTACTATGCTGGCAGTAGGGCTCAACGTCATCAGGCGGTTTTTACATTGAAATGTCTGGGAAATGTGAGTCACACAGCTGAGGAGTTGTGGTCAGCTCTGGAGAACCAATTTCATGAATGGTTGTCTCCACTGGACCTGAAACCAGGGAAGGCCATGTGCGACAATGCTGCAAACCTGGGTGCGGCCCTTCGCCGGGGCAATGTCACACACGTGCCTTGTATGGCTCACGTGTTGAACCTGGTTGTCCAGCAATTTTTAGCCCACTATCCCAGACTAGATGGCCTTCTGCAGAGGGCACGGTCGCTGTGTGCTCACTTCCGCCGTTCGCATCCCGCAGCTCAGCGACTTACATCTCTACAGAAGACGTTGGGCCTGCCACTTCACCGGCTAAAATGCGATGTGCCTACCCGGTGGAATTCAACTCTGCACATGTTGCAGCGACTGTGGCAGCACCGACAAGCCCTGGTGCAATACGTTCTGACGTATAGCCTGGGCCAACGAGATTCAATGGTGGGGCAAATCACGCTGGAGGAGTGGTCTCAGATCAGGGACCTATGCACCCTTCTGCACAGTTTTGAAATGGCGACGAAGATGTTTAGTGCTGACGATGCCATTATCAGCATGACTATTCCGGTGATTTACATGCTGGAGCACATGTTAAACAGAATTCGGAGTCAGGTGGTGGCACAAGAGGAGGTGGAGGAAGTAGAGGAGGAGGAGTTGTATGCGGAAGGGCTAACATCTGCAAGGTCCAGACGGTCGGCAGCACCAAGGCGGCAGGCATGTGAGGGTGGGGGAGATGGTTTTACCAGGGCGCATGGTAGCAGCCAAACTAGTGAGGAAGGTGCAGGAGCCCAGGAAGAAGTGGAGGACGAACTGATGGAAGACTCATCAGATGAGGGAGACCTTGATCACATTTCTGTTGTGCGAGGTTGGGGGGAGAGGACAGAGGAAGGAAGCATGATTGTTACCTCGCCACCAACACAACAGGGACTTGGTGCTCCTGGATGCGCAACACACATGAGTGCCTTCTTGCTGCACTACCTGCAACATGACCCTCGAATTGTGAGAATTAGAAATAATCCTGACTACTGGGTTGCCACACTGTTAGATCCCCGGTACAAAAGTAAATTTGCAGAAATTATTCCTGCCATAGAAAGGGATGCACGCATGCAGGAGTATCAGCAGAGACTGTTACAGAATCTTGCATGTGCTTTTCCACAAAATACCAGTGGTGCACGTAGTGAATCTCACAGTTCCAACTTGCCAACCGTGGGACCGTCAAGTGTTCAGCACTCAAACCGTAACAGAACCACAGTATCTGCTGGTAACATCAATTTTGCGGAATCATTTCACCACTTTTTTAGCCCATCCTTTGCAAGGCCACAGGAGACAAGAAGTCTGACACATAGTCAACGCCTAGAGACGATGGTACAGGAGTATCTCCAAGTAAACATTGAAGCCACGACTGTGTCACTGGACCCTTGCTCTTTTTGGGCTTCCAATCTGGATAAATGGCCGGAGCTAGCCACTTACGCCTTGGAGATCTTGTCATGCCCCGCAGCCAGTGTTCTGTCTGAACGTGTGTTCAGCGCTGCTGGTGGTGTGCTGACAGATAAGCGCACGCGGCTCTCCACTGATAATGTAGACAGACTCACGTTCATAAAGATGAACAAATCATGGATCCGAAATGACTTTTCTACCCCTGTGTCATCCTGGGGAGAGTAAAATCTTGATGATTGGTTAAAATCACCCTACCAAACGTTTTAAGCTTTCAAATTACTAATCATGTTTATCTGTATCTTGACTGGAAAATAATTTGGGCTTTGTAGCAGTGTGCAGCACTGATCCTATTAGGCCATCTATAATAAGCTCCACCAGATTTAAAATTAAAAATAATTTTTAGCTGCATCTAGCCCGGAAAATAATTTTGGGGCTCCGAGATGCGCAAGACACATAAGTGCCTTCTTGCTGCACTACCTGCAGCATGACCCTCATATTGTCAGAATTCGAAGTAATCATGACTACTGGGTTGCCACACTCTTAGATCCCCCAAACTTTTCGATCAACCTTTTCATTTTAATAAAGACCAAAAAAATGGTCATTTTTGAAATTATAAGCATTAGCAGGTTGTTAGAAACTGAAATCAAACAGTTTTCAACTCAGAACTTTATTCTAGGTGATGTTACATTTTCACATAGGACCCCTTGTTCGAAAGGAGCTTCTGAACTCTCTCGTCCATTGAATTTGTCAGGTTTTGGATGGTTTCTGCTTCAATTGTTTTGCATGAGGACAGAATACCCTCCCAGAGCTGTTGCTTAGATGTGAACTGCCTCCCGCCATCATAGACACTCCTTTTAATGATGCTCCAAAGGATCGGAATGGGGTAGAGGTCAGGGGAGCATGGGGGTCACACCATAAGTTTGTCCCCTTTTATGCCCATATCAGCCAGAGATGCAGATGTTTTATGTGCAGCATGAGATGGTGCATTATCATGCAGAAAAATGATCTTGCTGTGAAATACACGGTTCTTCTTCTTGAACCATGGCAGGAAGTGCTGTTTGAGAAAATCCACATACATTATGGAGTTCATCTTTAGCGCCTTCAGGGATCCTAAAGGGGCCGACAATCTCTCTCCCCATGATTCCAGCCCAAAACATTACTCCACCTCCTCCTTGTTGGCGCTGTAGCCGTGTTTGCGTGGGGTGTCCATCAACCAGCCATCCTCCACTCCATCCATCTGGACCATCGAGCGCTGCACGGCACTCATCCGTGAACAAAACAGTTTTGAAATCAGTCTTCATGTAATGTTTGGCCCACTGGAGCCGTTTCTGCTTGTGTGAAGTGGATAGAGGAGGTCGACAGGATGGCATATGCACAGCTGCAAACCTCTGAAGGACCCTGCATCTTGTTGTTCGGGGGACGTTGGAGGCACAAGCAGCTTCAAAAACTTGTCTGCTGCTATGACAAGGCTTTTTTGCCGCTGCTCTTTCAACCTGACGTAATTGCCTGTAGGAAAGAGTCCTCAATTTGCCCTTATCAGCACGCACACGTGTGTACTGTGAATCAACTACATACTTCTTGATTGCCAAGACACTTCATCCTGATCATCGCACAATGTTGATTGTAGTCATGTCTTGACCTAAACACTCCACAATTTGTTGCTTCTCAGCAGCCGACACATCCTTTTTCTTTCCCATTTTGGCAGAAAATGTAGGCTGCTTAATAATGTGAGAGAGCCTTCTTAAGTAGTCTTGCCTTTCATTGGACACACCTGCCAAACTAATTAGCACAGGTGTCTGCAATTGCTTACAGTGATATAAAGAGCCCTGACACACATCACCATCAATGAGTTTAACTGACAAACAAACAAATTCTTCCCTTATCACTCCTAAACACTTTTTGCATAATAATTTGGAACGCGGTGTACATGTGCTTTTCCACAAAACACCAGCGGTTCACGTAGTGAATCTTACAGTTCTAACTTGCCAACCATGGTCTGTATGGAATTGTTCAATAAAGGGCCCAAAATTAAGATAACATAGATGGGAGAGGTCTCTATGAATAGGAATTCCTAAGTATTTGATACCCTGTGAGGGCCAGGCAAAGGGAAAGTTGGACTGGATGGAATCCTATATGGATTTGGGGAGGGAGACATCGAGGGCCTCAGACTTCGCTGCATTGATTTTAAAATTTTACCATGTAACAAAGTGATCTATTTCAGCCATAACAGCATGGATGGATATATGTGATTGAGTGATATATACTAGGACATCATCAGCAAATAGAGAGCACTTGTACTCGGTGCCTCCCACCTCAATCCACCTAATATTGGGGTTATGGCGAATTGATGAGAGCAGGTGCTCCGTCACTAGGATGTATAAGAGAGGGGACAGAGGACATCCCTGCCTTGTCCCATTGGTGATTGTGAAAGGTGATGAAAATGTTCTGACGCACCCCCTGGGCCTTGGGACACCCGGAGCCGGACCCTTTTTGGTGGATGCTGGTGGTTGTAGTCTTCGTGGCGGCGACCCGGTTCTGTGGCTCAGGGCGGTCAAACCAGTGGCGGAACTATTTATGTGGTTTTGATGTTTAAATGTCCGACTACGCCACCCGTGGATTGCGGTCAGAGTGAACCGCCGCTACAGGGCAGACTGCTGAGGCTGGTGTTGTGGGTGCAGCAGAGCGTAGCATAACTCCCCACGGGAGGAGTATAGCCTCAGGGCAGTGTATGCGGAGGATGGGGGTGATGGTGCAGGGCAGCAGCAGTAACGACACGGAGTCAGTAATGCAGTCCAGGGCCTTTACTCACAGTTCTTATTATCCAGACCACGTCTGCAGGTAATGGCTGCCCACGTCGTACTGTGCTCACCAGGTGAGGGGCTCAGACAACTCCCAGATAACTTTGGAGCACTTCACAGGACCCCCTTTGTGTGTCCTTTGTCTGGCCTTTCTTACAAACACTTCTGTCCGGCTGCCTCGGGCCTCCTCTTGGTAAACTTGGCGCCAGTTTCCCTGACCCTATGTGGTGCCTTCCTAGCGGGTGTAGCGAGGGGCTGCGCCACATAAAATGTCAGAGCCTCCGGTTTCTAGCTGAGGGTCGTTTCCTGCCTCCACTAGTTCGGGGACCGGTCTCCCCCTTTGGCCTGACCCCTCCACGCAGGTGGATTCGGGCGTGCGGTGGCGACTCGCCCGTCTGCACCCCTGGGATCCCTTCATTCCTCATTCCTGGAGCCTTCTCCGCTCCTCTTCCTTCCTTCTCCCTCTTCCAGGCCTGGGCCTCTGTTACTAGGCCCGCCTCCGGAGCAGAGCTCATGCAGAGCCCCTGCTCCCTACCACTTCTGCTCAGACTTCTCTGCACTGAACTAAGATGGTGCCCACCTTTTATACTCCCTTCTCAATGCACCCAGGAACTGCTTCCTCCCTGCTCCTGCACTACAGGGTTCCCCTTCCTCAGTGTTCCCTGCCCCCACTCCAGCCAGGGACAGGGACTGTCGTGCCCATCTCAGGGGCATATTGGTCGCCCTGCCCCATGGCAATGTGGTGTAATGCATGCAGGTGTCGGGTCCTGATCCACACTCCATCCTTACCTGAGAGTGAGATATCACACCTCTGGGTGAGGTGCAATACGTCTGTAGCAACCGAGCCCTCAGGGTGCTACAGTTCCATTTATCTTCAGCCTAGGTGACGTATTGCGATACAGGGCCGTGATTTTGGCTATAAAAGGGTCCCCTAGACCCCTACCCCAAGCTTTTTAAGAGAATCATATATGGCGTGCCAGGAGACTCTATGGAATGCTTTCTCAGCATCCAACGAGAGTATCTAATTACAAATTTTTAACTGCATCTAGCCCAGGAAATACTTTGTGCCTAGTAGCAGTGTCTGCTAGTCAGCGGATTATCCTGGCTGTTAAGCAAGCTACACCACCTGTAGTTTAGACACTTAATTTTTTCAAAGGAAATGCTTCGGGACCATGGGATACTCAGTGAAGAGCATCAGGAGGCACCCCAAGGCATAGGGGCTGGGACTGGCAGTAGGATGCCTTGCGGTGGACAGCCGAGCTCGATCCTTATAAAAGCTTTTTAACTGCAGCAGCTTTAGTGGACGCTACTGGAGCTGGAATTACGCGGCTGCTGGCATGAGACATGCCCTCCAATAGATCCTTGTAAATGGATTTAAAGTGTATTCATTCAAATTAGAGAGACAATTTAAATTAAAAAGCTTAGAGCTGCCTCCACCACAGGGGGGCTCGCTCGACCCACCAGCGGACAGGCACCAGTATTGGGAGAGGGGGGCTGGCCATCAGGGTTCACCGCGGCTCTGGCACAAACCCGGCGACACGGAGGTGGCACGGGCAGGAGCGGACTGGCCGTGTCGGCTTCTCACTTTTTAGAAGGGCATGACATGCCTATATCTGTGTCTCCCCCTCCTTTTACTCCTCCACCTCTTTTATTTTCGCATGACTATATGTACTTGTCACTTTTCCATGTGTTAGTTGTGTCTTCTGAGCACTTTGTCAGCTTTTGGACACCTTTGAAGGTGTTTTCTATGTGTTTCTATGTGTTTTTGTTTGCCTGCCATTGGTTTTAACGGTGTTCGAAGGTGTTCGACGAACAGTTCGACGAACAGTTCGGCGAACACACGAGTGTTCGACGAACCGAACCGAACTCGAACACTACGGGGGTGGCTCAACACTAATGAGGACCACCCCAGGAAAGGAAGACCAAGAGTCACCTCTGCTTCTGAGGATAAGTTTATCTGAGTCACCAGCCTCAGAAATCACAGGTTAACAGCAGCTCAGATTAGAGACCAGGTCAATGTCACACAGAGTTCTAGCAGCAGACACATCTATTCAACAACTCTTAAGAGGAGACTTTGTGCAGCAGGCCTTCATGGTAAAATAGCTGCTAGGAAACCACTGCTAAGGACAGGCAACAAGCAGAAGAGACTTGTTTGGGCTAAAGAACACAAGGAATGGACATTAGACCAGTGGAAATCTGTGCTTTGGTCTGATGATTCCAAATTTGATATCTTTGGTTCCAACCACAGTGTCTTTGTGCGACGCAGAAAAGGTGAACGGTTGGACTGTACGTGCCTGGTTCCCACCGTGAAGCATGGAGGAGGAGGTGTGATGGTGTGGGGGTGCTTTGCTGGTGACACTGTTGGGGATTTATTCAAAATTGAAGGCATACTGAACCAGCATGGCTACCACAGCATCTTGCAGCAGCATGCTATTCCATCCGGTCTGCATTTAGTTGGACCATCATTTATTTTTCAACAAGACAATGACCCCAAACACACCTCCAGGCTGTGTAAAGGCTATTTGACCAACAAGTAGAGTGATGGGGTGCTACGCCAGATGACCTGGCCTACGCAGTCATCGAACCTGAACCCAATCAAGATGGTTTGGGGTGAGCTGGACCGCAGAGTGAAGGCAAAAGGGCCAACAAGGGCTAACCATCTCTGGGAACTCCTTCAAGATTGTTGGAAGACCATTTCCGGTGACTACCTCTTGAAGCTCATCAAGAGAATGCCAAGAGTGTGCAAAGCAGTCATCAAAGCAAAAGGTGGCTACTGTGAAGAACCTAGAATATAAGACATATTTTCAGGTGTTTCACACTTTTTTGTTAAGGATATAATTCCACATCTGTTAATTCATAGTTTTGATGCCTTCAGTGTGAATGTACAATTTTCATAGTCATGATAATACAGAAAAATCTTTAAATGAGAAGGTGTGTCCAAACTTTTGGTCTGTACTATGTATATATATATATATATATATATATATTACAAGATAAGGTAGTTTTGATGCATTGTGTTTTTCTGCATTTCTGGGTAGGTTACAAACCAAAACATATGGATATTTTATCAAAATATCAAAATCTCATTGATAGTTTGGATTTACATCCCTCCTGTAGTGTTTTTACAACCACAGAATCTTACATATACTCCCATAATTAAAATTGCAAGTGTTCTTGTGGCATAACTATGACTAAACCACTGTTAAATATTTCAGGAACGCTATATGGAAAGTGTCGCGTTCAGCATCATTTAAATACAGTATCTTGGATACAGTGTCTCCTGTTCTCCCTGAGGCTGAACATTTAAAATTCAGATAGGAGTGTCAAAGTTTTTATCTGTGGCACTATACATCAACGAAGTCCTTAATAATTATGTTATTGTGGTTATCTGGGATAACTTGTTTCAAAAACAGCATTAACACTAATACTCTATGTGTAAAATTCACTTCCAATCTTCCTAACTCAAACAAACTTACTGTCTGGCTTAGAAAACAATTTTCATATACGCTATTAGGTTATGTTCCTTCGATGAGTTTTTGGTGAGCGTCTAGTGCTGCATATTTCACTGCACAAAAGATGTAGTGTATTGCAGTTCAAGCAAAGTGGATGGAATCACAGAATCATAGAATGTTAGAGTTGGAGGGGACCTCCAGGGTCATCTGCTCCAAACTCCTGCTCAATGCGGGATTCACTAAACCATCTCAAACTTCTATTGAAGGAGAACTCACCACTAGTGATGAGCGAGCATTTTCTGTTAACCTTTTCGGCTAGCATGCTCAGGTGCTCGCCGAGTATCTTTAGCGTGCTCAGGTGTTCTGTTCGATTCACTCCGTTCTCATGATTTGCAACTGTTTGATAGCTTTAATATATGTGAGGAATGCCTGTTTCTTATGCATTCCTCACATGTATTAAAGCTGTCAAACAGTCGCAAATCATGCACACAGCGCGACTCAAAAATAACACCCGAGTGCGCTGAAGATACTCGGAAAACACCAGAGTATTCTCTTAAATCTCGAGTAACGAGCATGCTTGCTCATCACTACTCACCTATCGTGGCAGCCTGTTCCACTCATTAATCACCCTCACTGTCAAAAAGTTTTTTCTAATATCTAATCTGTATCTTCCCCCACTCAGTTTCATCCCATTGCTTATAGTCTTTCATTGTGCAAATGAGAAAAATGGGACTAATGGAAACCTCGACCCACTATGATTTTTTTTATGGGAAAACTAGAAAAGACTTGTTTGACTAAACCAATGCCATTTACATTTCACCCCAACACAAGTTTTTAACCAGGTTTTTAGCCAACCACACCTCTCCCAAAAACCTCATAGGAGCAGACATTTTAAAAGCATTAAAAACGTCCCTTCATTTCAGACCTGATGTTTCATTGGGGATAGATGTGTTCCAAGATCCAGAACCAAATTGTCTGATCTTAGGCATGATTGTTTTAACTGACATAGATCCCATACCGTACAATGAAGAAGAACTGACAGAAATATTAGATAGTCTATGGGCTAAGGGAAAGGCAGATATTGGCAAGCTTCCAGTGGCCTCAACTAGAGTGGAACATAAGGATGGAGTCAGACCACCACGCCTTCCTTAGGATCCTTAGGATCCTTTCTCCCCAGCACAGGAGGATGCCATAAGGGTCAAGATCACCCAGCTACTTCAGGCTTTAGCCTTGGCTCCTGTGACGTCTCCCTGTAACTCTCCCTTTTATCCAGTCAAGAAAAAGACCACCCCAGGCCAGCCTTCCACTTATGATGGTCCATGATTTGAGATAAGTAACATATATAGTAACATAGTTTTTAAGGTTGAAGGAAGACTAAGTCCATCTAGTTCAACCCATAGCCTAACATGTTGAACAAAGCGACAGAGTCAATCACTCCCATCATACCAATCCCTTACAATTTATTACAATATCAAGAGTCAGATATGTCAAAATATAGAGAAGGTACAATCGCATGCATTAGATCAAGCATATGGATCTAGAGTCCCTACATATTTGACTGTCATAGTGGCATCATCTTACGTCTAATAAATGAGTCATGTATATATTTTATATTTGTGATAACTTTATTACTTTGAGTGCTCCTTCCCCTGTACACATATAGTATTGCTGTTTGTTCTTTATCTATTAATAGAACGTTTTAAGGAGATTATGAATTTAGCAGTAACAGATTTTCTTTAAACATGTCATCATGGCAGCCTCCAGTCAGTACAGAAAAATATCTTATTTCACTTTTAGAACTTTTCTTTCATGTTATTTAGATTTATTCTTAACCTGTAGATAAGAGTGATAGCTGTGTCTTCTCCACAATGTTGGCTCAGTCCTTTCTAGCTTGTTTACAGTATATAAGTATGCATTGTATCTATCATGTAGCTGACTCTCTCAATCGTCAATGGATTTAAGTAGTCACGCTGTTATCATCCACATGGGCAGTTATTCAATATTCAGTCATCCATACTGTTTGCCTATTATCCAGCATGTCCCAGCAAGCCATAGAATAATAAGACCAGGTTTCCCATGGATTTCTGTCATATGCATGATTGAATGCAAGTCCCATGGTAAAAATCACCCAGCAGTCATTCCATTAAATCTCATACTGACTTAAAACAAATTCTTTATAATAAAGGCTTTGAATGTAATGTAGTATTTTACTATAGATTCAATGTGCACAAATAGTTTAATACTATAGTGAAATACAATGAAATATTATATATTATTCATTATGTCCATTATTTTTCAACAGTTCATTCATTATAACCATATAAACAAAAGTTATTTAAAATGGTAACTATTCCATGAATACAATGTAACATATTTCAAATATTGAAAATTTGCATAGATAATTTAGCAATGTACCAAATGACAACAAATCTGAAAAATTATTATTATTATTATTTATTATTATAGTGCCATTTATTCCATGGCACTTTACATGTGATAAAGGGGTATATATACAAGAACAATTACAATAATCTTGAACACAATGTGACAGCGACTGGTACAGGAGGAGCGAGGTCCCTGCTCGCGAGGGCTCACAATCTACAAGGGATGGGTGAGGATACAGTAGGTGATGGTAGAGCTGGTCGTGCAGCAGTATGAAGGAGCGAGGGTTACTGCAGGTTGTAGGCTTGTCGGAACAGGTGGGTCTTCACGCTCCTTTTGAAGGTTTCCACGGTAGGCGAGAGTCTGACGTGTTGGGGTAGAGAGTTCCAGAGTAGGGGGGAAGCACGGGAGAAATCTTGTATGCGATTGTGGGAGGAGGAGGTAAGAGGGTAGTAGAGAAGGAGATCTTGTGAGGATCGGAGGTTGCATGCGGGTATGTAACGGGAGACTAGGTCAGAGATATATGGAGGAGATAGGTTGTGAATGGCTTTGTATGTCATGGTTAGTGTTTTGAACTGGACTCTCTGAGCAATGGGGAGCCAGTGAAGAGATTGACAGAGAGGAGAGGCCAGGGAATAGCGGGGGGGACAGGTGGATTAGTCGAGCAGCAGAGTTTAGGATAGATTGGAGGGGTGCAAGAGTGTTGGAAGGGAGGCCACAGAGCAGGAGGTTGCAGTATTCAAGGCGGGAGATGATGAGGGCATGCACTAGTGTTTTTGCAGATTCATGGTTGAGGAATGTGCGGATCTGGAAGATATTTTTGAGTTGGAGTCGGCAGGAAGTGGAAAGGGCTTGGATATGTGGTTTGAAGGAGAGTTCAGAGTCCTGGGTTACCCCAAGGCAGCGAACTTGATGGACTGGGGAGAGTGGACAGCCATTGACGTTGATAGATAGGTCAGTTGGGGGGGGTGAATGAGATGGCGGAAATATGATGAATTCTGTTTTTTCCATGTTAAGTTTTAGAAATCTAGCAGAGAAGAAGGATGAAATAGCAGACAGACATTGTGGGATTTTGGTTAGTAAGGAGGTGATATCGGGTCCAGAGAGGTAGATCTGTGTGTCATTAGCATAGAGGTGATAATGAAAGCCATGAGACTCTATGAGCTGTCCCAGGCCGAAGGTGTAGATGGAGAAGAGCAGGGGTCCTAGAACTGAACCTTGGGGGACACTGACAGATAGGTGACGAGATGAGGAGGTGGGAGTGGGAGACACTGAATGTCCTGTCTGTTAGGTATGAGGAGATCCTGGATAGGGCCAAGTCTGTGATGCCGAGAGATGAGAGAGTTTGTAGTAAGAGGGAATGGTCCACTGTGTCAAAGGCAGATGACAGGTCTAGGAGGAGGAGGACAGAGTAGTGCCGCTTAGATATAAGGTTTAACTGATATTAATATCATATTCAATAGCAATGATAAGTGACACCCAGTTTTCATCACATATTGATATTCATTTTTAAATTGGACCTTTCACCAGTTTGAGCATATTAAACCGACTACATTTTAGTCTAGAGGCTGCAGAGCTGAATAAGAGGTGGATTTTATTTTTTAATTTCTCATCTCCATTGACAAAATATTAGTTTGTAAAACTTAGATTCTAATTTACACTAAGATTAAGGTGGCGATAGCAGAGATTCTTCTGTGTGGACAGTTACTTTTTCCCTTGCATGATGTTGACCAATCATAAACAGGAGGCGTCATTCAGGAGAAAAAGGACATGACCCCGGAGGAGGTCAGACCAGACTTTCTGTATGAGTCATGTAATGACACACAGCCCTGCACTCCTCCCTGACCCCACTGTTGACATCTACTGTGA
The DNA here is from genome assembly GCF_046119375.1 of Phyllobates terribilis. Lineage (NCBI taxonomy): Eukaryota > Metazoa > Chordata > Amphibia > Anura > Dendrobatidae > Phyllobates > Phyllobates terribilis. The sequence continues at coordinate 1,084,355,396 of NW_027362761.1, read as the reverse complement.
CTGCAAGCAAGAGAGGGGAGAAAAGCTGTGTGTCATTACAAACACCTATCCATCTGAAGCTCTATCATTCCTGGACACTTTCAGTGTGGGGGAGGGGGAGAAGATAAAAGCTGACAATGCTGAGTGATGAGAGCTGTAGATACAGAAGGTATTTGTAATGATACATCGCTCTGCTGTACTCCTTTTCCCTGCTTGCAATAATAATAGATGAAATGATGTGAGAAGAGCTGTGCGTCTTTACATGTCTCACACAGAGAAGTACTGGTCTGATGATCTCTTGGGGTATGTTATTTTTTTCCTTTCATGACAACTTCTGCTTATGATTCATGCAAAGGATAAAGTTAACAACCCCATATATAAATCTCTGCTAATGGCCTCTTTGTGTTAGTGAAAATTAAAATATAAACTTTACAAGCTAATATCTTTGCAGCAGGAGGAGAAATGAAAAACTTAAACCAACTTTTTATTCAGCTCTGGAGCCACTATTCTTTGGTGTGGTCAGAGTTAGAATAGATTGAAACTCTAAAAATCCAGTCTGTTGTCCATGCATTTGAATCAAACATATGTAATGTTACTTTTGAATGATAAAGTGGGTATGGAAAGTATTCAGACCCCTTTAAATTTTTCACTCTTTGTTTCATTGCAGCCATTTGGTAAATTCTAAAAAGTTCATTTTTTTTCTTATTAAAGTATATTCTGCACCCCATCTTGACTGAAAAAAACAGAAATGTAGAAATGTTTGCAACTTTATTAAAAAAGAAAAACTGAAATATCACATGGTCATAAGTATTCAGACCCTCTGCTCAGACACTCATATTTAAGTCACATGCTGTCCATTTCCTTGTGATCCTCCTTGAGATGGTTCTACTTTTTATTGGAGTCCAGCTGTGTTTAATTAAACTGATAGGACTTGATATGGAAAAGCACACACCTGTCTATAAAAGACCTCACAGCTCATAGTGCATGTCAGACCAAGTGAGAATCATGAGATCAAAGGAACTGCCCAAGGAGCTCAGAGACAGAATTGTGGCAAGGCACAGATCTAGGAAAAGTTACAAAAGAATTTCTGCATTACTCAAGGTTCCTAAGAGCACAGCTCCATAATCCTTAAATAGAAGAAGTTTGGGACCACCAGAAGTCTTCCTAGACCTGGCCGTCCAGCCAAACTGAGCAATCGTGGGAGAAGAGCCTTGGTGAGAGAGGTAAAGAAGAACCCCAAGATCACTGTGGCTGAGCTCCAGAGATGCAGTAGGGAGATGGGATAAAGTTCCACAAAGTCAACTATCACTGCAGCCCTCCACCAGTCGGGCCTTTATGGCAGAGTGGCCCGATGGAAGCCTCTCCTCAGTGCAAGACATATGAAAGCCTGGATAGAGTTTGCTCAAAAACACATGAAGGACTCCCAGACTATGAGAAATAAGATTCTCTGGTCTGATGAGACGAACATAGAACTTTTTGGTGATAATTCTAAGCGGTATCTGTGGAGAAAACCAGGCACTGCTCATCACCTGCCCAATACAATCCCAACAATAAAATATGGTGGTGGATGCATCATGCTATGGGGGTGTTTTTCAGCTGCAGGGACAGAATGACTGGTTGCAATTGAAGGAAACATGAATGCGGACAAGTACAAAGATATCCTGGATGAAAACCTCTTCCATAGTGCATGGACCTCAGACTTGGCCGAAGGTTCACCTTCCAACAAGACAATGAGTCTAAGCACACAGCTAAAATAACAAAGGAGTGGCTTCAGAACAACTCTGTGACCAATCTTGACTGGCCCAGCCAGAGCCCTGACCTACACTCAATTGAGCATTTCTGGAGAGTCCTGAAAATGGCTGTCCACCAACGTTCACCATCCAACCTGACGGAACTGGAGAGGATCTGCAAGGAAGAATGGCAGAGGATCCCCAAATCCAGGTGTGAAAAACTTGTTGCATCATTCCCAAGAAGAGTCATGGCTGTACTAGCTCAAAAGTGTGCTTCTAATCAATACTGAGCAAAGGGTCTGAATACTTATGACCATGTGATATTTCAGTTTTTCTTTTTTAATAAGTTTGCAATCATTTCTACATTTCTGTTTTTTTTCAGTCAAAATGGGGTACAGAGTGTACTTTAATGAGAAAAAAAAATGAATGTTTTAGAATTTACCAAATGGCTGCAATGAAACAAAGAGTGAAAAATTTAAAGGGGTCTGAATACTTTCCATACCCACTGTATCTACAAAGCTACTTTTACAGCTTTGAGCTTCATAAATCTGGTAAATCTGGTAACAGAGATATGGCCTGCAAGTCCAGTCATGGGCTATACTAGACTGTATGTAGTGGATGGTGGGAGGGGTAACCTTACTAAAGGCCATGAGAAAGTCAAAGTCTATGTAGAAGGTTGCCTAGCCATCATCGGGAGTGTGGGTAGAGAAGATCTGAAGACTGATTTGAGAATCCCGGTGAACAGAATTGTGAGTGAAAGTGAGAGTAACAAAGCCCTTGAAGACCAAACCATTGAGACACTGTGAAAGATGACAAAGGTCAAACCCATAAAATGCAGGCAACCACAGAGATAAAATCCTTGGAGACTATATCTTTGAAATTCAAGGACAGTGAGGGAGAGACTGGGCTGTGAGACTAGTCTTTTCAATATAGTGAAATAAATAGCATGCAGATGTATACTCAATTAACGTTTGCTAAAAGGACAACCTTTTCCAAATATTGGACACGTTATATCATATAGGCATGTTTGACATAAACATAAGGATTTATTTATATTGTTTTATTTGACAAGCAAAAAGTTTGTACATTGTTATATTGTGTTTTTACCTCACTCTCAATAAATGCTATGATTTCAAAATCTTCATACTAAAATTATATAATTAGATATTGTAGTTTTATAAACAAAACTTATATGCTAATGGATAGAAAACTATGAGTAAATGAGGTCTCGTGGGTAGATTAACGATAAAAAAGAATATGGCAATTACCACCATCAAAAGAAAGATCAAAGTATATTAAATGCAAATCATATGCAAGAACTGTGATAGCTGTCAAAGTGGAATGACAAGAAGTGCAGACATCAAATATTCTAAGACTGTATTTAATTAGATGAATTATGAACACCCTAAACAACTGGTGAAATCCACAGTACAATGTGTTCAAGATGAGCTTCACTTGCGAATCTACTTCTTTTAAATCTAATGACTAAATTGTAAAATGCTGCTCTGACTTTACACCTCAAATTTTCCATTTTATGTGTTCTTCTAATCTTCTTCTGTCACTGACTACTCTCTACATGAAGTGTTGTATAATTCCAAAGCTCTAAAAGTTCACACAAAATCATAAAAAAATAACATTAAGTAAAAACTTATCACACAGTAAATACATATTCAAGTCCGAAAGAACATGGGGAAGCTTTGAATCATGTTCAGTGTTAAAGACAGAAACTTTTTTAAAGGGATTTTTTTGGGGAATAAAAAAATATAAAATATCAAAGAAAATGTCATTATAAGTAAATTCCTTATTATATTTAACCCCTTAAGGAGAAGGTAATTTTTTGATTTTGTTTTTTCCTACTTTTATTCCAAGAGCCATAACTTTTTTATTTTTCAGTCAACATAGCCATTTGCGGCTTGATTTTTGCGGGATGAGATGTACTTTTGAATGACACCATCCATTTTATCATGTGATATACAGAAAAGTAGGAAAAAAATTCCATATGTGCCAAAATAGCAAAAAAAAAAAGCACAATTCTGCAATTTTTTTTTATTTACAACATTCCTTTCAAAGTAAAAATGCAATACCATTTTCCAGGTCATTACAATTATGCCGATACCAAACATGCATTTTTTTAAGCTTTAATTAAGTGGTGGAAAAAAAAATCTGAAATTTGTAAAAAAAAAAAACATTTTACTTCTGATGCCATTTTTCAAGAACCATAACATTTTCAATTTTCAAGACATGGAGATGTGTGGGGACTTGTTTATTACGCCTCGAGCCAATGTTTTTATTGATATCATTATGGGGTACATATGATGTTTTAATCACCTCTTACTACATTTTTTCTGTGTTGTTGAGGCAGCCAAAAAACCACAATTCTGATGTTTTGATTTTTTTTCTTGTTATGCTGTTTACCAATCAGATTATTTTATTTAATATTTTGATAGATGGACTTTTACGAATGCAGAAATATCAAATATGCTATATAATCCCAGAAAAAAATGCAGAAAAAAGGATGCAATGAATAAAAAATTGCACGTTTTATTGAAAACCTATTAAAAGTTCAAAATAATAAAAACTACAACAAGAAATCCAGATGTCTATATGCAAGCAGCCGGGTAAGTCATACCTGTTTACATATTGAATTAGAATGAGTTAATACAGTGGCGACCAAAAGTTTTGAATTTTTTTTATGCAAATTGCCTCTTCAGAGAAAAAGAGGATTTGTACTCTATAGCGTCACCTATTGGACGTAGCAATCCTACAAGTCACAATCAACCCTTTAACGAGTCGTGCAATATGACTTAGGATAAACGCCAAATCAGAATCTCAATTTGCAGACACGGTGTTTAGGGCTGCTGGCCCTCGTCAGTGCAAAGTATGAGAACTGATTTGGCTAGATGAGAGGCTCTGGACTGAGGTCTAAGGGGTAGCGTTTCTCCTTATGGAGAGTGAATTTTTTTAAAAGCATGATTACTTCTGTCTTGTTGTTGTGATGACATTTCCCTGGTGATAAATTGAAAGTGCATGAAGTTGACATCATACAAGACTTTCATTTTAACCAAAATGCTTTTGAATATAGGTTTGGTCATTTAATTAAAGAAAACTGAGTGCCAAAAGCTTTGCATATACTATTTATTGATCACAACATAGAGAGTAATTCATTGTTTACAATGCCATAACATAGTATTTTGCCACTCGGGTATTCAAGACATCTTGAGGGGTCTTGTTCCATTCCATTTGCAAATCTGCAAACAATTCATCTTTATTGCTATGGACACGGGCCCCAACTCGTCACCCTAACTCATTCCAAAGGTGCTCTATAAGGTTTAAATCAGGTGATTGGCTTGGCCATTGCAACAGATGAAGATTTTTTTTGCTAACCAATTTTTGACTAAATTGGATGTGTGCTTAGGATCATTGTCTTGCTGGAATTTCCATCCACTGCCTACTTTTAGCTAGCTTTTTTTGGCTTTTGCCTGACTTCACTCTCAGAATAATAAGCTTCCTGGCACATGGTGATAAATTTGGCTTTGTCTTTGCCATTTTTTAACCTAAAAACACACACATAAAAAAAATAAAATGTTAGTAAAAATTTGTCTACTCATGACAAAATATGCAAAACATTTGGCCCAGCAAATGTTGAAAACTAACACATAAAGGGATAAAACAATGTCAAACACAATTTTCTTCCTTATAGCTGACCATCATTTGCTTACAGTTTACTAAAATCACCAGGAAAATTCCATCACAACAACCAGACAGAAGTAATCACACTTTTAAAAAAATGCAAAACTTTTGGTTGCCACTGTATTTACCGTTAAAAAAAAACAAAAATGGCCTATAACGGCAATTTATCATGTGAAGAGATAGTAAAAACAAAAACAAAAAAAAAATCGGCTGTTAGAGGCAGGGAGCCGACATATGATGTACCCAGTATGTTATATGTTGGTAAGGAGTTAATAAAGATAATCAAATGTTTTGGAATTTTAATTCACTATGTGCATAGAATGTTTAAAAAAAAATTGGATTCACAGTGAATTGCAAATCCTCTAATTGCCCTGAAAAGACCTATGTAACACTCTGAGGTCTCCTGTGACTGCATCCCCCCCTTTCAAGCACTTCAACGCAAACACAGCCTTAGTAATGTCAAAGTGACCCGACCATGGAAATAAATGGTATCTGGGAAATCAATAGCCCATTTGTTCCGTAATCGATGAAATTTAGCAGGCGGATAACAATCGTATCCGTGACCAGGTGACTACCACCTGCTTCTGCAACACTTTATCACTATGCTGATTAGGACAGAAAGTGTAAAATTGTCAGAAAGGCCTTCATGTTTTAAATTATCAAACTAAAATTCTTTTAATTCCATAAGGCAATTTTCTTTCGCTAAAAAACAATTACAAATAACTAAGGCAACAGCAGCACCAAGTACAAAATATATGACATATAGGACCAGATGTTTTATCAGCTGGTGCAACAAACTGATGCACATCAGCAGAATTGCAGTGTTTGAACAGCCCGGTTTAGTCATACCTGCACTGCGCTTTTTTTCCAGCAGATATCCTTAGCTGTTATCCCATGGACTAGTAACATAGCATATTGCACCAGTGGATAGAAGTGAAAATGAATCAGGCATGGATCAGTGACATCTTTTATTCACCTATGGCTTATGTTAATTATTACATCAGCCATACTATCTGCATGCCTAAATGTTTATTGACTGTGTGCCACCAGTTTCTGTAGCCCACGCTCAGATCAGCATCTACTCTATGTCTATCAAGTTATCTATACTGTAGTACTACTACTGTTTGGGCTGCCATTGCTGGTCCTGCACTGTCACACATCTCCTTTCCAGCCCCATCATAACTTTCTACAATTTTTGGTACCGCATCCACTGTACAGCCACAACAGCAACACACCTACTTGCTGCCTCAGTAGCTCTCCCTAAACTGCCAAGCCTCTCTTTGTATGTCCTGTCCTAACTGTTTACCGTGCTTATCCTGTGACAGCCACATGCCTACTGGCTTGCCCATTGTCTTTCATAAAAAGGAAATAATTTTGGGACACCCTGGATGTCCACAAGGTGTCTGGGAGTGATGCCTCCTCGCGCTCAGCCTCAGAGGACCGGTCAGCCTCCGCCGGGAGGAACGAGCCTTTTCCCAGGAGGGAACCCGAAAGTTAAGCAGCCCCGGCGGCTGTAACCTGTTAGAAGTTATTATGTTGACGTTTATGTTTTGATTTGCTTACCCCGGTTTCTAGAGACATTGGTCCCTGTGGACTAGCAGCAGACAGACTCTTACCCTGTAAATAGTTTGCATCTCTTTAGGTGCTCCTTCTTGGTTTTATGTAAAACCGCGGATATTTCTACCTCAGACCTCAGAAGAAAAACCTGTAAGGGTGGCTCTCCTGGAGTTCCAACTCGGGATCTTCATGCCCTGCAGCCACCCCAGGGCTCACGTTGAGGGTTTGGGACAGGTCCCTCGCACTTCTGAACTGACTTTTCGTCCTTGCTCTTTAACCCGTCTGTCTGTGCATAAATGTCTCTGGATAATGCTAGCACTTTTATAATTTTATACCTTTGTACTTTTATATTATATATTCAGTTTGAAACGTTTAAGAAGATGTGCCTCCCATCAAGGGAAGATGGTTTATTGTTATATAAAAAGAAAACTTTCCTAGGTATTACTCTTTTGCAGCCCGCGGACGTGCTGTGTTTCACCAGGGGGGCATGTGGCACCCCTGAGGGTTCGACCGCCACAGGGATGCTGCACTTCTCTAATGGAGTGTAGTGTTCCTCCTCTGAGGTAAGAACAGTGTGATGGTCAGGACCCCACCTTCACATCCAACACCACACTTCTCCCACCAGAGGGGGCTAGAATGCACTAGGTGCTGCCCCTCCTGGTAATCGGGGGACTGGGGAACCAAGAGATAGGGGAACCATTTAGTGGGTGAGGGTGGAGGACTCACATTTTAGTGACACTGTAAATTACATATTTAATACACAGACATTTTTGGTTCTTGGTTGTCTTTTGATGGTTCTTTGACTGTTCCTATCGTGATCTCCTCCCTGAGCGTGGATCCTGTCTGGGCCTGCAGAGGATGGAGACATGGCCCTCGTACCCCGGCCTTGGGTCGAGGGGCGCAGGCTGCAGATAATGTATGTCAAGGACCCTGACCAAGAAGGCCCGGAGCTTAAGAGTGTAGCTCCACCGCAAATGGATCCCAGGGAGGATGCAGACGGAGCGGTGTACGCCACCTGTCCTCGCCAACCTGATCTATTCAGAGGGATTCCAGCTGCAATAGGGGTACGGGCCCCCGACACCCGACCTTGCAACTCCACATCCTGGTCGGGAAAGCCCAGTAGGCCCAGAGGATCCCACCGGGTAACGGAAAGAGCGGAACTGCCACCCGTACCCTTTTTCTGAGTGAAGTTCAGAGGGAGACCCGGCCTATCTACACACACGGACAGGAAAGGACCCGTTCTGAAGTCTAGGAACACTCTGGTGCGGAGTCCTGATTGAACACTGGACTTACTCGGAGGTTGTCGGACCCCACGTCTCTGGTGACCACAGAACTCCACGAGAAGCAGGGAGAAGCCTTGCAGCTGTACTCTTCAACGTGAGTAAAAACCCTGAAAGTTCACCCCTATGGCCTCCGGACTCTTTATTCTGCATTACAACGCACTACGCAGCACCAGACCTCCTAGACTACTACCCCCTCCATCCTGTCCCTCTGCCCTGAGGCCCTGCTCCGCCTGTGGGGAGTAGTAACAATGACGGCTGCCATAACACCATGCTTCGGCAGACTGCAGCAGCGCTGGTGGCCTTCACCAGGTGCCACAGGTGGTGTAGTCGAGATCAGCCACTCAACCCGGATAAGCCCGTGCCATCTCTTTTGTTTTTAGTGTGAAGACCCTGGGCACGGAGCGGGTCCGGGCCACGGCTGCAACCCATCTCTACATCACAGGACCCGACTTAGAGTCCCCCATCTCCGAGGGTAGGGCTTACAGAAGGCGAGAGTCGTCTGGGGTCACACACTTCTGCGTCAGGGAGAGAGTTGCTTGTGTATTAGGTAGTGTAGGGAGAAAAACCGTACATTACACATATCCATCTTAACAGTCATTTTGAGGACTAACTAATCCATCTGCAGAGATATCAGGTAGGCAGTGTATATAGGCAGGCAGTGTATAAAGCAGACTGCAGTGCATATAGCACAAGAGGCTCCATTCCAATTCTGCCTTCTGCTGCTGTTAGATATTTCTATACAAAGGCCCAGGTCTCAGGGGACAGGAATACTTTTTATTGGATCTTAATCCTCATTATTTTCTTAAAAAGCAATCCAGAGAACAGCGTTTTTCTGCACCCTTTACTTGTTGGCACTGCTGAATTCAGCCAGGTCCTTTCCATATTACAGCGCTAGAAATCCAACTTTTTAAAACTGTGTTTTCTCCATCAAACGGATCACATATACGTTGTCAGAAAATACTGCCATTTCTGGCCTCCACTAAAAATTGCTTTCAGTGTGTCAGTGAAGCAATTCACACCAGTTTGCTGTTCAAACTACTTACCTACAGGCCAGGTATTTAAAACTCTGTTTTCTCCGTCACACGGATCACATAAACGTTGTCAGAAAATACTGCCATTTCTGGCCTCCATTAAAATTTCCTTTAGCGTGTCAGTGAAGCAATTCACACCAGTTTGCTGTTCAAACTACTTACCTACAGGCCAGGTATTTAAAACTCTGTTTTCTCCGTCACACGGATCACATATAAGTTCGCTCCAAACCCAGTCATTTGTAGTGAGCGTGGAAGATACTGCCCTCCATTTAAAAAGGGCAAGTCACGTGGCAAGGGACGGGGAACTGGACGTGACGGTGATGGTGCATGCAGAGGCTGAGGACAAGGCCGTGGGAAAGCTGATATTGTGCCACAACAAACACCCACATCTTCTCGCCTGACCTTCCTGTCCCAATTCCTAGGGGACCGCGGCACACCACTATTGAACCCAGAGCAGTGTTAAAAGGTTGTTGGTTGGATAGCGGATAATTCATCCAGTCACTTAGCCATCACCACCACCACCCTGTCTTCCACAAGGTCAAGTCTCGGTAGCCGTGAGTCTGGACCGCATATTCCTCACCCTGATCCACCTTCCTCCCACCATGCCGAGTGCCCGAAGACAACTGATCCCACACTTGGACACTCTGAAGAGCTGTTCACTTTTCCATTTATAGATTCGGGCCTCTCGTCCGGTCCACTTGAAGCGGGGCAAGAGGAGATTGTGTGTAGCGATGCCCAAATATTTGAGCAGCCACGGTCACACGAAGGTGACGGTGGGAAAGTGTCACAAGAGGTGGACGATGATGAGACACAATTGCCAGAAAGTCAGGAGGAGGACCAGGTTGCAGAAGTGGAAGACGAGGTGGTGGATGATATAGTAACTGACCCAACCTGGCAGGAGGACATGCAGAGCGAAGACAGCAGCACACAGGGGGAGGGAGGCAGAGCACTCCAACAGGCAGGAAGAAGCAGACAGAAGGCAGGCAACCTTTTCCCGTAACACCAACACGAAGGAATTTGCCTGTACAACTGTTAGGACTTCCCAAGTCTGGTTGCTTTTTAAAGACTTTGCCGATAACCCCAAAAAGGCCATTTGCACCTCCTGCCAGGCCAGCATCAGCAGGGGTGGCAAAATGACCAGCCTGACCACCACCAGCATAATCAGGCACATGGCAGCAAGGAACCCGACTTTGTGGGCCGAACCCCAAGGTCCAGGCACAGTGTCTGCAGGTAGCACCATTGCTTCTTCCGCTGTTGTACATGCAAGCCAATCCCCTGCCCATCATGCATGTGAGATGCCTCCTTCCTGCACCTGTCATTGCGCACTCTCAAGTAGCAGCATCAGGAAGCATGTCCATGTCCTTGTCCCAGCGCAGTGTTCAGTTGTCCATACCCCAGTCCTTGGAACGCAAGCACAAATATGCAGCTAACGCCCCACAGGCTACACTACTAAATTCTCACATTTAACGACTGCTTGCGCTCGAAATGTTGCCTTTTAGGCTTGTGGAGACGAAAGCATTCCGCAACCTGATGATGGCGGCCATCCCTCAGTACTCGGTCCCCAGCCACCACTATTTCTCCCGGTGTGCCGTCTCTGCATTACACAAGCACGTGTCCCAAAACATTAGCCGTGCCCTCAACAACACAGTTATTGGGAAAGTCCACCTTGCCACGTGGCAAGTGCTTGTGGGCAGGCACGGTACATCTCGCTGATGGCACACTGGGTTAACATAGTGGAAGCCGGGACCCATTCGGACCTTGGGACAGAACACGTCTTCCCGAAGCAAAGGATTGCGGGCCCTAGGTCAATCAGGGTTGCCCCCACAGTCTACAGATCCTGCACCTCCTCCTTCTCAGCCTCCTCCTCCTCATCAGCCTTCATCTCCGAAATGACCACATCAGTCACAAGCTGGAAGCAGCACTGCCTCGGCCAAGAGGCAATAGGCTGTGTTGAAGCTAATATGCTTAGGTGACAAACCGCCCAATGCTGAAGAGTTGTGGACAGCTCTGAAAGAGCAGGCAGATCTGTGGCTCACACCCCTGAACCTACAGCCAGGCATGGTCGTGTGTGACAATGGCCGGAACCTGGTGGCGGCTTTGAGGCGAGGCGAGCTCACACTCTTACCATGCCTGGCCATATGCTTAACCTCATGGTTCATTGATTTCTCAAATCCTACCTGGAGATGCCGGATCTGTTTGTTAAAGTACGCCACCTGTGTGCCCATTTTAGAAAGTCAGCAACAGCTTCCGCTGCCCTTGCCGTGTTTTAGCAGCTTTCGCAGCTTCCGGCTCACAGACTGTTGTGTGATGTCCCCACGCCTTGGAACTCTACACTGCAAATGTTGGGAAGGATTTGAGAGCAGAAGAAGGCTATTGTTGAGTACCAGCATCAAAAAGGCCATCGGTATTCAGTTCAGACTTCACACATAAGACCTCAGGAGTGGACATGGATGTCAGACATACATTATCTACCATCCTCCAAAACTTTGAGGACTCCGCCAAGATGGTGAGCGGCGATGATGCCATATTTAGCGTCACCATCCCGCTTCTCTGTCTTCTGAAATGCTCTCCGCTCACAATCAAAGAGGATGCATTGCAGGCGGAGCATGATGAGATGTAGCAAGGAACCATACAGGGTGATTACACACAGCCAAGCCTCATCTCATCCCAATGTGGATTGGGTAACAATGAGGATAAGGAGGAGGAGGAAGGATGGGAGCTAGTTTCATGCACTATAGACGGTACTACCTGCACAGCTGTCATACCGTCTGCTCAGCGTGGATGGCCAGAGGACAGAGAGGAGGAGGAGGAGGAGAGCATGGTCAGTCATCCTCTTGGTGAGGACACGGAAGTCTTGCCTGTTAGTAGTCTGGCATGTGTGGCTGAGTTTATGTTACGCTGCCTTTCCCATGACACTCTCGTTCTCAAAATTTTGGGTGACAGTCATTACTGGTTGGTGACACTTCTAGACCCACGCTACAAGGAGAACTTTATATCTCTTATTCCTGAGGTGGACAGGTCTACAAAAATGGGGCTGTATCTGTAGGCCCTTGTTGAGGAACTATTAAGAAAATCCCATCTGAAAATGCTGGCGGCAGAGGGCACACTTCGTTGGACAACCAAGGAGTACAGGCAAGAGAGACACAACTTTAATCGGCCAGAGGCAGGGGAACACTGTCAAAGTTCTGGGAGAGTTTTAGCAGCCCCTTCCATCGCACAGGCCCTGAGTCGTGGGGTACTTTTACAAGGAGTGCAAAGTTTTGGTTCATGCTGAGGGAGTACCTTGCCGACCGTATGAACATCCGTGATTCCTCTGTGCCTTATAATTATTGGGTATCCAAGCTGGGTACGTGGAATGAAATGGCTCTCTATGCCTTGGAGGTCCTGGCCTGCCCTGCCGCCAGGGTTTTATCAGACCGGGTTTTTAGTGCCGCTGGTGGAATTATAACTGATAAGCGCATCCGCCTGTCAACAGAAAATGTTGACAGGCTGACTCTTATAAAAATGAACAAGGGCTGGATTGGACCAGACTTCTCAACACCATCGAATGATAGCAAACTCAAATCCAGTGTCTTTTCTTGGGAGGTGTATTCCCATGCACCTTTTCACAACCACACATGGGTATACGCTTCCTGATTTTGGATATTTGTTCTTGTCCTCCTCCTTCTCCTCATTCTCCACCACCATATCACCCACATAATTTTTTTAAAGGGTCTTTATGATGCCCGTAAAAAAAAAATTTTATACAGTAGGTTCATGTATACCCCACAGGGGTAAATGTTTGTCAGCCCATACACTTGTGCATGGGCATTACAAGTATAGGAGGCCCGCTCCTTTCTAATGGGAACATTTTCTTATGATGCCCTCCTACAGGTTTCTTCCAAGGGGCATTGAAGTGCCTCCAAATTTTTGGCAGCCCTTGCATTCACTGCATAGGCCAACAATATGGGAGATTCTCTCCTTTCTAATGGGAATTTGTCGTTGCTGTGGCCCTGCTCTATGTGTCTTTAAATTATTAGTGGGGTTTTTCCTAAAATTGGTCAGCCGTTGGACTCACTGTATACCCTATAACTGTATAGCAGACTCTCTCCTTTCTAAAGGGAATCTGTCATACCTTGTTACTGTGGCCCTGCTCTATGTCTCTTTAAATTCTTAGTGGGGCTTTTTCTAAAATTGTTCAGCTGTTGGACTCACTGCATACCCTATAACTGTATAGCAGACACTCTCCTTTCTAATGGGAACATGTCGTACTTGTTACTGTGGCACAGATCTATGTGTCTTTAAATTCTTACTGGGGTTTTTCCTAAAATTGGTCAGCCGTTGGACTCACTGCATGCCCTATAACTGTATAGCAGACTCTATCCTTTATAATTGGAACATGTCGTACTTGTTACTGTGGCCCTGCTCTATGTGTCTTTAAATTTTTAGTGGGTTTTTTACTAAAATTGGTCAGCCGTTGGACTCACTGCATACACTATAACTATATAGCGGACCCTCTCCTTTCTAATGGGATCATGTCGTACTTGTTACTGTGGCCCTGCTCTATGTGTCTTCAAATTCTTAGTGGGCTTTTTCCTAAAATTGGTTAGCTGTTGGACTCAGTGCATACCCTATAACTGTATAGCAGACTCTCTCCTTTCTAATGGGAATTTGTTGTTACTATAACCCTTCTCTATGTGTATTTAAAATCTTAGTGGGGTCTTTCCTAAAATTCATCAGCCGTTGGACGCACTGCATACCCTATACCTGTATAGCAGACCCTCTCCCTTCTAATGGGAACATGTTGTACTTGTTACTATGGACCTGCTCTATGTGTCTTTAAATTCTTAGTGGGGTTTTTCCTAAAATTTGTCAGCCTTTGGACTCACTGCATACCCAATAACTGTTTAAGCAGACTCTCTCCTTTCTAATGGGAACATGTCATATCTTGTTACTATGGCCCTGCTTTATGTATCTTTAAATTCTTAGTGGGCTTTTTCCTAAAATTTTTCAGCCTTTGGACTCACTGCATACCCTATAAATGTATAGCAGACTCTCTCCTTTCTAATGGGAATTTGTCGTACCTTGTTGCTGTGGCTCTGCTCTGTGTGTCTTTAAATTCTTAGTGTGGTTTTTCCTAAAATTGGTCAGCCATTGCACTCATTGCATACCCTATAACTGAATAGCAGACCCTCTCCTTTCTAATGGGAACATGTCGTTACTGTGTCCCTGCTCTATGTGTCTTTAAATTCTTAGTGGGGTTTTTCCCAATATTGGTCAACCTTTGGACTCACTGCATACCCTATAACTGTATAGCAGACTCTCGCCTTTCTAATGGGAACATGTCATACTTGTTACTGTGGCCCTGCTCTATGTGTTTTTAAATTCTCAGTGGGATTTTTCCTAAAATTGGTCAGCCGTTGGACTCCATGCATACCCTATAACTGTATAGCAGACCCTCTCCTTTCTAATGGGAACATGTTGTACTTTTTACTGTGGCCCTGCTCTTTGTGTTGTTAAATTCTTAGTGGCGTTTTTACTAAAACTGGTCAGCCTTTGGACTCACTGCATACCCTATAACTGTATTGGAGACTCTCTCCTTTCTAATGGGAGTTTGGCGTTACTGTGGCCCTGCTCTATGTGTCTTCAAATTCTTAGTGGGGTTTTTCCAAAAATTAGTCTGCCGTTGGACTCACTGCATACCCTATAACCGTATAGCAGACCCTGTCCTTTCTAATGGGAACATGTCATACTTGTTTCTGTGGCCTTGCTCCATGCGTGTTAGGCATTGATCTGTTGTTTAATTTGAAATGGGTCAAGAATCTTCTGTGGTCTCCCATGTTGGTAGAGCCAGGGCTGATGCTGCCCAGGATCATTGTCAGCCCCAACACCTAGCTGGTCCACGAGATGTACAGATTGTCTCTTGTGTATTTGCGCCTAGCAATGTTAAGCATAGGTTGCGGAGGGAGGCAGGGCTTTTGGAGTCTATGTCCAGGATTCGCCGCACTGAGCATGCCCGTGACCTGGCGGATCATGATTGGTGGTTTGGCACCCACCTGACCCAGTGACCTGACACCGCCTGATTGGTCCACGAGTGGCGTCACCAATGGCGAGTCGGTGGGCAGGGCTTAGTTTTTAAAAAGCCCGCCCACAAACATGGCGGCGCGCTCTGATCATTGAGCAAGTGTTGCTGTTGTGTGGATGACTGTCTTCCGCGTAGTTTCCATAGGCAGGTGTAGTGGAAATAGGCAGGCTAGAGGAAATAGGCAGGTAGCTTCGTCTAGCAGTCTGGCTCTGCCAAAGGGGACGCCTAACACCCCAAGAAGCCTGCAGACGTCCTATCCACGGCTATCGCCTGTCTGCCACATGCAGTAGTAGAGAAGTGTGGAGAAAGGGTTTATCATTTAAGTAGGCTGCTTTCCTTTTCACCAGGAAAGTGTTCGGCAGCAGTCCACCAGGCTGCATCGCGGACCCCGGTGTCGGATGCATTCCATTTTAATAAAGTTGTTTGCAACAAACCTCCTAACAGTGTGTCTTTAAATTTTTAGAGGGGTTTTTACTAAAATTGGTCAGCCATTGGACTCACTGCATACCCTATAACTGTATAGCGGACCCTCTCATTTTTAATGGGTACATGTCATACTTGTTACTGTGGCCCTGCTCTATGTGTCTTTAAATTCTTAGTGGGCTTTTTCCTAAAATTGGTTAGCTGTTGGACTCACTGCATACCCTATAACTGTATAGCAGTCTCTCTCCTTTCTTAAGGGAATTTGTCGTTACTGTGGTACTGCTCTTTGTGTCTTTAAATTCTTAGTGGGGTTTTTCCTAAAATTGGTCAGCCGTTGGACTCACTGCATACCCTATAACTGTACAGGAAACTCTCTCCTTTCTAATAGGAATTTGTCATTACTGTGGCCCTGCTCTATGTGTCTTTAAATTCTTAGTGGGGTTTTTCCTAAAATTGATCAGTCTTTGGACTCCATGCATACTCTATAACTGTCTAGCAGACCCTCTCCTTTCTAATGGGAACATGTCGTAGTTGTTACTGTGGCCCTGCTCTATGTGTCTTTAAATTCTTATTGGTTTTTTTCCTAAAATTGGTCAGCCTTGGGACTCACTGCATACCCTATAACTGTATAACAGACTCTCTCCTTTCTAATGGGAATTTGTCGTTACTGTGGCCCTGATCTATGTGTCTTTAAATTCTTAGTGGGGCTTTTCCTAAAATTGTTCAGCCATTGAACTCACTGCATACCCTATAACTGTACAGGAGACTCTCTCCTTTCTAATGGGAATTTGTCATTACTGTGGCCCTGCTCTATGTGTCTTTAAATTCTTAGTGGGGTTTTGACTAAAATTCGTCAGCCGTTGGACTCACTGCATACCCTATAACTGTATAGCAGACCCTCTACTTTCTAATGAGAACATGTCGTACTTTTTACTGTTGCCCTGCTCTATGAGTCTTTAAATTCTTAGTGGGGCTTTTCCTAAAATTGGTCAGCCATTGGACTCACTGCATACCCTATAACTGTATAGCAGACTTTTCTTTATAATGGGAATTTGTCATTACTGTGGCCCTGCTCTATGTGTCTTTAAATTCTTAGTGAGGCTTTTCCTAAAATTGTTCAGCCATTGAACTCACGGCATACCCTATACCTGTATAGCAGACTCTCTCCGTTCTTATGGGAATTTGTCGTTGCTGTGGCCCTGCTCTATGTGTCTTTAAATTCTTAGTGGGGTTTTTCCTAAAATTGGTCAGCCTTTGGACTCACTGCATACCCTATAACTGTATAGCAGGCTCTCTCCTTTCTAATGGGAATTTGTCGTTACTGTTGCCCTGCTCTGTGTGTCTTTAAATTCTTACTGGGGTTTTTCCTAAAATTGGTCAGCCTTTGGACTCACTGCATACAGTATTACTATATAGCAGACTGTCTCCTTTCTAATGGGAATTTGTCGTTACTGAGGTCCTGCTCTGTGTCTTTAAATTCTTAGTGGGGCTTTTCCTAAAATTGTTCAGCCGTTGGACTCACTGCATACCCTATAACTGTATAGCAGGCTCTCTCCTTTCTAATGGGAATTTGTCATTGCTGTGGCCCTCCTCTGTGTATCTTTAAATTCTTAGTGGGGTTTTTCCTAAAATTGGTCAGCCGTTGGACTCACTGCATACCCTATAACTGTATAGCAGACTCTCTCCTTTCTAATCGGAATTTGTCATTACTGTGGCCCTGCTCTATCTGTCTTTAAATTCTTAGTGGGGCTTTTCCTAAAATTGGTCAGCCGTTGGACTCACTGCATCCCCTTTAACTGTATAGCAGACTCTCTCCTTTCTAACGGTAACATGTCGTACTTGTTACTGTGGCCCTGCTCTATGTGTCTTTATATTCTTAGTGGGGTTTTTCCTAAAATTGGTCAGCCGTTGTACTCACTGCATACCCTATAGCTGTATATCAGACTTTCTCCTTTCTAATGGGAATTTGTCGTTACTGTGGCCCTGCTCTATGGGTCTTTAAATTCTTAGTAGGGTTTTTCACAAATTTTGGAAGCCATTGCAGTCACAGCATGGGGATTACCACAATAGGAGACCAGCTCGTTTATAATGGAATTTTTGTTTTACTGAGACCCTCCTCTATGTCTCTTCAAAGGGGTATTGGGTTGCGTCAAAATTTTTGGCAGCCCTTGCAGTCACTGGATATGCAATAACAGTATAGGAGACCCACTTGTTAATAATAGGAACAACAAAGCACAGCCGGCTGATGGCTCTCTAACAATAGCGAGGGCCGACTGCTGGCCTTTTAAGCATAGTAAAGGCCGTCTGATGGCCCTATAAATATAGGCTTTATGACTTTCAGAGTCCCTCCATCATAAATAAAACAGGATGTGTCTGATGATGTGTCACACACCACATTGCCAGATAAGGTTGGAAAATGTTAAAATGACATTTCCTGGTGAATGCATTTGTCTTAAAAAATAACGTAAAAACAACAAAACAATAGGATCTTTCTTTAGTATAAAAAACAGCGTCACCAATTTAACCTCAATGTAATCACATTGTTCAGCTTCTGCACCTCCTCCTCCATCTCTGAAATGACCACATCAGTCACAAGCTGACAGCACTGCAGCACTGCCTTGGCCAGGCAGCAACAGGCTGTGCTGAAGATAACATGTTTAATTGACACACCGACCAGTGCTTTAGAGTTGTTGAAAGCTGTAACACAGCAGCCAGATCTGTGGCTCTCACCACTGAGCATACAGCCAGGCATGGTCGTGTGTGACAATGGCGGAACCTGGTGACGGAGAAATGACACCCAGAGTAGATATGGTTTCCCTCTATGCCAGTCCTTTTACCGAGCTAAATACAACTCTCAGCTAAAACAGCTGTGGTCTGGATTCGTACTGTCCCTGGCCACATTCACCTGTCCACGTGTTTGTGGGTAGGCGGTCCTTCCCAGTTGATGCACTGGGGAGGGCACGGGTAATGTTGTGGGACCCGTGCTTGTGGAAGGCGGAGATGATACCGGGAAAAATAATGGCGGCTGGGGACTGAGTATGGAAACCAGGTCGCCGCCGCCATAATATTGTGGACAGCTTCCGCCTCCACGAGCCTAAAAGGCCACATTTCAAGTGCAAGCAACTGCCCAGAAATCTGGCAGTTTAGTGTTGCGGCCTGTGGGTGGGTGGGAGGCTGGCTGCATACTTGCACTTGCATTCCAAGTAACAGAAAACTAATCAGATGGTGGCCTCTATCATCATCATGGCCTCCTCTCGGCACTATGAACTCTCCTGAAGGAGAAGCCAGGGCCCACAGGAGGAGTCTCCGGTTCTCTGGTGGGCCTGTCCAACCCTGCCGAGAAGCAGCCCTAGCTAAGAAAAGTGTGAGGGAAGGTGCCCGGACACTCTATGGCTGCTTTTTTAATGTGAATCGGACATGTTATGCATGTTATTTCTTAAACCGCATTGCAGATCAGGCCATTGTCCAACTCTGTATTCATGAAATGAAATGCCAAAGAAAGATGCTTGTGTGTCAAAGCACCACCAACAAGTGCGAGTTGATGTTGGACGGGCTGCCATTGCTTCTGCAACAAGCTGCATTAGAGGACTTCCTGGGAGAAATGACACCCAGGGTAGATACGGTTTCCCTCTATGCCAGTCCTTTCATCGAGCTAAATACAACTCACAGCAAAAACAAGCTGTGGACTGGCTCCGTACCATCCCTGGGCACATTCACCTCTCCATGTGTTTGTGGTTAGGCGGTCCTTCCCAGTAAGTGCACTGGAGGGGGCACTGGTAATGTTGTGGGACCCGTGCTTGTGGAAGGCGGAGACGACACCGAGAGAAACAGTGGCGGCTGGGGACCGAGTATGGACACCCGGCCGCCGCCGGCATGAGGTTATGAAAAGCTTCCGCCTCCACGAGCCTAAAAGGCCACATTTCAAGTGCAAGCAGCTGTCAAAAATTTGGCAGTATAGTATTGCAGCCGGTGGGTGGGTGGCTGGCTGCATACTTGCGCTTGCATTCCAAGGAATGGGGTAGGGACAAATGAACGCTGCACTGGGACAAGGACGTGGACAGTGATTGTTGCAAGTCTGCATGGCGGGAGGCATCTTCGCATGCGCCAAGGATTACTTATGATGGGCACACTTTTAGGCAGTGACCTGGGAGTCAGAGATGCTTCCAGAGGTCTTCGCCATGCTGTTCCCATGTCTTTTCAACACTGTATGCATGTGTCTGATGATGTGTCACACACCACATGGCCAGATAAGGTTGTAAAATGTTAAAATGACATTTCCCAGTGAATGCATTTGTCTTTGTTGAAAGCAATGCAAAAATGCAAAAACACATCAAAAACGCTACGTGTGAACATAGCCCAAGGTGTGGAGGAGTATTTTTGGTTTTGGTTATTTATTTTGCCTTATATACAAGTCATTACCCTGGAAAGGGTGTTCCTTAATATATTTCCCAGGAAAATCCATTTTGGTTTAGTTTTTGTATTTTTTATTGTGAGTCCGTAAAAGTGGCGTAAAACTGACAACCTTGTTGACAGCAGTGACCTGGGAGTCAGAAATGCTTCCAGGGGTGTTCCCATGTCATGTGAGCACTGTTCCCATCAATTTGGGCAATTTTTAGGCCCTCTGCAGACTGCCGGGGGGAGCCGACTGAAAAATGCTCGAGTTTCACATAGACTTACATTGGACTTGTTGCTCGGGTCGAGCACCCGAGTATTCCTATTTGATCGACCCGAGCAACGAGTACCCGAGCATTTTAGTGCTCGCTCATCACTAGTAATATCTATTGTAAATTCTACAATAGCTCAGAAACCGGCAAATCCTCGCAGCGCACAGTGCAGAGCGGACAATATAGTCCTCCATACAGTATTATGGGCACCACATAGTCCTCCATAGAGTATTATGGGCCCCATAATGCTCCATCCTGCTGTATGGGCCCCATATAATGCTCCATGCTATATGGGCCCCATATAATGCTCCATTCTGTATGGGCTCCATATAATACTCCATGCTGTATTGGCCCCATATATTGCTCCATGCTGTATGGGCCCCATATAATGCTCCATGCTTTATGTGCCCCATATAATGCTCCATGCTGTATGAGCCCCATATAATGCTCCATGCTGCATGGACCCCATATATTTCTCCATGCTGTATGGACCCCATATAATGCTCCATGCTGTATTGTCCCCATATAATGCTCCATGCTTTTTGGGCCACATATAATGTTCCATGCTGTATGGGCCCCATGTAATGCTCCATGCTGTATGGGCCCCATATAATGCTCCATGCTTTATGGGACCCATATAATGTTCCATTCTTTACAGGCCCCATATAATGCTCCATGCAGTATGGGCCCCATATATTTCTCCATGCTGTATGGGCCCCATATATTTCTCCATGCTGCATGGGCCCCAAATAATGCTCCATGCTGCATGGGCCCCAAATAATGCTCCATGCTGTATGGGCCCCATATAATGCTCCATGCTGTATGGGCCCCATATAATGCTCCATGCTTTATGGGCCTCATATATTGCTCCATGCCTCCATACATTAAAAAAAATAAAAAAATAAAATACTCACCCCTCCTCGCTGGCAGCTGCTCTACTCCAGACTCCTCAGCATTGCCGTCTTTCCACTCTCTGCGCTGTGACTGCTCAGCAGAGGTCGTGCTATAAAGACATCATCGCGCCCTCTGACCTGAGACATCACAGTCAGAAGACGCGGAAGAGACAGGACCTGCGGAGTAACAGGGAGAGGTAAGCATTGTGCCGAGGCCTTGAGTAAGTGGAGGGGGGCCCAGTCAAGGACTCTCCCACTCACGGGCCCCATAGCACACCGGGGTGCCCGATGGCGAGTGGGCCCCCCCTCGCCTGCTCAGGGACCCGGCACTTGCCCGGGTGCCCTTGGTGCTAATGCCGGGCCTGATTGTAGTCACAATATTATGTAGGACTCCCACCATTAGACTACCTGCTGGAAGATGCTGTAAGTCTATTTAATCTAAATTTAAATGGTCTGCTTTGATCAAAACTGCACAAACTTTACCAATATCTCTCTATTAAAATTGTTTTCTAGCCAGAGCATCTACTTATTGCTTATGATGAGCAGTGTCACTGTGCTATACAAATATATGACTTGCCAAGTAGAACAAGATGCTGTGACTTTAGTGTGGCACCCCTGAGAGTTCAGTCGCCACAGAGGTACTCCACCTCACCCAGAGTCTCCTTCTCTCAGGTAAGGAGGGAGTGCTGCCCGGAACCCCAACACCCGCATTCAACACTACACTACTCCAGGCCGGCTGGAAGGGCAAGATGCACTGTGTTTTGCTGAGCCCTGTCCCTGGATGGAGTGGGGGGAACCAAAGAGAGGGGGAACCAGTAGTCGGTGTGGGTGGAGCACGTAGAACAGGGGAGCACTTAGAGAATAGGTATATAAAGGGAAACCATCTTAGTTAGAGGAAGGAGTTGAGTTCAGTCAGTCAGCGAGAAGTGAGGAGAGGAGGGGAGCAGAGTCTCTTTAGGAGCTCTGCTCCAGAAGTGGGGCCTAGTAAGAAAGGCCCAGGAGGGGAGCAGAGGAGAAAGGCTCCGGTAACATAAGGGATCCCAGGGGGTACGGTGAGTGCAGGACGGCACCCGTACGCCCGAATCTGCCAAGTGTCAGAGGGATCAGGCCGCAAGAAGGGAAACAGTCCCTGGACCAGCCGTGTTAC
Source organism: Phyllobates terribilis (assembly GCF_046119375.1). Taxonomy (NCBI): domain Eukaryota; kingdom Metazoa; phylum Chordata; class Amphibia; order Anura; family Dendrobatidae; genus Phyllobates; species Phyllobates terribilis. The sequence continues at coordinate 1,084,332,935 of NW_027362761.1, read as the reverse complement.
TCCAGGTCTCGGCTGGAAAACCGGAGGCTTCTGCACTTCTATGGTGCAATTGCCACAGTCTCACCCTAGTCACCATGAAGGGCATCAAGTAGGTCCGGGAACTCCAGGTTGCCCAGAGGGACTTCAGATCACCCGATTGAGACTTTGTGTGGGAAGCGCAGGGCAGGAGGGAGAAGAGCCGGCGTCGGTCTAGAAAGGAACATACAAAAGCGGGGTTCCGTCAAGCGCTCCTGATAAATTTGAGAAAGTGCTGAACCCCCTGTCTGGTAGACGCAGTGCGACACGGGAGGCTGACACCCGTACAGTGTGCCTGAGGAACTTAAACAGAACTGTGAGTAAACTCGGATGACTGCACTCCACTGACTCCGTCAGTTATTTCCGCTGCGCCATCGCTCCTGCACTACAAGCCCAGCATCACCACCATCTGCACCTACACTGCCCTGGGGCGCGCTCCACCTGTGGTGAGCCGTTCCAACCCAGCTGCCCTATCAACTGCCCCAGAGGTCTGAAGCAGCGCTGGTACCTATTACCAGAATCAACAGGTGGTGTCACAAACACTTCCTAAGAACTACAAATCCCATATAAATATTTTCCTTCCCCTTTTTGTTGACCGCCCTGGGCCATGGACCGGGCCTCTGCCACTGTGACATATCCCTTCCCCAGCATCTATAGGCCCGGCACCGAGTACCCCATGGCCATGGGGGCACGTCATTAGCATAACTAATCATCAAAGGAGGGAATACTAATGTCCATGTCTAATAGTAACTGCAATAAGACAAGCAAGGTAACATTGAACAAAGGTTGGTGGAAAACTAGTTAATTGAGAAATGAGAATATTAAAAAAAATAATTGTAATGGTAGAATTTTCATATTTTTCATTTAGTATTGAATAATCTCCAGTCTCTGAAGTGAGGCTACTAGTGATGAGCGAGCATGCTCGTTACTTGAGATTTACGAGCATGCTCGGGTGTTTTCCAAGTATCTTCAGCGTGCTCGGTGATATGTTTGAATCTCTCCCGTGTGCATGATTTGTGACTGTTTGACAGCTTTAATACATGTGAGGAATGCTTGTTTATTTGGCATTCCTCACATGTATTAAAACTGTCAAACAGTCGTAAATCATGCACATGGAGTGACTCAAACATAACACCCGAGCACTCTGAAGGTACTCGGCGAGCACCTGAGCATGCTCGCCGAAAGGGTTAACAGAATATACTTGCTCATCGCTAGAGGCTACCCTTTTATAGTCTCAAATGTATCATCATCTTGTTTTAAAAGGGTTGTACCATCTAAGAAAAAAGTCTGCAGTCTCTATGTGTGACTGCAGACTGCTCAATTGTAACATCATCAAGATTACCTGTATTCTCAATGTGGGTGGACAGTCATGTGACCTCATGTCTGAGATTTGCATATTTGTGGTCATATGACAATAGACTCTCCTCTGCTAGAACATTGAAAATTGGAGGAGAGTTTAGTTAGCTTGAGACTGCAAGTATGCAAATCACAGACATGTAGTCACATGACCAGCCACCTACTGAGAATACAGGGAAATTGGGACAGTGTGCGTATTGCACACTGTCTTGGCAATCTACAGTTGCATAAAGTGTCTGCAGACTTTTCTTCTTTAAATTAAATTTTACATTTTATGTCATTATAGCCACCATTATTGGAAACTGGATATCCTGGTATGTTGCTGTTACTTCTTATTAAGCAATGAATTTGCTTAGCAAACTGGACAATATTTTCCATCTGTTTGTAATTATGTACAAGCAAATATACTGTAGTACTTGTATACTGTAAAAAAGAAGTACTACAGTATTCGTTTAAATGCAATATCACAACAATGACATATACAATGCAAGCTTCCCTTCCCAATTTGATGTAACTGCCAGTGACACTGACTTTTTCGTCTCTTGTTTTCCTGAGGTCTTTTCTATTTCATGTGGACACAGGGTTATGTTCTGCTTGATTAAGAAACAATTTATTTTGTTCACTCCTGCTATTTCGGTTGCCCCCCTTTCTCTGACCTCCTGAAGTCGAAAATTGGTTCTTTCCATATGTCTTTCACAGTCTTGTGAATACTGCTTTGTGTTCATAGCTTTAATTAACAAATCCCTGTCAGTTGTAATTTCTGTCTATATTTTTCTTATTAGCTCAAAGCTTAGTACGAACTTTTGCATTTTTGGAATAACTGCATATCAGGGATTGAGCTTAAGGGGAATGCTATGTTTTAAAGTATAAATTTAAATTGAGGAGGAAATGGTATTTGTAAAGTGTTGAACTGGAGATGATGATGATGATGATGATGATAATGATGATAACAACAACAATAATAATAATACTAAATATGCATATTTCCATTCTGTAAGTTAACATATTATTACATTTCTATGTGCTCCTGAGTTGCACTTGTTCCTGTAACTGGGGAACAGGAAGTTACAACCACAGACAGCTAAAGATGTCCGAATTTATTTGAGTTGAATTGAAGGCTACTTGAATCTTACAAAAATTTGAATTAGCCAAAATAAAGACTTTTTGTAATTCACTTAGAGATAATTCTGCAAAATAGTGGCCAGCAGGCCACCATTTTGGTGAATAGTAGAGGACCGACAAAAGGTTAAAAGAAAAAAACCTCACCACTCACCTCTCCAGCTACCTCAACTGCTCACCATGCAGCATATTGTCATGATGTCATGATATTTGCCGCTACCTTACATTGCACACTCAAGGCTGGGACTGGCACATCATGTCTATGCACAGGATGTCCTCGCGCATCCACACTGTAAGGTCATGATTAGTGATGAGCGAGCATACTCGCAAGTACTCGGTACTCGCCCGAGCATCTCAGCACTCGAGATGCTCGCAGCTCACCGAGCACTTGTGAGATGCTCGGGTCCCCTCCCTGCATGTATGGCACTCTTTAGAGCGCCAATCAACATGCAGGGATTGCCTGCCATGCACTGTAATGCCGCAGCCATGGTGGTTGTGGCATTACAGTGATTGGCTGGCTGCACAGCATCATCAGGTCTATATCAGACCTGTGCCACTGTGCTCGTCAGTCTACTCCGCAATCAGGCAGTGTAGAGAGAGGTGCTGCTGAGCTAGGGAGAGATTTGGTTGTGCAACAAACAGTCCTTCTGAGGACTAATTCATCTGCAGAGATATCAGGCAGGCAGTGTATATAGGCAGGCAGGCAGGCAGTGAATATCGCAGACTGCAGTGTACATAGCACAAGAGGCTCCATTCCAGTTCTGCCTTCTGCTGCTGTTAGACATTTCTAGACAAAGACCCAGGTCTCAGGGCCAGGAATAATTTTTTGGGATCTTAATCCTCATTATTTGCTTAAAAAGCAATCCAGAGAACAGCGTTTTTCTGCGCCATTTGCTTGTTGGCACTGGAGAATACAGCTAGGTCCTTTCCATATTACAGCGCAAAAAATCCAGCTATTTAAAACTGTGGTTTGTCCGTCACACGGATCACATATAATTGCGCTGAAAATACTGCCATTTCTGGCCTCCATTCAAATTTTTTAGTGTGTCAGCAAAGTTCTGAGGAAGTGGCAGTGTAGCCACGAAATGCGTAGGCCATGGAATAAAGAAAGTTTTGGTTCATTATTAATCCTTGTGTGTCTCTGGACCAGCGCGGAGGATCAGCCCGGCTTCTTATCTCCTCTCATTTGTTTTCTGAAAATTATGCCATTTCTGGCCTCCATCTTAATTTTTTTTCAGTGTGTCAGCAAAGTTTTTGACACTGGTTTGCTGTACAAAATAGTTGCCTACAGGCCAGGTATTTAAAACCTTGGTTTGTCCGTCACACGGATCACATATACGTTTTCTGAAAATTCTGCCATTTCTGGCCTTCATTCTAATTTTTTTTCAGTGTGTCAGCAAAGTTTTTGACACCGGTTTGCTGTTCAAAATAGTTACCTATAGGCCAGATATTTAAAACTGTGTTTTCTCCATCACACGGATTACATATAACTTCGCTCCAAATTCAGCCATTAGTAGTGAGCGTGGAAAATATTGTCCTCCATTTAACTGACCGTGATGGTTATGGTGATGGTGCATACAGAGGCCGAGGCCGTGGGCAAGCTGAAATTGTGCCACAACAAACAGTTGTTGGTTGGATAGCTGATAATGCTTCCAGTCACTTAGCCACCGCCACCACCACCCTGTGTTCCACACGGACAAGTCTCAGTAGCCATGAGTCTGGACTGCATATTCCTCAACCCGATCCTCCTTCCTCCCACTATGCCGAGTGCCCGGAGACAACTGATCCTACACTTGGACACTCCGAAGATCTGTTCACTTTTCCATTTATAGATTCGGGCCTCTCGCCCGGTCCACTTGAAGCGGGGCAAGGGGAGATCGCATTTGCGATGCCCAAATATTTGAGCAGCCACGGTCACACGAAGGCGATGGTGGGAAAGTGTCACAAGAGGTGGACGATGATGAGACACAATTGCCAGAAAGTCAGGAGGAGGACCAGGGTGCGGAAAAGGAAGACGAGGTGGTGGATGATATAGTAACTGACCCAACCTGGCAGGAGTACATGCGGAGCGAGGACAGCAGCACACATGGGGAGGGAGGCAGAGCACCCCAACAGACAGGAAGAAGCAGTGTGGTGGCCGCAGAGAAAAGGCAGGCAACCATCCCCCCTAACACCAACATGAAGGAAGTTGCCAGTATAACTGTTAGGTCTTCCCGAGTCTGGTAGGTTTTTATAGACCGATAACCCCAAAAAGGCCATTTGCACCACCTGTCAGGCCAGCATCAGCAGGGGTGGCAAAACTATCAGCCTGACCACCACCAGCATGATCAGGCACATGGCAGCAAACCACCCGAGTTTGTGGGCGAATCCCAGGGTCCAGGAACAGTGTCTGCGGGTGGCACCACTGCGTCTTCCGCTGTTGTGCATGCAAGCCAATCCCCTGTCCATGGTGCATGCGAAGATGCCTCCTGCCCTGCACCTGTCGCTGCACACTCTCAAGTAGCAGCATCAGGAAGCACGTCCATGCCCTTGTTCCAGTGCAGCGTTCAGTTTTCCATACCCAAGTCCTTATAACACAAGCTCAAATACGCAGCCAACGCCCCACAGGTCACACTACTAAATTCCCACATTTCACGACTACTTGCGCTCGAAATGTTGCCTTTTAGGCTCGTGGAGACAGAAGCATTCCACAACCTTGTGGTGCTGGCCGTCCCTCAGTACTCGGTCCCCAGTCGCCACTATTTCTCTCGGTGTGCCGTCCCCGCATTAAATAAGCACATGTCCCAAAACATTAGCCTTGCCCTAAATAACGCAGCTATCAGGAAAGCCCACCTAACCAAGTACACGTGGACAAGTGCTTCTGGGCAGGAACGGTACATCTCACTGACGGCACACTGGGTTAACATAGTGGAAGCCGGGACCCAGTCGGACCTTGGGACGGAACACGTACTCCCGACGCCAAGGATTGCATGCCCTAGGTCAATCAGGGTTGCCCCCACAGCCTACAGCTCCTGCACCTAATACTCCTCAGCCTCCTCCTCCTCTTCAGCCTGCAGCTTCGAATGACCACATCAGTCACAAGCTGGAAGCGCTGCAGCACTGCCTAAGCCAAGCAGCAGCAGGCTGTGTTGAAGCTAATATGCTAAGGTTACAAACCCCACAATGCTGAATAGTTGTATATAGCTCTGAAAGAACAGGCAGATCTGTGGTTCACACCGCTGAACCTACAGCCAGGCATGGTCGTGTGTGACAATGGCCAGAACCTGGTGGCGGCTCTGAGGCGAGGCGAGCTCACACTCTTACCATGCCTGGCCATATGCTTAACCTCATGGTTCATTGATTTCTCAAATCCTACCTGGAGATGCCGGATCTGTTTGTTAAAGTACGCCGCCTGTGTGCCCATTTTAGAAAGTCACCTACAGCTTCCGCCCCCCGTGCCGTGTTTCAGCAGCGATTGCAGCTTCCGTCTCACAAACAGGTGTGTGATGTCCAAACGCATTGGAACTCTACACTGCAAATGTTGGGAAGGATTTGTGAGCAGAAGAGGGCAGTTGTTGAGTAGCAGCATCAACAAGGCCGTCGGTATTCAGTTCAGACTCCACACATAAGACTTCAGGAGTGGACATGGATGTCAGACATATGTACCATCCTCCAAAAGTTTGAGGACTCCACCAAGATGGTGAGCGGCGAAGAAGCCATAATTAGCATCACCATCTTGCTTCTCTGTCTTCTGAAACGCTCTCTGCTCACAATCAAAGAAGATGCATTGCAGGCGGCGCATGATGAGATGGAGCAAGGAACCATACAAGGTGATTATACACAGCCTAGCCTCATCTTATCCCAATGTGGATTGGGTGACAATGAGGAAGAGGAGGAGGAAGAACAGGAGCTAGTTTCATGCGCTATAGAATGTACTACCTGCACAACTGTCATACCGTCTGTTCAGCGTGGATGGCCAGAGGACAGAGAGGAAGAGGAAGAGGAGGAGGAAAGCATGGTCAGTCATCCTCTTGGTGAGGACACAGAAGTCTTGCCTGTTAGCAGTCTGGCATGCATGGCTGAGTTTATGTTACGCTGCCTTTCCCATGACCCTCGCGTTCTCAAAATTTTGGGTGACAGTCATTACTGGTTGGTGACACTTCTACACCCACGCTAAAAGGAAAACTTTCTATCTCTTATTCCTGTGGCGGAGAGGTCTACAAAAATGGGGCAATACCAGAATGCCCTTGTTGCGGAACTATTAAAAAAATTCCCATCTGAAAACGCTGGCGGCAGAGGTCACAGTTCGTTGGACAACCAAGGAGTACAGGTGAGAGAGATACAACTCCAATCCAGCAGAGGTAAGGGAACACTGTCAAAGTTCTGGGAGAATTTTCTCAGCCCCTTCCATCGCACAGGCCCTGAGGTGCGGGATACTCTTACAAGGAGTGCAAAGTTTGGGAATATGCTGAGGGAGGAACTTGCCTACCGTACCAACGTCCTCCGTGATTCCTTTGTGCCTTATAATTATTGGGTGTCCAAGCTGGATTCGTGGAATGAACTGGCTCTCTACGCCTTGGAGGTCCTGGTCTGCCCTGCCGCTAGCGTTTTATCAGAGCGGGTTTTTAGTGCCGCTGGTGGAATTATAACTGATAAGCACATCCGCCTGTCAACTGAAAATGCTGACAGGCTGACTCTTATAAAAATGAACAAGGGCTAGATTGGGCCAGACTTCTCAACACCACTGAATGATAGCAGCTTAACATAAACTTAAATCCAGTGTCTTTTTTTGGGAGGTGCATTCCCATGCACCTTTTCACCCCCACACATGGGTATACGCTTTCTGATTTGGCTATTTGTTCTTGTCCTCCTCATTCTCCTCATCCTCCACCACCATATCACAAGGTAACCATGGTCCATGATGCAACACCCACATCATTTTTCTAAAGGGTGTTTATGATGCCCAGAAATTTTTTTTTGATACAGTATGTTCATATATACCCCCAGGGGTAAATGTTTGTCAGCCCATACACTTAGTGCATGGGCATTACAAGTATAGGAGACCCTCTCCTTTCTAATGGGAACATTTTTAATGAGGCCCTACTCCACGTCTCTTCCAAGTGGCATTGGAGTTCCTCCCAATTTTTGGCAGCCCTTGCATTCACTGCATAGGCCAACACTATGGGAGACCCACTTCCTAATAATGGGAATATTTTTTCATGAGGCCCTCTATGTCTCTTTCAAGGGGCATTGGAATGCCTCCAAATTTTTGGCAACTCTTGCATTCACTGCATAGGTAAACACAATGGGAGACTCACTTCCTAATAAAGGGAACATTGTTTTCATGATGCCCTCTGACCTGCACATCTCTTCCAAGGGGCATTGGAGTGCCTCCAAATTTTTGGCAAAATGTGCATTCACTGCATAGGCAAACACAATGGGAGACCCACTTCATAATAAAGGGAACATTGTTTTCAGGAGGCCCTCCTCTAAGTCTCTTCAAAGGGGTATTGGGGTGCGTCCAAATTTTCAAAGTTGTATTGGGGTGCGTCAAAATTTGGGGCAGCCCTGCCACTCACTGCATGCGCAATAACAGTATAAGAGACCAACTCTTTTGTAATGGGAACAATAAAGCATAGCCGGCTGATATCTCTCTTAGAATAGTGATGGTCATCTGCTGGCCCTTTAAGAATAGTAAAGGCCGCCTGATGGCCCTATAAAAGTAGGCTTTGTGACTTTCAGAGTCCCTCCATCATAAATGAAACACGATGTGTTTGATGATATCTCACACACCACATGGCCAAATAAGGTTGTAAAATGTTAAAATGACATTTCCCGGTGAATGCATTTGTCACGGTTGAAATCAATACAAAAGTGCAAAAACGCATCAAAAACGCTAAGTGTGAACATAACCCAAGGTGTGGAGGAGCATCTTTGTTTTTGGTTATTTATTTCACTTTATATACAAGTCATTACCCTGGAAAGTATGTTCCTTAACATATTTCCCAGGAAAATCCATTTTGGTTTAGTTTTTGTATGTTTTATTATGAGTCCGTAAAAGTGGTTTAATACCTGTGACATCAATGTTCACTGCAGTGACCTGGGAGTCATAAATGCTACCAGGGGTCTTCCCCATGCTGTTCCCATGTCATTTGAGCACTGTTCCCATCGATTTGGGCAATTTTTAGGTCCTCTGCCGACCGCCAGGGGAAGCCGCCTGAAAAATGCTCGAGTTTCCCATAGACTTACAGACTTACATTGGGCTCGTTGCTCGGGTCGAGCACCCCAGTATTCCAATGTGATCGACCTGAGCATCGAGCACCTGAGCATTTTATTTCTCGCCCATCACTAGTAACCTGCTCTTAGGCAACTTGGCCCCAGAAATTAAATTAATGGAACAATCATATGGTCGATGAGGTGGAAATTCTTGACACCCCTGTTTTGATGAAACATCCTCAAAATCAGACAGATATTTCGGCAGAGACAGAGTAGTAACCCTGGCTATACAGGTGCACATGCAGTATTTTTGACAGTAATCGCTCCATTTTTTTACCTCCCGAGTCTGCCAGTCCACTCCCGGATTGTGTAATGTCAGCTAATGTAGTCCAAGAACCACTGAGGAGGGCTAGCCCTCTAACACATAACGATTGATTCTGAGAGCATGGCACCTGCAGATGTAGCTCTCGAATGACCTGAGTAAAATACCCCTGGTTTAAAGGTGCAGAATCGATAGTGTCGTCACTGCTTTCTTGCTCCTTCCATCCTTTGGTATGCGGTACCAGAGAGAATAAGACACAAGACAGGTAGTATGCGTCAAAAGACTCCAACTTTATTACAAAGCATAGGGTTTATATACACCCTGGAGGCAGAAACGGATTTACTATATATGGTCCGATCATACAATTTAGCTGTGCAAACAAAAACTGGTTTCTGTTCTCGTGATGCCTATGCTTGTGTTGAAACATTTAATCAGACACATTCTGATGACTAGCAAGGACACGTTAGTTTCTATTAATACAAGGAAGGAACATTTAGTTGTTGTTTTTGACCTAAGGTAACCGTCAGACTTATACAGCATAGATGGGGTCATTGAACTTGAGGAATCTCATCTTCTGCTATAACATTCCGTCCTTTTGTTTCTTCATTTATCAATATGAATCTCTATATTTTCTTTTTCTTTTAGTACAATGCTGAATACACATTAGTAAAAGCATAAAAACCAAATAAACCGCAAGACACATTAGCAAAACCTGAAAAAATAGAATTATTGGCCAAAGTATCTGAGCAGTTCACCCAAAAGTTTATCTCTTCCCATGAGACTGGGACAGCAAGAAAGGGTATGCTAGTGGACGTCACAGGGGCATGTGTACATATCCAACAATTAGCAATAGTCTGGTTTTGCTCCTTTAGTCCATCGATTAGAGCAAGATGGTGTTTAATGAATCTATTGTCATCTCCATCTGTGGTGCCTAACGTAGTCCATGCACCATCGTAAGGATGCAGGTAAGTATAAACAATGTCTTCATTCTTTGTCCGCTGGGTCTCCTAGTATCTTTTTGCAATGGGACGCGTGGATCCAGGCCTCTTTTCCCTCTAGCTTAACGGCTGTGCTTGTAGTCAGCAGAACTTGAAAGGGTCCGTCAAACCATGGATCTAGGCTTTTCCTCACGTGTCTTTTTATAACCACCCAGTCTCCTGGTTGCAGCGTATGGCTGCTAGAGTCTTGATCTGGATCTGGAAGAGAACTGAAAACATTATCATGTATTTGCCTAATCTTTTAGTGTAAAGCCCTCCCGTAGGAACTTAACACATGGTTGTTCATTTCTAATGCTTGCGGATAGAAACACCCTAGGCTGGGTACGTTGCCAAACAATATCTCATATGGAGAGAGTCCAGTCTTTTTATTGGGCGTGTATCTTACTGAAAACAGAGCAAGCGGTAAACAGTCCGGCCATGGTTTTCCTGTCTCAGCCATGGCTTTCTGAATTTTTAATTTCAATGTCCCATTCAGTCTTTCCACTTTACCACTACTTTGTGGGTGATATGGGGTGCGGAATGCTTGTTGAATTCCTAGAGCTGACATGGCTTCATTCATTATTTCACCCGTGAAGTGTGTACCTCTGTCACTCTCAATTACCTCTGGTACCCCATACCTGCAGACCACCTCCGCAAGCAGTTTCTTTGCGGTTGCCGCAGCCGTGGCTTTAACAATCGGGAAAGCCTCTGGCCATCCTGAGAACAAATCAATACAGACCAACACATATTCCCATGATCCTGACTTCGGCAGCTGAATATAATCAATTTGCAGTCTCTGGAATGGATAGAGGGGCCGGGGGGTGTGTTTGGGTGGTGTTTTAACTACTCTACCATGATTATGTGTAGCACATATCATGCACCCTTTTATCAGTTGTTCAATACAGGTGGAGAATCCTGGTGCCGCCCAATATTTCTGCATCACATTCATCACAGCCGTTTTAGATTGGTGTACCGGCCCATGTAGCATCTGGGCAGCTGTTGGGTACAGTGCCCTTGGAAGGCATCATCGTGTCCCTTTCCCCCATACCACATTTGCTTCATTCAGGCATGCACCTTCCTTCAACCACTTATCAACCTCCTCCTTCAGAGCCTGAGCCTGCATTTGGGATAAGATGTCTTCCGACACAAAGGGTTTTTTAGGGGCACTTAACTGAAGTACTGTTGACCCTTGTAGCAGCTTGCAGGCTGCTGTTTTTGCTGCTGCATCTGCCATCGCATTACCTCTGCTTACCTGGTCGGAGTGTCTGGTATGTGCTCTTACCTTTATGACGGCTACTTGTTTGGGTAATTGTAGCGCATCAATTAACTGCTGGACCGCATCAGCATTCTTTATGGGGTAAGACAGTCATAGAGGGGCTGCATTAAAACAGAGACGGCATGAATCCACTGTCTGCAATAGGAAACAAGTCCAAGAAAAGTTCTGAGGGCTGCAACATTAATGGGGACAGTGAGAGCCTGTACTGCTCGTTTACGTGCATTTGTCAAATGGCGGGCTCCTGGTGTAATGCAATGTCCCAAAAAGTTGACTGAAGATTTACAAAACTGAAGCTTATCTTTCTACGCCTTGCAGCCAGCGCGATAGAGAAACAACATAAGCGATATAGTTGCATTATGACATTGTTTCCTGGAGGGGGCACAAATGAGCAGGTCATCGACATATTGCAGAACAACCATATGTTGTTCAGACCATCCATCCAGTATTTCCTGCAGACTTGCAGTGTACATTGTGGGTGAATTCTGGGCACCCTGTGGCAACACTGTCCATGTATATTGACTGCCCTGGAACGTGAAAGCAAACAGGTACCGGCAGTCAGGATGTAATGGTACACTGAAAAATGCATTTGCCAAATCGACCACTGAAAAATAAAGAGAGTTAGAAGGTATCTGTGATAGAAGTAGATGCGGGTTGGGCACAACTGGTGTTAGAAGTTCTGTGGCTTTGTTAACCAACCGGAGGTAATGGACCATTCTATAAGCGGCTGGTTGTCCTGGCACGCTCTTTTTCTTTACTGGGAACAGGCGAGTGTTGCAAGGGGACTGGGTTTTGACTAGGACTCCCCTGTGTAGTAATTTTTGGACTTGCTGGGCTATAGCATTCTCCTGAGTCGAGCTAAGGGGATACTGCTTCTGTTGAGGCAAGATGGCTCCTGGTTTTAGATTCACCATTACTGGTTGAACTCTTAACCTACCAACATCTGTGTTATCTGAGGCCCAAAAGTCGTAGGGTACAGACAGCTCCAATATCAGGGGAAAATCGTTTGTCTCTTCTATGCTGGCAATATCTAGTAACATAATTTTGCAAAGGGTGCTTGGTTTTAAACCTGGGGTCATGGTGACAGTGCCATCAGGATGATATTCGATATGTGCTTGTAATTGAGACAATACATCGTTTTCCCAAAAGGTTACATTTGCCTCGGGGCGATACCATGAGCTGGCTATGTACAGTAGCTCCTTGAATTTGCAGGGGAATTTTTTTAGTGACAGGGAGCAGGACAGACGGGGAATTGAAAGGGGTGGCAATGACATGATGTGAAAAATCAGTGTCAGTGTATGGCCAATCACCTCGCGTAATTACTGAATTGTCGGCCCCCGTATCTACTTGGAAATCGATTTCATGTCCCCCTGGTAGGTTCACCTGCACTATACAACTGGGAGTTGGTGGTAAGGAGATGAGGGGGTTCATGTGCAAGCTACCCTCATCGTATGGGGGCGTTGCTTGGTTGGCTGGAGGACCCGTACTCTAAGCATCTGGATACGGGTTGGTCCTACATTCCTTTCTAAAATGTCCTGGCTTTCTACATCCGTAACATAGTCTCTGTCCCCCTCCTGCAGTCCGTCCTCTGCCTTTGTTGTTTCTGGGGGTCGTCTCTACTATGTGTATTCTGGCAGCTCTTTTTGCCTGTATTATGTCATGCTGTGCCCCCTGAGCTATCCTGGCCAAATCCTCTGCCTTCACTGATCTCCACTCTGGTCTACTTGCTTTTACCTTTTCTGCAATCTTTCTTTAGTCCGATCATGAAAGCACTTGCTAATACCCTCTCACTAGTCTTATTTTCAGGAATGAACCCCATTTCCGACCAAGTCCTCCTTAGAGCCCAAAAGTAATCTTTGGGGTCCTCTTCCTTACCCTGAACTCGGTCTTCTAGTGTAACCTGCCTTTCTCCCTCCCTGTCTTTACATGCTTTTACCAATGCTGTTGTGAACAGGACTACGTCCGCTGCGTTATTGGGTTCTGCGTCTTCGGGTCCGGTCCTATTGTTATACTGCTTGTACGTTTCGTCTGTCAACCTATCATAGCGGGCTTCATCTGCCAATTTTCCCTTAATTACCCCTTGTAAATCCAACCTAGTTGCATTATACTTATCCTGTATGGTTCTTATCATTCTGGAAAAACCCATCGGGGACTGGGACGGATCTGGCAACTGGGAAATCAACGCCAATTGTTCTGAGGGACTCCATGGTCTATACATTAACATTGTACGGGCTTCTTGACCTGGAACAACTGCGTCCCCTACTGCTGCTGCTGTGCCTGGTGCTCCTGGCACAACTACCGTCCTCATTGGGAATAGTCTAGCTGGGTGGGGTCTTGGTCCTCCGCATGCCACACAGATATCTACAGTCAAGGGATTCTGCTGTCCACATCTGGGGCAAACCCAGCAATTGGGTTCCTGGGAATTCTGGTACTGGGGTGGGAGTGACGTCAGGGGCAGATAGGGAGGAAAATCTGTCATTCCAGTTTTTGTCAGTCTGTATCATCCGTTTCCTAATTCTTCAATTCTTCCTTCAAAATGAGCGCATGCATTCATCCATACATCCACTGTCTTCAACAGACACTTATAAGTGTTGAGCGAACATGCTCGACACTGCTCGGTACTCGCCTGAGCATCACGCTACTCGGGATGTTCGGAGAGCACCGAGCATTTCCGGGTTACTCGGGCGGGAGCTCGGGTCTCCGCCCTGCATGTTTGGCGCTCTTTACAGAGCCAATGAACATGCAGGGATTGCCAGCCAGTCACTGTAATGCTGCAGCCATGTTGATTGGCCGCCCGCACAGCATCACTTCGAGTATTTAAAACCAGACGCCACCATCTTGGACACAGTCGCTCCGGATTAGACAGTGTAGGGACAGCGCTGCTGATTTAGGGAGAGATATAAACTGCGAAATAGTTAGTGTAGGGTCTGTAAAGGCTGCCAGAACAAACAAAGTCCTTTTCAGGACTAATATCCATCCCAGATACCAGGCAGGCAGGCTGTATAGGAGACACAGTGGTTATACCAGCAAACGCTGCATTACAGTCCTGTGTGCTCCTGTTGCTGGACTTAGCACCAGGTGTCGGGGGCCAGGAAAAATCCTTTTTTTTTCATCTAAATCCTCCTTTTTTTTTCCTCCTTCACACTGTACAAATACCCGTCTTATTAACCTTTTGGTGTGTCCCCCCCCCAAAAAAAAAAGCGTGTTTCTGATTTTTCAGACACAAATATAACTGTTGAAAATAGTCTGGTGTAGACTAGAGAAACAAAAGTGTTGTTTTGCACTTCCACGGTTCAAACCTCTGTATTATCCATTTTGGGCCATTTGTATCTAAAAAAAAAAACAGTTTGAGTGTGTCGCTCACTGTTCAGCCGCAAATATCTCTATTTAAAAAAGTGTGGTATACCCCAGTAAACAATAACTGTGGTTTTGCCATCCCACGGTAAAAAATCTCTATTATTCAGGTTTTGGTATATTTTCCGTAAAGAAAAACAGAAGTGTCTCCTGACTGTTGTGACACAAAAATATATCTGTTGAAAATAGTCTTGTGTGGGCCCGACATCCCAGTGTGGTTTCGCAGTTCCACGGGTCAAATCGCTGTACTATCCAGTTTTGGGCATTTGGTATCTAAAAAAAAAGCAGTTTGAGTGTGTCGCTCATTGTTCAGCCGCAAATATCTCTATTTAAAAAAGTGTGGTATACCACAGTAAACAATAACTGTGGTTTTGCCATCCCACGGTAAAAAATCTCTATTATTCAGCTTTTGGTAGTTTTTTCCGTAAAGAAAAACAGTAGTGTCTCCTGACTGTTGTGACACAAAAATATATCTGTTGAAAATAGTCTTGTGTAGGCCCGACATCCCAGTGTGGTTTCACAGTTCCACTGGTCAAATCGCTGTACTATCCAGTTTTGGGCCTTTGGTATCTAAAAAAAATGCAGTTTGAGTGTGTCGCTCACTGTTCAGCCGCAAATATCTCTATTTAAAAAAGTGTGGTATACTCCAGTAAACAATAACTGTGGTTTTGCCATTCCACGGTAAAAAATCTCTATTATTCAGCTTTTGGTAGTTTTTTCCTTAAAGAAAAACAGTAGTGTCTCCTGACTGTTGTGACACAAAAATATATCTGTTGAAAATAGTCTTGTGTAGGCCCGACATTCCAGTGTGGTTTCGCAGTTCCACGGGTCAAATCGCTGTACTATCCAGTTTTGGGCCTTTGGTATCTAAAAAAAAAGCAGTTTGAGTGTGTCGCTCACTGTTCAGCCGCAAATATCTCTATTTAGAAAAGTGTGGTATACCCCAGTAAACAATAACTGTGGTTTTGCCATCCCACGGTAAAAAATCTCTATTATTCAGCTTTTGGTAGTTTTTTCCGTAAAGAAAAACAGTAGTGTCTCCTGACTGTTGTGACACAAAAATATATCTGTTGAAAATAGTCTTGTGTAGGCCCGACATCCCAGTGTGGTTTCGCAGTTCCACGGATCAAATCGCTGTACTATCCAGTTTTGGGCCTTTAGTATCTAAAAAAAAAGCAGTTTGAGTGTGTCGCTCACTGTTCAGCCGCAAAATTATCTCTATTTAAAAAAGTGTGGTATACCCCAGTAAACAATAACTGTGGTTTTGCCATCCCACGGTAAAAAATCTCTATTATTCAGCTTTTGGCAGTTTTTTCCGTAAAGAAAAACAGTAGTGTCTCCTGACTGTTGTGACACTAAAAGATATCTGTTGAAAATAGTCTTGTGTAGGCCCGACATCCCAGTGTGGTTTCGCAGTTCCATGGGTCA
Source organism: Phyllobates terribilis (assembly GCF_046119375.1). NCBI lineage: Eukaryota > Metazoa > Chordata > Amphibia > Anura > Dendrobatidae > Phyllobates > Phyllobates terribilis. The sequence goes on along the minus strand of NW_027362761.1, from coordinate 1,084,316,896 downwards.
AATCGCTGTACTATCCAGTTTTGGGCCTTTGGTATCTAAAAAAAAAGCAGTTTGAGTGTGTCGCTCACTGTTCAGCAGCAAATATCTCTATTTAAAAAAGTGTGGTATACCCCAGTAAACAATAACTGTGGTTTTGCCATCCCACGGTAAAAAATCTCTATTATTCAGCTTTTGGTAGTTTTCTCCGTAAAGAAAAACAGTAGTGTCTCCTGAATGTTGTGACACAAAAATATATCTGTTGAAAATAGTCTTGTGTAGGCCCGACATCCCAGTGTGGTTTTGCAGTTCCACGGTTCAAATCACTTTACTATCCAGTTTTGGGCCTTTGGTATCTAAAGAAAAAGCAGTTTGAGTGTGTCGCTCACAGCTCAGCCGCAAATATCACTATTTAAAAAAGTGTGAAATACCCCAGTAAACAATAACTATGGTTTTGCCATTCCATGGTAAAAAATCTCTCTTATTCAGCTTTTGGTAGTTTTTTCCGTAAAGAAAAACAGTAGTGTCTCCTGACTGTTGTGACACAAAAATATATCTGTTGAAAATAGTCTTGTGTAGGCCCGACATCCCAGTGTGGTTTCGCAGTTCCATGGGTCAAATTGCTGTACTATCCAGTTTTGGGCCTTTGGTATCTAAAAAAATAGCAGTTTGAGTGTGTCGCTCACTGTTCAGCCGCAAATATCTCTATTTAAAAAAGTGTGGTATACCCCAGTAAACAATAACTGTGGTTTTGCCATCCCACGGTAAAAAATCTCTATTATTCAGCTTTTGGTAGTTTTTTCCATAAAGAAAAACAGTAGTGTCTCCTGACTGTTGTGACACAAAAATATATCTGTTGAAAATAGTCTTGTGTAGGCCCGACATCCCAGTGTGGTTTCGCAGTTCCACGGGTCAAATCGCTGTACTATCCAGTTTTGGGCCTTTGGTATCTAAAAAAAAAGCAGTTTGAGTGTGTCGCTCACTGTTCAGCCGCAGATATCTCTATTTAAAAAAGTGTGGTATACCCCAGTAAACAATAACTGTGATTTTGCCATCCCACGGTAAAAAATCTCTATTATTCAGCTTTTGGTAGTTTTTTCCGTAAAGAAAAACAGTAGTGTCTCCTGACTGTTGTGACACAAAAATATATCTGTTGAAAATAGTCTTGTGTAGGCCCGACATCCCAGTGTGGTTTCGCAGTTCCATGGGTCAAATCGCTGTACTATCCAGTTTTGGGCCTTTGGTATCTAAAAAAAAAGCAGTTTGAGTGTGTCGCTCACTGTTCAGCCGCAAATATCTCTATTTAAAAAAGTGTGGTATACCCCAGTAAACAATAACTGTAGTTTTGCCATCCCATGGTAAAAAATCTCTATTATTCAGCTTTTGGTAGTTTTTTCCGTAAAGAAAAACAGTAGTGTCTCCTGACTGTGTGACACAAAAATATATCTGTTGAAAATAGTCTTGTGTAGGCCCGACATCCCAGTGTGGTTTCGCAGTTCCACGGGTCAAATCGCTGTACTACCCAGTTTTGGGCCTTTGGTATCTAAAAAAAAAGCAGTTTGAGTGTGTCGCTCACTGTTCAGCCGCAGATATCTCTATTTAAAAAAGTGTGGTATACCCCAGTAAACAATAACTGTGGTTTTGCCATCCCACGGTAAAAAATCTCTATTATTCAGCTTTTGGTAGTTTTTTCCGTGAAGAAAAACAGTAGTTTCTCCTGACTGTTGTGACACAAAAATATATCTGTTGAAAATAGTCTTGTGTAGGCCCGACATCCCAGTGTGGTTTCGCAGTTCCACGGGTCAAATCGCTGTACTATCCAGTTTTGGGCCTTTGGTATCTAAAAAAAAGCAGTTTGAGTGTGTCGCTCACTGTTCAGCCGCAAATATCTCTATTTATAAAAGTGTGGTATAACCCAGTAAACAATAACTGTGGTTTTGCCATCCCACGGTAAAAAATCTCTGTTATTCAGCTTTTGGTAGTTTTTTCCGTAAAGAAAAACAGTAGTGTCTCCTGACTGTTGTGACACAGAAATACAGTTATATGAAAAAGTTTGGGCACCCCTATTAATCTTAAGCTTGATGTTTTATAAAAATTGGTGTTTTTGCAACAGGTATTTCAGTTTGATATATGTAATAACTGTTGGACACAATAATGTTTCTGCCTTAAAGTGAGGTTTATTGTACTAACAGAAAATGTGCAATCTGCATTCAAACAAAATTTGACAGGTGCATAAGTATGGGCACCTCACCAGAAAAGTGACATTAATATTTAGTAGATCCTCCTTTTGCAAAAATAACAGCCTCTAGTCGCTTCCTGTAGCTTTTAATGATTTCCTGGATCCTGGATGAAGGTATTTTTGACCATTCCTCTTTACAAAACAATTCCAGTTCAGTTAAGTTTGATGGTCGCCGAGCATGGACAGCCCTCTTCAAATGATCCCACAGATGTTCAATGATATTCAGGTCTGGGGACTGGGATGGCCATTCCTGAACATTGTAATTGTTCCTCTGCATGAATGCCTGAGTAGATTTGGAGCGGTGTTTTGGATCATTGCCTTGCTGAAAGATCCATCCCCTGCGTAACTTCAACTTTGTCACTGATTCTTGAACATTATTGTCAAGAATCTGCTGATACTGAGTGGAATCCATGCGTCCCTCAACTTTAACAAGATTCCCGGTGCCGGCATTGGCCACACAGCCCCAAAGCATGATTGAACCTCCACCAAATTTTACTGTGGGTAGCAAGTGTTTTTCTTGGAATGCTGTGTATTTTTGCCGCCATGCATAACGCCTTTTTGTATGACCAAACAACTCAATCTTGGTTTCATCAGTCCACAGGACCTTCTTCCAAAAAGAAATTGGCTTCTCCAAATGTGCTTTTGCATACCTCAGCCGACTCTGTTTGTGGCGTGCTTGCAGAAACAGCTTCTTTCGCATCACTCTCCCATACAGCTTCTACTTGTGCAAAGTGCATTGTATAGTTGACCGATGCACAGTGACATCATCTGCAGCAAGTTGATGCTGCAGCTTTCTGGAGGTGGTCTGAGGATTGTCCTTGACTGATCTCACCATTCTTCTTCTCTGCCTTTCTGATGTTTTTCTTGGCCTGCCACTTCTGGCCTTAACAAGAACTGTCTCTGTGTTCTTCCATTTCCTTACTATGTACCTCACAGTGGTAACTGACAGGTTAAATCTCTGAGACAGCTTTTTGTATCCTTCCACTGAACAACTATGTTGAATAATCTTTGTTTTCAGATCATTTGACAGTTGTTTTGAGGAGCCCATGATGCCACTCTTCAGAGGAGATTCAAACAGGAGAACAACTTGCAAGAGGCCACTTTAAGTAGCTTTTCTCATGATTGCATACACCTGGCTATGAAGTTCAAAGCTCAATGAGGTTACAAAACCGAAAAAAGTGCTTTAGTAAGTCAGTAAAAAGTAGGTAGGAGTATTTAAAACAAGAAAATGATAAGGGTGCCCATACTTATGCACCTGTCAAATTTTGTTTGAATGCAGATTGCACATTTTCTGTTAGTACAATAAACCTCATTTCAAGGCAGAAACATTACTGTGTCCAACAGTTATTACATATATCAAACTGAAATAGCTGTTGCAAAAACACCAATTTTTATAAAACATTAAGCTTAAGATTAATAGGGGTGCCCAAACTTTTTCATATAACTGTATATCTGTTGAAAATAGTCTTGTGTAGGCTCGACATCCCAGTGTGGTTTCGCAGTTCCACGGATCAAATCGCTGTACTATCCAGTTTTGGGCCTTTGGTATCTAAAAAAAAAGCAGTTTGAGTGTGTCTCTCACTGTTCAGCCACAAATATCTCTATTTAAAAAATTGTGGTAAACCCCAGTAAAGAATAACTGTGGTTTTGCCATCCCACGGTAAAAAATCTCTATTACTCAGCTTTTGGTAGTTTTTTCCGGAAAGAAAAACAGTTGTGTCTCCTGACTGTTGTGACACAAAAATATATCTGTTGAAAATAGTCTTGTGTAGGCCCGACATCCCAGTGTGGTTTCGCAGTTCCACGGGTCAAATCGCTGTACTATCCAGTTTTGGGCCTTTGGTATCTAAAAAAAAAGCAGTTTGAGTGTGTCGCTCACTGTTCAGCCGCAAATATCTCTATTTAAAAAAGTGTGGTATACCCCAGTAAACAATAACTGTGGTTTTGCCATCCCACGGTAAAAAATCTCTATTATTCAGCTTTTGGTAGTTTTTTCCGTAAAGAAAAACAGTAGTGTCTCCTGACTGTTGTGACACAAAAATATATCTGTTGAAAATAGTCTTGTGTAGGCCCGACATCCCAGTGTGGTTTCGCAGTTCCACGGGTCAAATCAGTGTACTATCCAGTTTTGGGCCTTTGGTATCTAAAAAAAAAGCAGTTTGAGTGTGTCGCTCACTGTTCAGCCGCAAATATCTCTATTTAAAAAAGTGTGGTATACCCCAGTAAACAATAACTGTGGTTTTTCCATCCCATGGTAAAAAATCTCTATTATTCAGCTTTTGGTAGTTTTTTCCGTAAAGAAAAACAGTAGTGTCTCCTGACTGTTGTGACACAAAAATATATCTGTTGAAAATAGTCTTGCGTAGGCCCGACATCCCAGTGTGGTTTCGCAGTTCCACGGATCAAATCGCTGTACTATCCAGTTTTGGGCCTTTTGGTATCTAAAAAAAAGCAGTTTGAGTGTGTCGCTCACTGTTCAGCCGCAAAATTATCTCTATTTAAAAAAGTGTGGTATACCCCAGTAAACAATAACTGTGGTTTTGCCATCCCACGGTAAAAAATCTCTATTATTCAGCTTTTGGTAGTTTTTTCCGTAAAGAAAAACAGTAGTGTCTCCTGACTGTTGTGACACTAAAAGATATCTGTTGAAAATAGTCTTGTGTAGGCCCGACATCCCAGTGTGGTTTCGCAGTTCCATGGGTCAAATCGCTGTACTATCCAGTTTTGGGCCTTTGGTATCTAAAAAAAAAGCAGTTTGAGTGTGTCGCTCACTGTTCAGCAGCAAATATCTCTATTTAAAAAAGTGTGGTATACCCCAGTAAACAATAACTGTGGTTTTGCCATCCCACGGTAAAAAATCTCTATTATTCAGGTTTTGGTAGTTTTCTCCGTAAAGAAAAACAGTAGTGTCTCCTGAATGTTGTGACACAAAAATATATCTGTTGAAAATAGTCTTGTGTAGGCCCGACATCCCAGTGTGGTTTTGCAGTTCCACGGTTCAAATCTCTTTACTATCCAGTTTTGGGCCTTTGGTATCTAAAAAAAAAGCAGTTTGAGTGTGTCGCTCACTGCTCAGCCGCAAATATCTCTATTTAAAATAGTGTGATATACCCCAGTAAACAATAACTGTGGTTTTGCCATTCCATGGTAAAAAATCTCTATTATTCAGCTTTTGGTAGTTTTTTCCGTAAAGAAAAACAGTAGTGTCTCCTGACTGTTGTGACACAAAAATATATCTGTTGAAAATAGTCTTGTGTAGGCCCGACATCCCAGTGTGGTTTCGCAGTTCCATGGGTCAAATTGCTGTACTATCCAGTTTTGGGCCTTTGGTATCTAAAAAAATAGCAGTTTGAGTGTGTCGCTCACTGTTCAGCCGCAAATATCTCTATTTAAAAAAGTGTGGTATACCCCAGTAAACAATAACTGTGGTTTTGCCATCCCACGGTAAAAAATCTCTATTATTCAGCTTTTGGTAGTTTTTTCCATAAAGAAAAACAGTAGTGTCTCCTGACTGTTGTGACACAAAAATATATCTGTTGAAAATAGTCTTGTGTAGGCCCGACATCCCAGTGTGGTTTCGCAGTTCCACGGGTCAAATCGCTGTACTATCCAGTTTTGGGCCTTTGGTATCTAAAAAAAAAGCAGTTTGAGTGTGTCGCTCACTGTTCAGCCGCAGATATCTCTATTTAAAAAAGTGTGGTATACCCCAGTAAACAATAACTGTGGTTTTGCCATCCCACGGTAAAAAATCTCTATTATTCAGCTTTTGGTAGTTTTTTCCGTAAAGAAAAACAGTAGTGTCTCCTGACTGTTGTGACACAAAAATATATCTGTTGAAAATAGTCTTGTGTAGGCCCGACATCCCAGTGTGGTTTCGCAGATCCATGGGTCAAATCGCTGTACTATCCAGTTTTGGGCCTTTGGTATCTAAAAAAAAAGCAGTTTGAGTGTGTCGCTCACTGTTCACCCGCAAATATCTCTATTTAAAAAAGTGTGGTATACCCCAGTAAACAATAACTGTGGTTTTGCCATCCCATGGTAAAAAATCTCTATTATTCAGCTTTTGGTAGTTTTTTCCGTAAAGAAAAACAGTAGTGTCTCCTGACTGTGTGACACAAAAATATATCTGTTGAAAATAGTCTTGTGTAGGCCCGACATCCCAGTGTGGTTTCGCAGTTCCACGGGTCAAATCGCTGTACTACCCAGTTTTGGGCCTTTGGTATCTAAAAAAAAAGCAGTTTGAGTGTGTCGCTCACTGTTCAGCCACAAATATCTCTATTTAAAAAATTGTGGTATACCCCGGTAAACAATAACTGTGGTTTTGCCATCCCACGGTAAAAAATCTCTATTATTCAGCTTTTGGTAGTTTTTTCCGTAAAGAAAAACAGTAGTGTCTCCTGACTGTTGTGACACAAAAAGATATCTGTTGAAAATAGTCTTGTGTAAGCCCGACATCCCAGTGTGGTTTCGCAGTTCCATGGGTCAAATCGCTGTACTATCCAGTTTTGGGCCTTTGGTATCTAAACAAAAAGCAGTTTGAGTGTGTCGCTCACTGTTCCGCAGAAATATCTCTATTTAAAATGTGTGGTATACCCCAGTAAACAATAACTGTGGTTTTGCCATCCCACGGTAAAAAATCTCTATTATTCAGCTTTTGGTAGTTTTTTCCGTAAAGAAAAACAGTAGTGTCTCCTGAATGTTGTGACACAAAAATATATCTGTTGAAAATAGTCTTGTGTAGGCCCGACATCCCAGTGTGGTTTTGCAGTTCCACGGTTCAAATCTCTTTACTATCCAGTTTTGGGCCTTTGGTATCTAAAAAAAAAGCAGTTTGAGTGTGTCGCTCACTGCTCAGCCGCAAATATCTCTATTTAAAAAAGTGTGGTATAACCCAGTAAACAATAACTGTGGTTTTGCCATCCCACGGTATATAATCTCTATTATTCAGCTTTTGGTAGTTTTTCCATAAAGAAAAACAGTAGTGTCTCCTGACTGTTGTGACACAAAAATATATCTGTTGAAAATAGTCTTGTGTAGGCCCCACATCCCAGTGTGGTTTTGCAGTTCCACGGTTCAAATCTCTTTCCTATCCAGCTTTGGGCCTTTGGTATATAAAAAAAAGCAGTTTGAGTGTGTCGCCCACTGCTCAGCCGCAAATATCTCTATTTAAAAAAGTGTGGTATTCCCCAGTAAACAATAACTGTGGTTTTGCCATCGCACGGTAAAAAATCTCTATTATTCAGCTTTTGGTAGTTTTTCCATAAAGAAAAACAGTAGTGTCTCCTGACTGTTGTGACACAAAAATATATCTGTTGAAAATAGTCTTGTGTAGGCCCGACATCCCAGTGTGGTTTTGCAGTTCCACGGGTCAAATCTCTTTACTATCCAGTTTTGGGCCTTTGGTATCTAAAAAAAAAAGCAGTTTGAGTGTGTCGCTCACTGCTCAGCCGCAAATATCTATATTTAAAAAAGTGTGGTATACCCCAGTAAACAATAACTGTGGTTTTGCCATCCCATGGTAAAAAATCTCTATTATTCAGCTTTTGGTAGTTTTTTCCGTGAAGAAAAACAGTAGTGTCTCCTGACTGTTGTGACACAAAAATATATCTGTTGAAAATAGTCTTGTGTAGGCCCGACATCCCAGTGTGGTTTCGCAGTTCCACGGGTCAAATCGCTGTACTATCCAGTTTTGGGCCTTTGGTATCTAAAAAAAAGCAGTTTGAGTGTGTCGCTCACTGTTCAGCCGCAAATATCTCTATTTAAAAAAGTGTGGTATACCCCAGTAAACAATAACTGTGGTTTTGCCATCCCATGGTAAAAAATCTCTATTATTCAGCTTTTGGTAGTTTTTTCTGTAAAGAAAAACAGTAGTGTCTCCTGACTGTTGTGACACAAAAATATATCTGTTGAAAATAGTCTTGTGTAGGCCCGACATCCCAGTGTGGTTTCGCAGTTCCACGGGTCAAATCGCTGTACTATCCAGTTTTGGGCCTTTGGTATCTAAAAAAAAAGCAGTTTGAGTGTGTCGCTCACTGTTCAGCCGCAAATACAGTACAGACCAAAAGTTTGGACACACCTTCTCATTTAAAGATTTTTCTGTATTTTCATGACTATGAAAATTGTACATTCACACTGAAGGCATCAAAACTTTGAATTAACACATGTGGAATAATATAATTAACAAAAAAGTGTGAAACAACTGAAAATATGTCTTATATTCTAGGTTCTTCAAAGTAGCCACCTTTTGCTTTGATGACTGCTTTGCACACTCTTGGCATTCTCTTGATGAGCTTCAAGTGGTAGTCACTGGAAATGGTTTTAACTTCACACGTGTGCCCTGTCAGGTTTAATAAGTGGGATTTCTTGCCTTATAAATCGGGTTGGGACCATCAGTTGTGTTGTGCAGAAGTCTGGTGGAAACACAGCTGATAGTCCTACTGAATAGACTGTTAGAATTTGTATTATAGCAAGAAAAAAGCAGCTAAGTAAAGAAAAATGAGTGGCTATCATTACTTTAAGAAATGAAGGTCAGTCAGTGCGAAAAATTGGGAAAACTTTGAAAGTGTCCCAAAGTGCAGTTGCAAAAACCATCAAGCGCTACAAAGAAACTGGCTCACATGAGGACCGCCCCAGGAAAAGAAGGCCAAGAGTCACCTCTGCTTCTGAGGATAAGTTTATCCGAGTCACCAGCCTCAGAAATCGCAGGTTAACAGCAGCTCAGATTAGAGACCAGGTCAATGCCACACAGAGTTCTAGCAGCAGACACATCTCTTCAACAACTGTTAAGAGGAGACTTTGTGCAGCTGGCCTTCATGGTACAATAGCTGCTAGGAAACCACTGCTAAGGACAGGCAACAAGCAGAAGAGACTTGTTTGGGCTAAAGAACACAAGGAATGGACATTAGACCAGCGGAAATCTGTGCTTTGGTCTGATGAGTCCAAATTTGAGATCTTTGGTTCCAACCACTGTGTCTTTGTGCGACGTAGAAAAGGTGAATGGATGGACTCTACATGCCTGGTTCCCACCATGAAGCATGGAGGAGAAGGTGTGATGGTGTGGGAGTGCTTTGCTGGTGACACTGTTGGGGATTTATTCAAAATTGAAGGCATACTGAACCAGCATGGCTACCACAGCATCTTGCAGCGGCATGCTATTCCATCCGGTTTGCGTTTAGTTTGACCATCATTTATTTTTCAACAAGACAATGACCCCAAACACACCTCCAGGCTGTGTAAGGGCTATTTGACCAAGAAGGAGAGTGATGGGGTGCTACGCCAGATGACCTGGTCTCCACAGTCACTAGACCTGAACCCAATCGAGATGGTTTGGGGTGAGCTGGACCGCAGAGTGAAGGCAAAAGGGCCAACAAGTGCTAAGCATCTCTGGGAACTCCTTCAAGATTGTTGGAAGACCATTTCCAGTGACTACCTCTTGAAGCTCATCAAGAGAATGCAAAGAGTGTGCAAAGCAGTCATCAAAGCAAAAGGTGGCTACTTTGAAGAACCTAGAATATAAGACATATTTTCAGTTGTTTCACACTTTTTTGTTAAGTATATAATTCTTCATGTGTTAATTCATAGTTTTGATGCCTTTAGTGTGAATGTACAATTTTCATAGTCACAAAAATACAGAAAAATCTTTAAATGAGAAGGTGTGTCCAAACTTTTGGTCTGTACTGTATCTCTATTTAAAAAAGTGTGGTATACCCCAGTAAACAATAACTGTGGTTTTGCCATCCCATGGTAAAAAATCTCTATTATTCAGCTTTTGGTAGTTTTTTCCGTAAAGAAAAACAGTAGTGTCTCCTGACTGTTGTGACACAGAAATACAGTTATATGAAAAAGTTTGGGCACCCCTATTAATCTTAAGCTTGATGTTTTATAAAAATTGGTGTTTTTGCAACAGCTATTTCAGTTTGATATATGTAATAACTGTTGGACACAATAATGTTTCTGCCTTAAAGTGAGGTTTATTGTACTAACAGAAAATGTGCAATCTGCATTCAAACAAAACTTGACAGGTGCATAAGTATGGGCACCTCACCAGAAAAGTGACATTAATATTTAGTAGATCCTCCTTTTGCAAAAATAACAGCCTCTAGTCGCTTCCTGTAGCTTTTAATGATTTCCTGGATCCTGGATGAAGGTATTTTTGACCATTCCTCTTTACAAAACAATTCCAGTTCAGTTAAGTTTGATGGTCGCCGAGCATGGACAGCCCTCTTCAAATGATCCCACAGATGTTCAATGATATTCAGGTCTGGGGACTGGGATGGCCATTCCTGAACATTGTAATTGTTCCTCTGCATGAATGCCTGAGTAGATTTGGAGCGGTGTTTTGGATCATTGCCTTGCTGAAAGATCCATCCCCTGCGTAACTTCAACTTTGTCACTGATTCTTGAACATTATTGTCAAGAATCTGCTGATACTGAGTGGAATCCATGCGTCCCTCAACTTTAACAAGATTCCCGGTGCCGGCATTGGCCACACAGCCCCAAAGCATGATTGAACCTCCACCAAATTTTACTGTGGGTAGCAAGTGTTTTTCTTGGAATGCTGTGTATTTTTGCCGCCATGCATAACGCCTTTTTGTATGACCAAACAACTCAATCTTGGTTTCATCAGTCCACAGGACCTTCTTCCAAAAAGAAATTGGCTTCTCCAAATGTGCTTTTGCATACCTCAGCCGACTCTGTTTGTGGCGTGCTTGCAGAAACAGCTTCTTTCGCATCACTCTCCCATACAGCTTCTACTTGTGCAAAGTGCGTTGTATAGTTGACCGATGCACAGTGACACCATCTGCAGCAAGTTGATGCTGCAGCTTTCTGGAGGTGGTCTGAGGATTGTCCTTGACTGATCTCACCATTCTTCTTCTCTGCCTTTCTGATGTTTTTCTTGGCCTGCCACTTCTGGCCTTAACAAGAACTGTCTCTGTGTTCTTCCATTTCCTTACTATGTACCTCACAGTGGTAACTGACAGGTTAAATCTCTGAGACAGCTTTTTGTATCCTTCCCCTGAACAACTATGTTGAATAATCTTTGTTTTCAGATCATTTGACAGTTGTTTTGAGGAGCCCATGATGCCACTCTTCAGAGGAGATTCAAACAGGAGAACAACTTGCAAGAGGCCACTTTAAGTAGCTTTTCTCATGATTGCATACACCTGGCTATGAAGTTCAAAGCTCAATGAGGTTACAAAACCGAAAAAAGTGCTTTAGTAAGTCAGTAAAAAGTAGGTAGGAGTATTTAAAACAAGAAAATGATAAGGGTGCCCATACTTATGCACCTGTCAAATTTTGTTTGAATGCAGATTGCACATTTTCTGTTAGTACAATAAACCTCATTTCAAGGCAGAAGCATTACTGTGTCCAACAGTTATTACATATATCAAACTGAAATAGCTGTTGCAAAAACACCAATTTTTATAAAACATTAAGCTTAAGATTAATAGGGGTGCCCAAACTTTTTCATATAACTGTATATCTGTTGAAAATACTCTTGTGTAGGCTCGACATCCCAGTGTGGTTTTGCAGTTCCATGGATCAAATCGCTGTACTATCCAGTTTTGGGCCTTTGCTATCTAAAAAAAAAGCAGTTTGAGTGTGTCGCTCACTGTTCAGCCACAAATATCTCTATTTAAAAAATTGTGGTATACCCCGTTAAACAATAACTGTGGTTTTGCCATCCCACGGTAAAAAATCTCTATTATTCAGCTTTTGGTAGTTTTTTCCGTAAAGAAAAACAGTAGTGTCTCCTGACTGTTGTGACACAAAAAGATATCTGTTGAAAATAGTCTTGTGTAAGCCCGACATCCCAGTGTGGTTTCGCAGTTCCATGGGTCAAATCGCTGTACTATCCAGTTTTGGGCCTTTGGTATCTAAACAAAAAGCAGTTTGAGTGTGTCGCTCACTGTTCCGCAGAAATATCTCTATTTAAAATGTGTGGTATACCCCAGTAAACAATAACTGTGGTTTTGCCATCCCACGGTAAAAAATCTCTATTATTCAGCTTTTGGTAGTTTTTTCCGTAAAGAAAAACAGTAGTGTCTCCTGAATGTTGTGACACAAAAATATATCTGTTGAAAATAGTCTTGTGTAGGCCCGACATCCCAGTGTGGTTTTGCAGTTCCACGGTTCAAATCTCTTTACTATCCAGTTTTGGGCCTTTGGTATCTAAAAAAAAAGCAGTTTGAGTGTGTCGCTCACTGCTCAGCCGCAAATATCTCTATTTAAAAAAGTGTGGTATAACCCAGTAAACAATAACTGTGGTTTTGCCATCCCACGGTATATAATCTCTATTATTCAGCTTTTGGTAGTTTTTCCATAAAGAAAAACAGTAGTGTCTCCTGACTGTTGTGACACAAAAATATATCTGTTGAAAATAGTCTTGTGTAGGCCCGACATCCCAGTGTGGTTTTGCAGTTCCACGGTTCAAATCTCTTTCCTATCCAGCTTTGGGCCTTTGGTATATAAAAAAAAGCAGTTTGAGTGTGTCGCCCACTGCTCAGCCGCAAATATCTCTATTTAAAAAAGTGTGGTATTCCCCAGTAAACAATAACTGTGGTTTTGCCATCGCACGGTAAAAAATCTCTATTATTCAGCTTTTGGTAGTTTTTCCATAAAGAAAAACAGTAGTGTCTCCTGACTGTTGTGACACAAAAATATATCTGTTGAAAATAGTCTTGTGTAGGCCCGACATCCCAGTGTGGTTTTGCAGTTCCACGGGTCAAATCTCTTTACTATCCAGTTTTGGGCCTTTGGTATCTAAAAAAAAAAGCAGTTTGAGTGTGTCGCTCACTGCTCAGCCGCAAATATCTATATTTAAAAAAGTGTGGTATACCCCAGTAAACAATAACTGTGGTTTTGCCATCCCATGGTAAAAAATCTCTATTATTCAGCTTTTGGTAGTTTTTTCCGTGAAGAAAAACAGTAGTGTCTCCTGACTGTTGTGACACAAAAATATATCTGTTGAAAATAGTCTTGTGTAGGCCCGACATCCCAGTGTGGTTTCGCAGTTCCACGGGTCAAATCGCTGTACTATCCAGTTTTGGGCCTTTGGTATCTAAAAAAAAGCAGTTTGAGTGTGTCGCTCACTGTTCAGCCGCAAATATCTCTATTTAAAAAAGTGTGGTATACCCCAGTAAACAATAACTGTGGTTTTGCCATCCCATGGTAAAAAATCTCTATTATTCAGCTTTTGGTAGTTTTTTCTGTAAAGAAAAACAGTAGTGTCTCCTGACTGTTGTGACACAAAAATATATCTGTTGAAAATAGTCTTGTGTAGGCCCGACATCCCAGTGTGGTTTCGCAGTTCCACGGGTCAAATCGCTGTACTATCCAGTTTTGGGCCTTTGGTATCTAAAAAAAAAGCAGTTTGAGTGTGTCGCTCACTGTTCAGCCGCAAATACAGTACAGACCAAAAGTTTGGACACACCTTCTCATTTAAAGATTTTTCTGTATTTTCATGACTATGAAAATTGTACATTCACACTGAAGGCATCAAAACTTTGAATTAACACATGTGGAATAATATAATTAACAAAAAAGTGTGAAACAACTGAAAATATGTCTTATATTCTAGGTTCTTCAAAGTAGCCACCTTTTGCTTTGATGACTGCTTTGCACACTCTTGGCATTCTCTTGATGAGCTTCAAGTGGTAGTCACTGGAAATGGTTTTAACTTCACACGTGTGCCCTGTCAGGTTTAATAAGTGGGATTTCTTGCCTTATAAATCGGGTTGGGACCATCAGTTGTGTTGTGCAGAAGTCTGGTGGAAACACAGCTGATAGTCCTACTGAATAGACTGTTAGAATTTGTATTATAGCAAGAAAAAAGCAGCTAAGTAAAGAAAAATGAGTGGCTATCATTACTTTAAGAAATGAAGGTCAGTCAGTGCGAAAAATTGGGAAAACTTTGAAAGTGTCCCAAAGTGCAGTTGCAAAAACCATCAAGCGCTACAAAGAAACTGGCTCACATGAGGACCGCCCCAGGAAAAGAAGGCCAAGAGTCACCTCTGCTTCTGAGGATAAGTTTATCCGAGTCACCAGCCTCAGAAATCGCAGGTTAACAGCAGCTCAGATTAGAGACCAGGTCAATGCCACACAGAGTTCTAGCAGCAGACACATCTCTTCAACAACTGTTAAGAGGAGACTTTGTGCAGCTGGCCTTCATGGTACAATAGCTGCTAGGAAACCACTGCTAAGGACAGGCAACAAGCAGAAGAGACTTGTTTGGGCTAAAGAACACAAGGAATGGACATTAGACCAGCGGAAATCTGTGCTTTGGTCTGATGAGTCCAAATTTGAGATCTTTGGTTCCAACCACTGTGTCTTTGTGCGACGTAGAAAAGGTGAATGGATGGACTCTACATGCCTGGTTCCCACCATGAAGCATGGAGGAGAAGGTGTGATGGTGTGGGAGTGCTTTGCTGGTGACACTGTTGGGGATTTATTCAAAATTGAAGGCATACTGAACCAGCATGGCTACCACAGCATCTTGCAGCGGCATGCTATTCCATCCGGTTTGCGTTTAGTTTGACCATCATTTATTTTTCAACAAGACAATGACCCCAAACACACCTCCAGGCTGTGTAAGGGCTATTTGACCAAGAAGGAGAGTGATGGGGTGCTACGCCAGATGACCTGGTCTCCACAGTCACTAGACCTGAACCCAATCGAGATGGTTTGGGGTGAGCTGGACCGCAGAGTGAAGGCAAAAGGGCCAACAAGTGCTAAGCATCTCTGGGAACTCCTTCAAGATTGTTGGAAGACCATTTCCAGTGACTACCTCTTGAAGCTCATCAAGAGAATGCAAAGAGTGTGCAAAGCAGTCATCAAAGCAAAAGGTGGCTACTTTGAAGAACCTAGAATATAAGACATATTTTCAGTTGTTTCACACTTTTTTGTTAAGTATATAATTCTTCATGTGTTAATTCATAGTTTTGATGCCTTTAGTGTGAATGTACAATTTTCATAGTCACAAAAATACAGAAAAATCTTTAAATGAGAAGGTGTGTCCAAACTTTTGGTCTGTACTGTATCTCTATTTAAAAAAGTGTGGTATACCCCAGTAAACAATAACTGTGGTTTTGCCATCCCATGGTAAAAAATCTCTATTATTCAGCTTTTGGTAGTTTTTTCCGTAAAGAAAAACAGTAGTGTCTCCTGACTGTTGTGACACAGAAATACAGTTATAAGAAAAAGTTTGGGCACCCCTATTAATCTTAAGCTTGATGTTTTATAAAAATTGGTGTTTTTGCAACAGCTATTTCAGTTTGATATATGTAATAACTGTTGGACACAATAATGTTTCTGCCTTAAAGTGAGGTTTATTGTACTAACAGAAAATGTGCAATCTGCATTCAAACAAAATTTGACAGGTGCATAAGTATGGGCACCTCACCAGAAAAGTGACATTAATATTTAGTAGATCCTTCTTTTGCAAAAATAACAGCCTCTAGTCGCTTCCTGTAGCTTTTAATGATTTCCTGGATCCTGGATGAAGGTATTTTTGACCATTCCTCTTTACAAAACAATTCCAGTTCAGTTAAGTTTGATGGTCGCCGAGCATGGACAGCCCTCTTCAAATGATCCCACAGATGTTCAATGATATTCAGGTCTGGGGACTGGGATGGCCATTCCTGAACATTGTAATTGTTCCTCTGCATGAATGCCTGAGTAGATTTGGAGCGGTGTTTGGATCATTGCCTTGCTGAAAGATCCATTCCCTGCGTAACTTCAACTTTGTCACTGATTCTTGAACATTATTGTCAAGAATCTGCTGATACTGAGTGGAATCCATGCGTCCCTCAACTTTAACAAGATTCCCGGTGCCGACATTGGCCACACAGCCCCAAAGCATGATTGAACCTCCACCAAATTTTACTGTGGGTGGCAAGTGTTTTTCTTGGAATGCTGTGTATTTTTGCCGCCATGCATAACGCCTTTTTGTATGACCAAACAACTCAATCTTGGTTTCATCAGTCCACAGGACCTTCTTCCAAAAAGAAATTGGCTTCTCCAAATGTGCTTTTGCATACCTCAGCCGACTCTGTTTGTGGCGTGCTTGCAGAAACAGCTTCTTTCGCATCACTCTCCCATACAGCTTCTACTTGTGCAAAGTGCGTTGTATAGTTGACCGATGCACAGTGACACCATCTGCAGCAAGTTGATGCTGCAGCTTTCTGGAGGTGGTCTGAGGATTGTCCTTGACTGATCTCACCATTCTTCTTCTCTGCCTTTCTGATGTTTTTCTTGGCCTGCCACTTCTGGCCTTAACAAGAACTGTCTCTGTGTTCTTCCATTTCCTTACTATGTACCTCACAGTGGTAACTGACAGGTTAAATCTCTGAGACAGCTTTTTGTATCCTTCCCCTGAACAACTATGTTGAATAATCTTTGTTTTCAGATCATTTGACAGTTGTTTTGAGGAGCCCATGATGCCACTCTTCAGAGGAGATTCAAACAGGAGAACAACTTGCAAGAGGCCACTTTAAGTAGCTTTTCTCATGATTGCATACACCTGGCTATGAAGTTCAAAGCTCAATGAGGTTACAAAACCGAAAAAAGTGCTTTAGTAAGTCAGTAAAAAGTAGGTAGGAGTATTTAAAACAAGAAAATGATAAGGGTGCCCATACTTATGCACCTGTCAAATTTTGTTTGAATGCAGATTGCACATTTTCTGTTAGTACAATAAACCTCATTTCAAGGCAGAAACATTACTGTGTCCAACAGTTATTACATATATCAAACTGAAATAGCTGTTGTAAAAACACCAATTTTTATAAAACATTAAGCTTAAGATTAATAGGGGTGCCCAAACTTTTTCATATAACTGTATATCTGTTGAAAATAGTCTTGTGTAGGCTCGACATCCCAGTGTGGTTTTGCAGTTCCATGGATCAAATCGCTGTACTATCCAGTTTTGGGCCTTTGGTATCTAAAAAAAAAGCAGTTTGAGTGTGTCGCTCACTGTTCAGCCACAAATATCTCTATTTAAAAAATTGTGGTATACCCCAGTAAACAATAACTGTGGTTTTGCCATCCCACGGTAAAAAATCTCTATTATTCAGCTTTTGGTAGTTTTTTCCGTAAAGAAAAACAGTAGTGTCTCCTGACTGTTGTGACACAAAAAGATATCTGTTGAAAATAGTCTTGTGTAAGCCCGACATCCCAGTGTGGTTTCGCAGTTCCATGGGTCAAATCGCTGTACTATCCAGTTTTGGGCCTTTGGTATCTAAACAAAAAGCAGTTTGAGTGTGTCGCTCACTGTTCCGCAGAAAATATCTCTATTTAAAATGTGTGGTATACCCCAGTAAACAATAACTGTGGTTTTGCCATCCCACGGTAAAAAATCTCTATTATTCAGCTTTTGGTAGTTTTTTCCGTAAAGAAAAACAGTAGTGTCTCCTGAATGTTGTGACACAAAAATATATCTGTTGAAAATAGTCTTGTGTAGGCCCGACATCCCAGTGTGGTTTTGCAGTTCCACGGTTCAAATCTCTTTACTATCCAGTTTTGGGCCTTTGGTATCTAAAAAAAAAGCAGTTTGAGTGTGTCGCTCACTGCTCAGCCGCAAATATCTCTATTTAAAAAAGTGTGGTATAACCCAGTAAACAATAACTGTGGTTTTGCCATCCCACGGTATATAATCTCTATTATTCAGCTTTTGGTAGTTTTTCCATAAAGAAAAACAGTAGTGTCTCCTGACTGTTGTGACACAAAAATATATCTGTTGAAAATAGTCTTGTGTAGGCCCGACATCCCAGTGTGGTTTTGCAGTTCCACGGTTCAAATCTCTTTCCTATCCAGCTTTGGGCCTTTGGTATATAAAAAAAAAGCAGTTTGAGTGTGTCGCCCACTGCTCAGCCGCAAATATCTCTATTTAAAAAAGTGTGGTATTCCCCAGTAAACAATAACTGTGGTTTTGCCATCGCACGGTAAAAAATCTCTATTATTCAGCTTTTGGTAGTTTTTCCATAAAGAAAAACAGTAGTGTCTCCTGACTGTTGTGACACAAAAATATATCTGTTGAAAATAGTCTTGTGTAGGCCCGACATCCCAGTGTGGTTTTGCAGTTCCACGGGTCAAATCTCTTTACTATCCAGTTTTGGGCCTTTGGTATCTAAAAAAAAAAGCAGTTTGAGTGTGTCGCTCACTGCTCAGCCGCAAATATCTATATTTAAAAAAGTGTGGTATACCCCAGTAAACAATAACTGTGGTTTTGCCATCCCATGGTAAAAAATCTCTATTATTCAGCTTTTGGTAGTTTTTTCCGTGAAGAAAAACAGTAGTGTCTCCTGACTGTTGTGACACAAAAATATATCTGTTGAAAATAGTCTTGTGTAGGCCCGACATCCCAGTGTGGTTTCGCAGTTCCACGGGTCAAATCGCTGTACTATCCAGTTTTGGGCCTTTGGTATCTAAAAAAAAGCAGTTTGAGTGTGTCGCTCACTGTTCAGCCGCAAATATCTCTATTTAAAAAAGTGTGGTATACCCCAGTAAACAATAACTGTGGTTTTGCCATCCCATGGTAAAAAATCTCTATTATTCAGCTTTTGGTAGTTTTTTCTGTAAAGAAAAACAGTAGTGTCTCCTGACTGTTGTGACACAAAAATATATCTGTTGAAAATAGTCTTGTGTAGGCCCGACATCCCAGTGTGGTTTCGCAGTTCCACGGGTCAAATCGCTGTACTATCCAGTTTTGGGCCTTTGGTATCTAAAAAAAAAGCAGTTTGAGTGTGTCGCTCACTGTTCAGCCGCAAATACAGTACAGACCAAAAGTTTGGACACACCTTCTCATTTAAAGATTTTTCTGTATTTTCATGACTATGAAAATTGTACATTCACACTGAAGGCATCAAAACTTTGAATTAACACATGTGGAATAATATAATTAACAAAAAAGTGTGAAACAACTGAAAATATGTCTTATATTCTAGGTTCTTCAAAGTAGCCACCTTTTGCTTTGATGACTGCTTTGCACACTCTTGGCATTCTCTTGATGAGCTTCAAGTGGTAGTCACTGGAAATGGTTTTAACTTCACACGTGTGCCCTGTCAGGTTTAATAAGTGGGATTTCTTGCCTTATAAATCGGGTTGGGACCATCAGTTGTGTTGTGCAGAAGTCTGGTGGAAACACAGCTGATAGTCCTACTGAATAGACTGTTAGAATTTGTATTATAGCAAGAAAAAAGCAGCTAAGTAAAGAAAAATGAGTGGCTATCATTACTTTAAGAAATGAAGGTCAGTCAGTGCGAAAAATTGGGAAAACTTTGAAAGTGTCCCAAAGTGCAGTTGCAAAAACCATCAAGCGCTACAAAGAAACTGGCTCACATGAGGACCGCCCCAGGAAAAGAAGGCCAAGAGTCACCTCTGCTTCTGAGGATAAGTTTATCCGAGTCACCAGCCTCAGAAATCGCAGGTTAACAGCAGCTCAGATTAGAGACCAGGTCAATGCCACACAGAGTTCTAGCAGCAGACACATCTCTTCAACAACTGTTAAGAGGAGACTTTGTGCAGCTGGCCTTCATGGTACAATAGCTGCTAGGAAACCACTGCTAAGGACAGGCAACAAGCAGAAGAGACTTGTTTGGGCTAAAGAACACAAGGAATGGACATTAGACCAGCGGAAATCTGTGCTTTGGTCTGATGAGTCCAAATTTGAGATCTTTGGTTCCAACCACTGTGTCTTTGTGCGACGTAGAAAAGGTGAATGGATGGACTCTACATGCCTGGTTCCCACCATGAAGCATGGAGGAGAAGGTGTGATGGTGTGGGAGTGCTTTGCTGGTGACACTGTTGGGGATTTATTCAAAATTGAAGGCATACTGAACCAGCATGGCTACCACAGCATCTTGCAGCGGCATGCTATTCCATCCGGTTTGCGTTTAGTTTGACCATCATTTATTTTTCAACAAGACAATGACCCCAAACACACCTCCAGGCTGTGTAAGGGCTATTTGACCAAGAAGGAGAGTGATGGGGTGCTACGCCAGATGACCTGGTCTCCACAGTCACTAGACCTGAACCCAATCGAGATGGTTTGGGGTGAGCTGGACCGCAGAGTGAAGGCAAAAGGGCCAACAAGTGCTAAGCATCTCTGGGAACTCCTTCAAGATTGTTGGAAGACCATTTCCAGTGACTACCTCTTGAAGCTCATCAAGAGAATGCAAAGAGTGTGCAAAGCAGTCATCAAAGCAAAAGGTGGCTACTTTGAAGAACCTAGAATATAAGACATATTTTCAGTTGTTTCACACTTTTTTGTTAAGTATATAATTCTTCATGTGTTAATTCATAGTTTTGATGCCTTTAGTGTGAATGTACAATTTTCATAGTCACAAAAATACAGAAAAATCTTTAAATGAGAAGGTGTGTCCAAACTTTTGGTCTGTACTGTATCTCTATTTAAAAAAGTGTGGTATACCCCAGTAAACAATAACTGTGGTTTTGCCATCCCATGGTAAAAAATCTCTATTATTCAGCTTTTGGTAGTTTTTTCCGTAAAGAAAAACAGTAGTGTCTCCTGACTGTTGTGACACAGAAATACAGTTATATGAAAAAGTTTGGGCACCCCTATTAATCTTAAGCTTGATGTTTTATAAAAATTGGTGTTTTTGCAACAGCTATTTCAGTTTGATATATGTAATAACTGTTGGACACAATAATGTTTCTGCCTTAAAGTGAGGTTTATTGTACTAACAGAAAATGTGCAATCTGCATTCAAACAAAATTTGACAGGTGCATAAGTATGGGCACCTCACCAGAAAAGTGACATTAATATTTAGTAGATCCTCCTTTTGCAAAAATAACAGCCTCTAGTCGCTTCCTGTAGCTTTTAATGATTTCCTGGATCCTGGATGAAGGTATTTTTGACCATTCCTCTTTACAAAACAATTCCAGTTCAGTTAAGTTTGATGGTCGCCGAGCATGGACAGCCCTCTTCAAATGATCCCACAGATGTTCAATGATATTCAGGTCTGGGGACTGGGATGGCCATTCCTGAACATTGTAATTGTTCCTCTGCATGAATGCCTGAGTAGATTTGGAGCGGTGTTTGGATCATTGCCTTGCTGAAAGATCCATTCCCTGCGTAACTTCAACTTTGTCACTGATTCTTGAACATTATTGTCAAGAATCTGCTGATACTGAGTGGAATCCATGCGTCCCTCAACTTTAACAAGATTCCCGGTGCCGGCATTGGCCACACAGCCCCAAAGCATGATTGAACCTCCACCAAATTTTACTGTGGGTAGCAAGTGTTTTTCTTGGAATGCTGTGTATTTTTGCCGCCATGCATAACGCCTTTTTGTATGACCAAACAACTCAATCTTGGTTTCATCAGTCCACAGGACCTTCTTCCAAAAAGAAATTGGCTTCTCCAAATGTGCTTTTGCATACCTCAGCCGACTCTGTTTGTGGCGTGCTTGCAGAAACAGCTTCTTTCGCATCACTCTCCCATACAGCTTCTACTTGTGCAAAGTGCGTTGTATAGTTGACCGATGCACAGTGACACCATCTGCAGCAAGTTGATGCTGCAGCTTTCTGGAGGTGGTCTGAGGATTGTCCTTGACTGATCTCACCATTCTTCTTCTCTGCCTTTCTGATGTTTTTCTTGGCCTGCCACTTCTGGCCTTAACAAGAACTGTCTCTGTGTTCTTCCATTTCCTTACTATGTACCTCACAGTGGTAACTGACAGGTTAAATCTCTGAGACAGCTTTTTGTATCCTTCCCCTGAACAACTATGTTGAATAATCTTTGTTTTCAGATCATTTGACAGTTGTTTTGAGGAGCCCATGATGCCACTCTTCAGAGGAGATTCAAACAGGAGAACAACTTGCAAGAGGCCACTTTAAGTAGCTTTTCTCATGATTGCATACACCTGGCTATGAAGTTCAAAGCTCAATGAGGTTACAAAACCGAAAAAAGTGCTTTAGTAAGTCAGTAAAAAGTAGGTAGGAGTATTTAAAACAAGAAAATGATAAGGGTGCCCATACTTATGCACCTGTCAAATTTTGTTTGAATGCAGATTGCACATTTTCTGTTAGTACAATAAACCTCATTTCAAGGCAGAAACATTACTGTGTCCAACAGTTATTACATATATCAAACTGAAATAGCTGTTGTAAAAACACCAATTTTTATAAAACATTAAGCTTAAGATTAATAGGGGTGCCCAAACTTTTTCATATAACTGTATATCTGTTGAAAATAGTCTTGTGTAGGCTCGACATCCCAGTGTGGTTTTGCAGTTCCATGGATCAAATCGCTGTACTATCCAGTTTTGGGCCTTTGGTATCTAAAAAAAAAGCAGTTTGAGTGTGTCGCTCACTGTTCAGCCACAAATATCTCTATTTAAAAATTTGTGGTATACCCCAGTAAACAATAACTGTGGTTTTGCCATCCCACGGTAAAAAATCTCTATTATTCAGCTTTTGGTAGTTTTTTCCGTAAAGAAAAACAGTAGTGTCTCCTGACTGTTGTGACACAAAAAGATATCTGTTGAAAATAGTCTTGTGTAAGCCCGACATCCCAGTGTGGTTTCGCAGTTCCATGGGTCAAATCGCTGTACTATCCAGTTATGGGCCTTGGGTATCTAAACAAAAAGCAGTTTGAGTGTGTCGCTCACTGTTCCGCAGCAAATATCTCTATTTAAAAAAGTGTGGTATACCCCAGTAAACAATAACTGTGGTTTTGCCATCCCACGGTAAAAAATCTCTATTATTCAGCTTTTGGTAGTTTTTTCCGTAAAGAAAAACAGTAGTGTCTCCTGAATGTTGTGACACAAAAATATATCTGTTGAAAATAGTCTTGTGTAGGCCCGACATCCCAGTGTGGTTTTGCAGTTCCACGGTTCAAATCTCTTTACTATCCAGTTTTGGGCCTTTGGTATCTAAAAAAAAAGCAGTTTGAGTGTGTCGCTCACTGCTCAGCCGCAAATATCTCTATTTAAAAAAGTGTGGTATAACCCAGTAAACAATAACTGTGGTTTTGCCATCCCACGGTATATAATCTCTATTATTCAGCTTTTGGTAGTTTTTCCATAAAGAAAAACAGTAGTGTCTCCTGAATGTTGTGACACAAAAATATATCTGTTGAAAATAGTCTTGTGTAGGCCCGACATCCCAGTGTGGTTTTGCAGTTCCACGGTTCAAATCTCTTTACTATCCAGCTTTGGGCCTTTGGTATCTAAAAAAAAAGCAGTTTGAGTGTGTCGCCCACTGCTCAGCCGCAAATATCTCTATTTAAAAAAGTGTGGTATTCCCCAGTAAACAATAACTGTGGTTTTGCCATCCCACGGTAAAAAATCTCTATTATTCAGCTTTTGGTAGTTTTTCCATAAAGAAAAACAGTAGTGTCTCCTGACTGTTGTGACACAAAAAGATATCTGTTGAAAATAGTATTGTGTAGGCCCGACATCCCAGTGTGGTTTCGCAGTTCCACGGGTCAAATCGCTGTACTATCCAGTTTTGGGCCTTTGGTATCTAAAAAAAAAGCAGTTTGAGTGTGTCGCTCACTGTTCAGCAGCAAATATCTCTATTTAAAAAAGTGTGGTATACCCCAGTAAACAATAACTGTGGTTTTGCCATCCCACGGTAAAAAATCTCTATTATTCAGTTTTTGGTAGTTTTTTCCGTAAAGAAAAACAGTAGTGTCTCCTGAATGTTGTGACACAAAAATATATCTGTTGAAAATAGTCTTGTGTAGGCCCGACATCCCAGTGTGGTTTTGCAGTTCCACGGGTCAAATCTCATTACTATCCAGTTTTGGGCCTTTGGTATCTAAAAAAAAAAGCAGTTTGAGTGTGTCGCTCACTGCTCAGCCGCAAATATCTATATTTAAAAAAGTGTGGTATACCCCAGTAAACAATAACTGTGGTTTTGCCATCCCATGGTAAAAAATCTCTATTATTCAGCTTTTGGTAGTTTTTTCCGTAAAGAAAAACAGTAGTGTCTCCTGACTGTTGTGACACAAAAATATATCTGTTGAAAATAGTCTTGTGTAGGCCCGACATCCCAGTGTGGTTTCGCAGTTCCACGGGTCAAATCGCTGTACTATCCAGTTTTGGGCCTTTGGTATCTAAAAAAAAAACAGTTTGAGCGTGTCGCTCACTGTTCAGCCGCAAATATCTCTATTTAAAAAAGTGTGGTATACCCCAGTAAACAATAACTGTGGTTTTGCCATCCCACGGTAAAAAATCTCTATTATTCAGCTTTTGGTAGTTTTTTCCGTATAGAAAAACAGTAGTGTCTCCTGACTGTTGTGACACAAAAAGATATCTGTTGAAAATAGTCTTGTGTAGGCCCAACATCCCAGTGTGGTTTCGCAGTTCCACGGGTCAAATCGCTGTACTATCCAGTTTTGGGCCTTTGGTATCTAAAAAAAAAGCAGTTTGAGTGTGTCGCTCACTGTTCAGCAGCAAATATCTCTATTTAAAAAAGTGTGGTATACCCCAGTAAACAATAACTGTGGTTTTGCCATCCCACGGTAAAAAATCTCTATTATTCAGTTTTTGGTAGTTTTTTCCGTAAAGAAAAACAGTAGTGTCTCCTGACTGTTGTGACACAGAAATACAGTTATATGAAAAAGTTTGGGCACCCCTATTAATCTTAAGCTTGATGTTTTATAAAAATTGGTGTTTTTGCAACAGCTATTTCAGTTTGATATATGTAATAACTGTTGGACACAATAATGTTTCTGCCTTAAAGTGAGGTTTATTGTACTAACAGAAAATGTGCAATCTGCATTCAAACAAAATTTGACAGGTGCATAAGTATGGGCACCTCACCAGAAAAGTGACATTAATATTTAGTAGATCCTCCTTTTGCAAAAATAACAGCCTCTAGTCGCTTCCTGTAGCTTTTAATGATTTCCTGGATCCTGGATGAAGGTATTTTTGACCATTCCTCTTTACAAAACAATTCCAGTTCAGTTAAGTTTGATGGTCGCCGAGCATGGACAGCCCTCTTCAAATGATCCCACAGATGTTCAATGATATTCAGGTCTGGGGACTGGGATGGCCATTCCTGAACATTGTAATTGTTCCTCTGCATGAATGCCTGAGTAGATTTGGAGCGGTGTTTTGGATCATTGCCTTGCTGAAAGATCCATCCCCTGCGTAACTTCAACTTTGTCACTGATTCTTGAACATTATTGTCAAGAATCTGCTGATACTGAGTGGAATCCATGCGTCCCTCAACTTTAACAAGATTCCCGGTGCCGGCATTGGCCACACAGCCCCAAAGCATGATTGAACCTCCACCAAATTTTACTGTGGGTAGCAAGTGTTTTTCTTGGAATGCTGTGTATTTTTGCCGCCATGCATAACGCCTTTTTGTATGACCAAACAACTCAATCTTCGTTTCATCAGTCCACAGGACCTTCTTCCAAAAAGAAATTGGCTTCTCCAAATGTGCTTTTGCATACCTCAGCCGACTCTGTTTGTGGCGTGCTTGCAGAAACAGCTTCTTTCGCATCACTCTCCCATACAGCTTCTACTTGTGCAAAGTGCGTTGTATAGTTGACCGATGCACAGTGACACCATCTGCAGCAAGTTGATGCTGCAGCTTTCTGGAGGTGGTCTGAGGATTGTCCTTGACTGATCTCACCATTCTTCTTCTCTGCCTTTCTGATGTTTTTCTTGGCCTGCCACTTCTGGCCTTAACAAGAACTGTCTCTGTGTTCTTCCACTTCCTTACTATGTACCTCACAGTGGTAACTGACAGGTTAAATCTCTGAGACAGCTTTTTGTATCCTTCCCCTGAACAACTATGTTGAATAATCTTTGTTTTCAGATCATTTGACAGTTGTTTTGAGGAGCCCATGATGCCACTCTTCAGAGGAGATTCAAACAGGAGAACAACTTGCAAGAGGCCACTTTAAGTAGCTTTTCTCATGATTGCATACACCTGGCTATGAAGTTCAAAGCTCAATGAGGTTACAAAACCGAAAAAAGTGCTTTAGTAAGTCAGTAAAAAGTAGGTAGGAGTATTTAAAACAAGAAAATGATAAGGGTGCCCATACTTATGCACCTGTCAAATTTTGTTTGAATGCAGATTGCACATTTTCTTTTAGTACAATAAACCTCATTTCAAGGCAGAAACATTACTGTGTCCAACAGTTATTACATATATCAAACTGAAATAGCTGTTGCAAAAACACCAATTTTTATAAAACATTAAGCTTAAGATTAATAGGGGTGCCCAAACTTTTTCATATAACTGTATATCTGTTGAAAATAGTCTTGTGTAGGCTCGACATCCCAGTGTGGTTTTGCAGTTCCATGGATCAAATCGCTGTACTATCCAGTTTTGGGCCCTTGGTATCTAAAAAAAAAGCAGTTTGAGTGTGTCGCTCACTGTTCAGCCACAAATATCTCTATTTAAAAAATTGTGGTATACCCCAGTAAACAATAACTGTGGTTTTGCCATCCCACGGTAAAAAATCTCTATTATTCAGCTTTTGGTAGTTTTTTCCGTAAAGAAAAACAGTAGTGTCTCCTGACTGTTGTGACACAAAAAGATATCTGTTGAAAATAGTCTTGTGTAAGCCCGACATCCCAGTGTGGTTTCGCAGTTCCATGGGTCAAATCGCTGTACTATCCAGTTTTGGGCCTTTGGTATCTAAACAAAAAGCAGTTTGAGTGTGTCGCTCACTGTTCCGCAGCAAATATCTCTATTTAAAAAAGTGTGGTATACCCCAGTAAACAATAACTGTGGTTTTGCCATCCCACGGTATATAATCTCTATTATTCAGCTTTTGGTAGTTTTTCCATAAAGAAAAACAGTAGTGTCTCCTGACTGTTGTGACACAAAAATATATCTGTTGAAAATAGTCTTGTGTAGGCCCGACATCCCAGTGTGGTTTCGCAGTTCCACGGGTCAAATTGCTGTACTATCCAGTTTTGGGCCTTTGGTATCTAAAAAAAAAGCAGTTTGAGTGTGTCGCTCACTGTTCAGCAGCAAATATCTCTATTTAAAAAAGTGTGGTAAACCCCAGAAAACAATAACTGTGGTTTTGCCATCCCACGGTAAAAAATCTCTATTATTCAGTTTTTGGTAGTTTTTTCAGTAAAGAAAAACAGTAGTGTCTCCTGAATGTTGTGACACAAAAATATATCTGTTGAAAATAGTCTTGTGTAGGCCCGACATCCCAGTGTGGTTTTGCAGTTCCACGGGTCAAATCTCTTTACTATCCAGTTTTGGGCCTTTGGTATCTAAAAAAAAAAGCAGTTTGAGTGTGTCGCTCACTGCTCAGCCGCAAATATCTCTATTTAAAAAAGTGTGGTATACCCCAGTAAACAATAACTATGGTTTTGCCATCCCATGGTAAAAAATCTCTATTATTCAGCTTTTGGCAGTTTTTTCCGTAAAGAAAAACAGTAGTGTCTCCTGACTGTTGTGACACAAAAATATATCTGTTGAAAATAGTCTTGTGTAGGCCCGACATCCCAGTGTGGTTTCGCAGTTCCACGGGTCAAATCGCTGTACTATCCAGTTTTGGGCCTTTGGTATCTAAAAAAAAAACAGTTTGAGTGTGTCGCTCACTGTTCAGCCCCAAATATCTCTATTTAATAAAGTGTGGTAAACCCCAGTAAACAATAACTGTGGTTTTGCCATCCCACGGTAAAAAATCTCTATTATTCAGTTTTTGGTAGTTTTTTCCGTAAAGAAAAACAGTAGTGTCTCCTGAATGTTGTGACACAAAAATATGTCTGTTGAAAATAGTCTTGTGTAGGCCCGACATCCCAGTGTGGTTTCGCAGTTCCACGGGTCAAATTGCTGTACTATCCAGTTTTGGGCCTTTGGTATCTAAAAAAAAAGCAGTTTGAGTGTGTCGCTCACTGTTCAGCAGCAAATATCTCTATTTAAAAAAGTGTGGTATACCCCAGTAAACAATAACTGTGGTTTTGCCATCCCACGGTAAAAAATCTCTATTATTCAGCTTTTGGTAGTTTTTTCCGTAAAGAAAAACAGTAGTGTCTCCTGACTGTTGTGACACAAAAATATATCTGTTGAAAATAGTCTTGTGTAGGCCCAACATCCCAGTGTGGTTTCGCAGTTCCACGGGTCACATCGCTGTACTATCCAGTTTTGGGCCTTTGGTATCTAAAAAAAAAGCAGTTTGAGTGTGTCGCTCACTGTTCAGCCGCAAATATCTCTATTTAAAAAAGTGTGGTATACCCCAGTAAACAATAACTGTGGTTTTGCCATCCCACAGTAAAAAATCTCTATTATTCAGCTTTTGGTAGTTTTTTCCGGAAAGAAAAACAGTAGTGTCTCCTGACTGTTGTGACACAAAAAGATATCTGTTGAAAATAGTCTTGTGTAGGCCCGACATCCCAGTGTGGTTTCGCAGTTCCACGGGTCAAATCGCTGTACTATCCAGTTTTGGGCCTTTGGTATCTAAAAAAAAAGCAGTTTGAGTGTGTCGCTCACTGTTCAGCAGCAAATATCTCTATTTAAAAAAATGTGGTATACCCCAGTAAACAATAACTGTGGTTTTGCCATCCCAAGGTAAAAAATCTCTATTATTCAGCTGTTGGTAGTTTTTTCCGTATAGAAAAACAGTAGTGTCTCCTGACTGTTGTGACACAAAAAAACATCTGTTGAAAATAGTCTTGTGTAGGCCCGACATCCCAGTGTGGTTTCGCAGTTCCATGGGTCAAATCGCTGTACTATCCAGTTTTGGGCCTTTGGTATCTAAAAAAAAAGCAGTTTGAGTGTGTCGCTCAATATTCAGCCGCAAATATCTCTATTTAAAAAAGTGTGGTATACCCCAGCAAACAATAACTGTGGTTTTGCCATCCCATGGTAAAAAATCTCTATTATTCAGATTTTGGTAGTTTTTTCCATAAAGAAAAACAGTAGTGTCTCCTGACTCTTGTGACACAAAAATATATCTGTTGAAAATAGTCTTGTGTAGGCCCGACATCCCAGTGTGGTTTTGCAGTTCCACGGTTCAAATCTCTTTACTATCCAGCTTTGGGCCTTTGGTATCTAAAAAAAAAGCAGTTTGAGTGTGTCGCCCACTGCTCAGCCGCAAATATCTCTATTTAAAAAAGTGTGGTATTCCCCAGTAAACAATAACTGTGGTTTTGCCATCCCACGGTAAAAAATCTCTATTATTCAGTTTTTGGTAGTTTTTTCCGTAAAGAAAAACAGTAGTGTCTCCTGACTGTTGTGACACAGAAATACAGTTATATGAAAAAGTTTGGGCACCCCTATTAATCTTAAGCTTGATGTTTTATAAAAATTGGTGTTTTTGCAACAGCTATTTCAGTTTGATATATGTGATAACTGTTGGACACAATGTTTCTGCCTTAAAGTGAGGTTTATTGTACTAACAGAAAATGTGCAATCTGCATTCAAACAAAATTTGACAAGTGCATAAGTATGGGCACCTCACCAGAAAAGTGACATTAATATTTAGTAGATCCTCCTTTTGCAAAAATAACAGCCTCTAGTCGCTTCCTGTAGCTTTTAATGATTTCCTGGATCCTGGGTGAAGGTATTTTTGACCATTCCTCTTTACAAAACAATTCCAGTTCAGTTAAGTTTGATGGTCGCCGAGCATGGACAGCCCTCTTCAAATGATCCCACAGATGTTCAATGATATTCAGGTCTGGGGACTGGGATGGCCATTCCTGAACATTGTAATTGTTCCTCTGCATGAATGCCTGAGTAGATTTGGAGCGGTGTTTTCGATCATTGCCTTGCTGAAAGATCCATCCCCTGCGTAACTTCAACTTTGTCACTGATTCTTGAACATTATTGTCAAGAATCTGCTGATACTGAGTGGAATCCATGCGTCCCTCAACTTTAACAAGATTCCCGGTGCCGGCATTGGCCACACAGCCCCAAAGCATGATTGAACCTCCACCAAATTTTACTGTGGGTAGCAAGTGTTTTTCTTGGAATGCTGTGTATTTTTGCCGCCATGCATAACGCCTTTTTGTATGACCAAACAACTCAATCTTGGTTTCATCAGTCCACAGGACCTTCTTCCAAAAAGAAATTGGCTTCTCCAAATGTGCTTTTGCATACCTCAGCCGACTCTGTTTGTGGCGTGCTTGCAGAAACAGCTTCTTTCGCATCACTCTCCCATACAGCTTCTACTTGTGCAAAGTGCGTTGTATAGTTGACCGATGCACAGTGACACCATCTGCAGCAAGTTGATGCTGCAGCTTTCTGGAGGTGGTCTGAGGATTGTCCTTGACTGATCTCACCATTCTTCTTCTCTGCCTTTCTGATGTTTTTCTTGGCCTGCCACTTCTGGCCTTAACAAGAACTGTCTCTGTGTTCTTCCATTTCCTTACTATGTACCTCACAGTGGTAACTGACAGGTTAAATCTCTGAGACAGCTTTTTGTATCCTTCCCCTGAACAACTATGTTGAATAATCTTTGTTTTCAGATCATTTGACAGTTGTTTTGAGGAGCCCATGATGCCACTCTTCAGAGGAGATTCAAACAGGAGAACAACTTGCAAGAGGCCACTTTAAGTAGCTTTTCTCATGATTGCATACACCTGGCTATGAAGTTCAAAGCTCAATGAGGTTACAAAACCGAAAAAAGTGCTTTAGTAAGTCAGTAAAAAGTAGGTAGGAGTATTTAAAACAAGAAAATGATAAGGGTGCCCATACTTATGCACCTGTCAAATTTTGTTTGAATGCAGATTGCACATTTTCTGTTAGTACAACAAACCTCATTTCAAGGCAGAAACATTACTGTGTCCAACAGTTATTACATATATCAAACTGAAATAGCTGTTGCAAAAACACCAATTTTTATAAAACATTAAGCTTAAGATTAATAGGGGTGCCCAAACTTTTTCATATAACTGTATATCTGTTGAAAATAGTCTTGTGTAGGCTCGACATCCCAGTGTGGTTTTGCAGTTCCATGGATCAAATCGCTGTACTATCCAGTTTTGGGCCTTTGGTATCTAAAAAAAAAGCAGTTTGAGTGTGTCGCTCACTGTTCAGCCACAAATATCTCTATTTAAAAAATTGTGGTATACCCCAGTAAACAATAACTGTGGTTTTGCCATCCCACGGTAAAAAATCTCTATCATTCAGCTTTTGGTAGTTTTTTCCGTAAAGAAAAACAGTAGTGTCTCCTGACTGTTGTGACACAAAAAGATATCTGTTGAAAATAGTCTTGTGTAAGCCCGACATCCCAGTGTGGTTTCGCAGTTCCATGGGTCAAATCGCTGTACTATCCAGTTTTGGGCCTTTGGTATCTAAACAAAAAGCAGTTTGAGTGTGTCGCTCACTGTTCCGCAGCAAATATCTCTATTTAAAAAAGTGTGGTATACCCCAGTAAACAATAACTGTGGTTTTGCCATCCCACGGTAAAAAATCTCTATTATTCAGCTTTTGGTAGTTTTTTCCGTAAAGAAAAACAGTAGTGTCTCCTGAATGTTGTGACACAAAAATATATCTGTTGAAAATAGTCTTGTGTAGGCCCGACATCCCAGTGTGGTTTTGCAGTTCCACGGTTCAAATCTCTTTACTATCCAGTTTTGGGCCTTTGGTATCTAAAAAAAAAGCAGTTTGAGTGTGTCGCTCACTGCTCAGCCGCAAATATCTCTATTTAAAAAAGTGTGGTATAACCCAGTAAACAATAACTGTGGTTTTGCCAACCCACGGTATATAATCTCTATTATTCAGCTTTTGGTAGTTTTTCCATAAAGAAAAACAGTAGTGTCTCCTGACTGTTGTGACACAAAAATATATCTGTTGAAAATAGTCTTGTGTAGGCCCGACATCCCAGTGTGGTTTCGCAGTTCCACGGGTCAAATCGCTGTACTATCCAGTTTTGGGCCTTTGGTATCTAAAAAAAAAGCAGTTTGAGTGTGTCGCTCACTGTTCAGCAGCAAATATCTCTATTTAAAAAAGTGTGGTAAACCCCAGTAAACAATAACTGTGGTTTTGCCATCCCACGGTAAAAAATCTCTATTATTCAGTTTTTGGTAGTTTTTTCAGTAAAGAAAAACAGTAGTGTCTCCTGAATGTTGTGACACAAAAATATATCTGTTGAAAATAGTCTTGTGTAGGCCCGACATCCCAGTGTGGTTTTGCAGTTCCACGGGTCAAATCTCTTTACTATCCAGTTTTGGGCCTTTGGTATCTAAAAAAAAAAGCAGTTTGAGTGTGTCGCTCACTACTCAGCCGCAAATATCTCTATTTAAAAAAGTGTGGTATACCCCAGTAAACAATAACTGTGGTTTTGCCATACCATGGTAAAAAATCTCTATTATTCAGCTTTTGGTAGTTTTTTCCGTAAAGAAAAACAATAGTGTCTCCTGACTGTTGTGACACAAAAATATATCTGTTGAAAATAGTCTTGTGTAGGCCCAACATCCCAGTGTGGTTTCGCAGTTCCACGGGTCACATCGCTGTACTATCCAGTTTTGGGCCTTTGGTATCTAAAAAAAAAGCAGTTTGAGTGTGTCGCTCACTGTTCAGCCGCAAATATCTCTATTTAAAAAAGTGTGGTATACCCCAGTAAACAATAACTGTGGTTTTGCCATCCCACGGTAAAAAATCTCTATTATTCAGCTTTTGGTAGTTTTTTCCGGAAAGAAAAACAGTAGTGTCTCCTGACTGTTGTGACACAAAAAGATATCTGTTGAAAATAGGCTTGTGTAGGCCCGACATCCCAGTGTGGTTTCGCAGTTCCACGGGTCAAATCGCTGTACTATCCAGTTTTGGGCCTTTGGTATCTAAAAAAAAAGCAGTTTGAGTGTGTCGCTCACTGTTCAGCAGCAAATATCTCTATTTAAAAAAGTGTGGTATACCCCAGTAAACAATAACTGTGGTTTTGCCATCCCAAGGTAAAAAATCTCTATTATTCAGCTTTTGGTAGTTTTTTCCGTATAGAAAAACAGTAGTGTCTCCTGACTGTTGTGACACAAAAAAATATCTGTTGAAAATAGTCTTGTGTAGGCCCGACATCCCAGTGTGGTTTCGCAGTTCCATGGGTCAAATCGCTGTACTATCCAGTTTTGGGCCTTTGGTATCTAAAAAAAAAGCAGTTTGAGTGTGTCGCTCACTATTCAGCCGCAAATATCTCTATTTAAAAAAGTGTGGTATACCCCAGCAAACAATAACTGTGGTTTTGCCATCCCATGGTAAAAAATCTCTATTATTCAGCTTTTGGTAGTTTTTTCCGTAAAGAAAAACAGTAGTGTCTCCTGACTGTTGTGACACAGAAATATATCTGTTGAAAATAGTCATGTGTAGGCCCGACATCCCAGTGTGGTTTCGCAGTTCCACGGATCAAATCGCTGTACTATCCAGTTTTGGGCCTTTGGTATCTAAAAAAAAAGCAGTTTGAGTGTGTCGCTCACTGTTCAGCCGCAAATATCTCTATTTAAAAAAGTGTGGTATACCCCAGTAAACAATAACTGTGGTTTTGCCATCCCACGGTAAAAAATCTCTATTATTCAGCTTTTGGTAGTTTTTTCCGTAAAGAAAAACAGTAGTGTCTCCTGACTGTTGTGACACAAAAAGATATCTGTTGAAAATAGTCTTGTGTAGGCCCGACATCCCAGTGTGGTTTCGCAGTTCCATGGGTCAAATCGCTGTACTATCCAGTTTTGGGCATTTGGTATCTAAAAAAAAAGCAGTTTGAGTGTGTCGCTCACTGTTCAGCAGCAAATATCTCTATTTAAAAAAGTGTGGTATACCCCAGTAAACAATAACTGTGGTTTTGCCATCCCACGGTAAAAAATCTCTAATATTCAGCTTTTGGTAGTTTTTTCCGTAAAGAAAAACAGTAGTGTCTCCTGAATATTGTGACACAAATATATATCTGTTGAAAATAGTCTTGTGTAGGCCCGACATCCCAGTGTGGTTTTGCAGTTCCACGGGTCAAATCTCTTTACTATCCAGTTTTCGGCCTTTGGTATCTAAAAAAAAAGCAGTTTGAGTGTGTCGCTCACTGCTCAGCCGCAAATATCTCTATTTAAAAAAGTGTGGTATAACCCAGTAAACAATAACTGTGGTTTTGCCATCCCACGGTAAAAAATCTCTATTATTCAGCTTTTGGTAGTTTTTCCATAAAGAAAAACAGTAGTGTCTCCTGAATGTTGTGACACAAAAAGATATCTGTTGAAAATAGTCTTGTGTAAGCCCGACATCCCAGTGTGGTTTCGCAGTTCCATGGGTCAAATCGCTGTACTATCCAGTTTTGGGCCTTTGGTATCTAAACAAAAAGCAGTTTGAGTGTGTCGCTCACTGTTCCGCAGCAAATATCTCTATTTAAAAAAGTGTGGTATACCCCAGTAAACAATAACTGTGGTTTTGCCATCCCACGGTAAAAAATCTCTATTATTCAGCTTTTGGTAGTTTTTTCCGTAAAGAAAAACAGTAGTGTCTCCTGAATGTTGTGACACAAAAATATATCTGTTGAAAATAGTCTTGTGTAGGCCCGACATCCCAGTGTGGTTTTGCAGTTCCACGGTTCAAATCTCTTTACTATCCAGTTTTGGGCCTTTGGTATCTAAAAAAAAAGCAGTTTGAGTGTGTCGCTCACTGCTCAGCCGCAAATATCTCTATTTAAAAAAGTGTGGTATAACCCAGTAAACAATAACTGTGGTTTTGCCAACCCACGGTATATAATCTCTATTATTCAGCTTTTGGTAGTTTTTCCATAAAGAAAAACAGTAGTGTCTCCTGACTGTTGTGACACAAAAATATATCTGTTGAAAATAGTCTTGTGTAGGCCCGACATCCCAGTGTGGTTTCGCAGTTCCACGGGTCAAATCGCTGTACTATCCAGTTTTGGGCCTTTGGTATCTAAAAAAAAAGCAGTTTGAGTGTGTCGCTCACTGTTCAGCAGCAAATATCTCTATTTAAAAAAGTGTGGTAAACCCCAGTAAACAATAACTGTGGTTTTGCCATCCCACGGTAAAAAATCTCTATTATTCAGTTTTTGGTAGTTTTTTCAGTAAAGAAAAACAGTAGTGTCTCCTGAATGTTGTGACACAAAAATATATCTGTTGAAAATAGTCTTGTGTAGGCCCGACATCCCAGTGTGGTTTTGCAGTTCCACGGGTCAAATCTCTTTACTATCCAGTTTTGGGCCTTTGGTATCTAAAAAAAAAAGCAGTTTGAGTGTGTCGCTGACTACTCAGCCGCAAATATCTCTATTTAAAAAAGTGTGGTATACCCCAGTAAACAATAACTGTGGTTTTGCCATACCATGGTAAAAAATCTCTATTATTCAGCTTTTGGTAGTTTTTTCCGTAAAGAAAAACAATAGTGTCTCCTGACTGTTGTGACACAAAAATATATCTGTTGAAAATAGTCTTGTGTAGGCCCAACATCCCAGTGTGGTTTCGCAGTTCCACGGGTCACATCGCTGTACTATCCAGTTTTGGGCCTTTGGTATCTAAAAAAAAAGCAGTTTGAGTGTGTCGCTCACTGTTCAGCCGCAAATATCTCTATTTAAAAAAGTGTGGTATACCCCAGTAAACAATAACTGTGGTTTTGCCATCCCACGGTAAAAAATCTCTATTATTCAGCTTTTGGTAGTTTTTTCCGGAAAGAAAAACAGTAGTGTCTCCTGACTGTTGTGACACAAAAAGATATCTGTTGAAAATAGGCTTGTGTAGGCCCGACATCCCAGTGTGGTTTCGCAGTTCCACGGGTCAAATCGCTGTACTATCCAGTTTTGGGCCTTTGGTATCTAAAAAAAAAGCAGTTTGAGTGTGTCGCTCACTGTTCAGCAGCAAATATCTCTATTTAAAAAAGTGTGGTATACCCCAGTAAACAATAACTGTGGTTTTGCCATCCCAAGGTAAAAAATCTCTATTATTCAGCTTTTGGTAGTTTTTTCCGTATAGAAAAACAGTAGTGTCTCCAGACTGTTGTGACACAAAAAAATATCTGTTGAAAATAGTCTTGTGTAGGCCCGACATCCCAGTGTGGTTTCGCAGTTCCATGGGTCAAATCGCTGTACTATCCAGTTTT
Source organism: Phyllobates terribilis (assembly GCF_046119375.1). Classification (NCBI taxonomy): domain Eukaryota; kingdom Metazoa; phylum Chordata; class Amphibia; order Anura; family Dendrobatidae; genus Phyllobates; species Phyllobates terribilis. The sequence goes on along the minus strand of NW_027362761.1, from coordinate 1,084,280,703 downwards.
GGGCCTTTGGTATCTAAAAAAAAAGCAGTTTGAGTGTGTCGCTCACTATTCAGCCGCAAATATCTCTATTTAAAAAAGTGTGGTATACCCCAGCAAACAATAACTGTGGTTTTGCCATCCCATGGTAAAAAATCTCTATTATTCAGCTTTTGGTAGTTTTTTCCGTAAAGAAAAACAGTAGTGTCTCCTGACTGTTGTGACACAGAAATATATCTGTTGAAAATAGTCATGTGTAGGCCCGACATCCCAGTGTGGTTTCGCAGTTCCACGGATCAAATCGCTGTACTATCCAGTTTTGGGCCTTTGGTATCTAAAAAAAAAGCAGTTTGAGTGTGTCGCTCACTGTTCAGCCGCAAATATCTCTATTTAAAAAAGTGTGGTATACCCCAGTAAACAATAACTGTGGTTTTGCCATCCCACGGTAAAAAATCTCTATTATTCAGCTTTTGGTAGTTTTTTCCGTAAAGAAAAACAGTAGTGTCTCCTGACTGTTGTGACACAAAAAGATATCTGTTGAAAATAGTCTTGTGTAGGCCCGACATCCCAGTGTGGTTTCGCAGTTCCATGGGTCAAATCGCTGTACTATCCAGTTTTGGGCCTTTGGTATCTAAAAAAAAAGCAGTTTGAGTGTGTCGCTCACTGTTCAGCAGCAAATATCTCTATTTAAAAAAGTGTGGTATACCCCAGTAAACAATAACTGTGGTTTTGCCATCCCACGGTAAAAAATCTCTAATATTCAGCTTTTGGTAGTTTTTTCCGTAAAGAAAAACAGTAGTGTCTCCTGAATATTGTGACACAAATATATATCTGTTGAAAATAGTCTTGTGTAGGCCCGACATCCCAGTGTGGTTTTGCAGTTCCACGGGTCAAATCTCTTTACTATCCAGTTTTCGGCCTTTGGTATCTAAAAAAAAAGCAGTTTGAGTGTGTCGCTCACTGCTCAGCCGCAAATATCTCTATTTAAAAAAGTGTGGTATAACCCAGTAAACAATAACTGTGGTTTTGCCATCCCACGGTAAAAAATCTCTATTATTCAGCTTTTGGTAGTTTTTCCATAAAGAAAAACAGTAGTGTCTCCTGAATGTTGTGACACAAAAATATATCTGTTGAAAATAGTCTTGTGTAGGCCCGACATCCCAGTGTGGTTTTGCAGTTCCACGGTTCAAATCTCTTTATTATCCAGTTTTGGGCCTTTGGTATCTAAAAAAAAAGCAGCTTGAGTGTGTCGCTCACTGTTCAGCCGTAGATATCTCTATTTAAAAAAGTGTGGTATACCCCAGTAAACAATAACTGTGGTTTTGCCATCCCACGGTAAAAAATCTCTATTATTCAGCTTTTGGTAGTTTTTTCCGTAAAGAAAAATAGTAGTGTCTCCTGACTGTTGTGACACAAAAATATATCTGTTGAAAATAGTCTTGTGTAGGCCCCACATCCCAGTGTGGTTTCGCAGTTCCACGGGTCAAATCGCTGTACTATCCAGTTTTGGGCCTTTGGTATCTAAAAAAAAAGCAGTTTGAGTGTGTCGCTCACTGTTCAGCCGCAAATATCTCTATTTAAAAAAGTGTGGTATACCCCAGTAAACAATAACTGTGGTTTTGCCATCCCATGGTAAAAAATCTCTATTATTCAGCTTTTGGTAGTTTTTTCCGTAAAGAAAAACAGTAGTGTCTCCTGACTGTGTGACACAAAAATATATCTGTTGAAAATAGTCTTGTGTAGGCCCGACATCCCAGTGTGGTTTCGCAGTTACACGGGTCAAATCGCTGTACTATCCAGTTTTGGGCCTTTGGTATCTAAAAAAAAAGCAGTTTGAATGTGTCGCTCACTGTTCAGCCGCAAATATCTCTATTTAAAAAAGTGTGGTATACCCCAGTAAACAATAACTGTGGTTTTGCCATCCCATGGTAAAAAATCTCTATTATTCAGCTTTTGGTAGTTTTTTCCGTAAAGAAAAACAGTAGTGTCTCCTGACTGTTGTGACACAAAAATATATCTGTTGAAAATAGTCTTGTGTAGGCCCGACATCCCAGTGTGGTTTCGCAGTTCCACGGGTCAAATCGCTGTACTATCCAGTTTTGGGCCTTTGGTATCTAAAAAAAAAGCAGTTTGAGTGTGTCGCTCACTGTTCAGCCGCAGATATCTCTATTTAAAAAAGTGTGGTATACCCCAGTAAACAATAACTGTGGTTTTGCCATCCCATGGTAAAAAATCTCTATTATTCAGCTTTTGGTAGTTTTTTCCGTAAAGAAAAACAGTAGTGTCTCCTGACTGTTGTGACACAAAAATATATCTGTTGAAAATAGTCTTGTGTAGGCCCGACATCCCAGTGTGGTTTCGCAGTTCCACGGGTCAAATCGCTGTACTATCCAGTTTTGGGCCTTTGGTATCTAAAAAAAAAGCAGTTTGAGTGTGTCGCTCACTGTTCAGCCGCAGATATCTCTATTTAAAAAAGTGTGGTATACCCCAGTAAACAATAACTGTGGTTTTGCCATCCCACGGTAAAAAATCTCTATTATTCAGCTTTTGGTAGTTTTTTCCGTGAAGAAAAACAGTAGTGTCTCCTGACTGTTGTGACACAAAAATATATCTGTTGAAAATAGTCTTGTGTAGGCCCGACATCCCAGTGTGGTTTCGCAGTTCCACTGGTCAAATCGCTGTACTATCCAGTTTTGGGCCTTTGGTATCTAAAAAAAAGCAGTTTGAGTGTGTCGCTCACTGTTCAGCCGCAAATATCTCTATTTAAAAAAGTGTGGTATACCCCAGTAAACAATAACTGTGGTTTTGCCATCCCATGGTAAAAAATCTCTATTATTCAGCTTTTGGTAGTTTTTTCCGTAAAGAAAAACAGTAGTGTCTCCTGACTGTTGTGACTAGTGTTGAGCCACCCCCGTAGTGTTCGAGTTCGGTTCGGTTCGTCGAACACCCGTGTGTTCGCCGAACTGTTCGTCGAACTGTTCGTCGAACACCTTCGAACACCGTTAAAACCAATGGCAGGCAAACAAAAACACATAGAAACACATAGAAAACACCTTCAAAGGTGTCCAAAAGCTGACAAACTGCTCAGAAGACACAACTAACACATGGAAAAGTGACAAGTACATATAGTCATGCGAAAAGAAAAGAGGTGGAGGAGTAAAAGGAGGGGGAGACACAGATATAGGCATGTCATGCCCTTCTAAAATCCAAAAAGTGAGAAGCCGAGACGGCCAGTCCGCTCCTGCCCGTGCCACCTCCGTGTCGCCGGGTTTGTGCCAGAGCCGCGGTGAACCCTGACGGCCAGCCCCCCTCTCCCAATACTGGTGCCTGTCCGCTGGTGGGTCGAGAGAGCCCCCCTGTGGTGGAGGCAGCTCTAAGCTTTTTAATTTAAATTGTCCCTCTAATTTGAATGAATACACTTTAAATCCATTTACAAGGATCTATTGGAGGGCAAGTCTCATGCCAGCAGCCGCGTAATTCCAGCTCCAGTAGCGTCCACTAAAGCTGCTGCAGTTAAAAAGCTTTTATAAGGATCGAGCTCGGCTGTCCACCGCAAGGCATCCTAGTGCCAGTCCCAGCCCCTATGCCTTGGGGTGCCTCCTGATGCTCTTCACTGAGTATCCCGTGGTCCCGAAGCATTTCCTTTGAAAAAATTAAGTGTCCAAACTACAGGTGGTGTAGCTTGCTTAACAGCCGGGATAATCCGCTGACTAGCAGACACTGCTACTAGGCACAAAGTATTTCCTGGGCTAGATGCAGTTAAAAATTTGTAAGTAGATACTCTCGTTGGATGCTGAGAAAGCATTCCATAGAGTCTCCTGGCACGCCATATATGATTCTCTTAAAAAGCTTGGGGTAGGGGTCTAGGGGACCCTTTTATAGCCAAAATCACGGCCCTGTATCACAATACGTCACCTAGGCTGAAGATAAATGGAACTGTAGCACCGAGGGCTCGGTTGCTACAGACGTATTGCACCTCACCCAGAGGTGTGATATCTCACTCTCAGATAAGGATGGAGTGTGGATCAGGACCCGACACCTGCATGCATTACACCACATTGCCGTGGGGCAGGGCGACCAATATGCCCCTGAGATGGGCACGACAGTCCCTGTCCCTGGCTGGAGTGGGGGGAGGGAACACTGAGGAAGGGGAACCCTGCAGTGCAGGAGCAGGGAGGAAGCAGTTCCTGGGTGCATTGAGAAGGGAGTATAAAAGGTGGGCACCATCTTAGTTCAGTGCAGAGAAGTCTGAGCAGAAGTGGCAGGGAGCAGGGGCTCTGCATGAGCTCTGCTCCGGAGGCGGGCCTAGTAACAGAGGCCCAGGCCTGCAAGAGGGAGAAGGAAGGAAGAGGAGCGGAGAAGGCTCCAGGAACGAGGAATGAAGGGATCCCAGGGGTGCGGACGGGTGAGTCGCCACCGCACGCCCGAATCCACCTGCGTGGAGGGGTCAGGCCAAAGGGGGAGACCGGTCCCCGAACTAGTGGAGGCAGGAAACGACCCTCAGCTAGAAACCGGAGGCTCTGACATTTTATGTGGCGCAGCCCCTTGCTCCACCCGCTAGGAAGGCACCACATAGGGTCAGGGAAACTGGCGCCAAGTTTACCAAGAGGAGGCCCGAGGCAGCCGGACAGAAGTGTTGGTAAGAAAGGCCAGACAAAGGACACACAAAGGGGGTCCTGTGAAGCGCTCCAAAGTTATCTGGGAGTTGTCTGAGCCCCTCACCTGGTGAGCACAGTACGACGTGGGCAGCCGTTACCTGCAGACGTGGTCTGGATAATAAGAACTGTGAGTAAAGGCCGTGAACTGCATCACTGACTCCGTGTCGTTACTGCTGCTGCCCTGCACCATCACCCCCATCCTCCGCATACACTGCCCTGAGGCTATACTCCTCCCTTGGGGAGTTATGCTACGCTCTGCTGCACCCACAACAACAGCCTTAGCGGTCTGCCCTGTAGCGGCGGTTCACTCTTACCGCAATCCACGGGTGGCGTAGTCGGACATTTAAACATCAAAACCACATAAATATTTCCGCCACTGGTTTGACCGCCCTGAGCCACGGAACCGGATCGCCGCCACGAAGACTACAACCACCAGCATCCACCAAAAAGGGTCCGGCTCCGGGTGTCCCAAGGCCCAGGGGTGCGTCAGAACATTTTCATCACCTTTCACAATCACCAATGGGACAAGGCAGGGATGTCCTCTGTCCCCTCTCTTATACATCCTAGTGACGGAGCACCTGCTCTCATCAATTCGCCATAACCCCAATATTAGGTGGATTGAGGTGGGAGGCACCGAGTACAAGTGCTCTCTATTTGCTGATGATGTCCTAGTATATATCACTCAATCACATATATCCATCCCTGCTGTTATGGCTGAAATAGATCACTTTGTTACATGGTAAAATTTTAAAATCAATGCAGCGAAGTCTGAGGCCCTCAATGTCTCCCTCCCTAAATCCATATAGGATTCCATCCAGTCCAACTTTCCCTTTGCCTGGCCCTCACAGGGTATCAAATACTTAGGAATTCCTATTCATAGAGACCTCTCCCATCTATGTTATCTTAATTTTGGGCCCTTTATTGAACAATTCCATACAGACCACGGTTGGCAAGTTAGAACTGTAAGATTCACTACGTGAACCACTGGTGTTTTGTGGAAAAGCACATGTACACCGCGTTCCAAATTATTATGCAAAAAGTGTTTAGGAGTGATAAGGGAAGAATTTGTTTGTTTGTCAGTTAAACTCATTGATGGTGATGTGTGTCAGGGCTCTTTATATCACTGTAAGCAATTGCAGACACCTGTGCTAATTAGTTTGGCAGGTGTGTCCAATGAAAGGCAAGACTACTTAAGAAGGCTCTCTCACATTATTAAGCAGCCTACATTTTCTGCCAAAATGGGAAAGAAAAAGGATGTGTCGGCTGCTGAGAAGCAACAAATTGTGGAGTGTTTAGGTCAAGGCATGACTACAATCAACATTGTGCGATGATCAGGATGAAGTGTCTTGGCAATCAAGAAGTATGTAGCTGATTCACAGTACACACGTGTGCGTGCTGATAAGGGCAAATTGAGGACTCTTTCCTACAGGCAATTACGTCAGGTTGAAAGAGCAGCGGCAAAAAAGCCTTGTCATAGCAGCAGACAAGTTTTTGAAGCTGCTTGTGCCTCCAACGTCCCCCGAACAACAAGATGCAGGGTCCTTCAGAGGTTTGCAGCTGTGCATACGCCATCCTGTCGACCTCCTCTATCCACTTCACACAAGCAGAAACGGCTCCAGTGGGCCAAACATTACATGAAGACTGATTTCAAAACTGTTTTGTTCACGGATGAGTGCCGTGCAGCGCTCGATGGTCCAGATGAATGGAGTGGAGGATGGCTGGTTGATGGACACCCCACGCAAACACGGCTACAGCGCCAACAAGGAGGAGGTGGAGTAATGTTTTGGGCTGGAATCATGGGGAGAGAGATTGTCGGCCCCTTTAGGATCCCTGAAGGCGCTAAAGATGAACTCCATAATGTATGTGGATTTTCTCAAACAGCACTTCCTGCCATGGTTCAAGAAGAAGAACCGTGTATTTCACAGCAAGATCATTTTTCTGCATGATAATGCACCATCTCATGCTGCACATAAAACATCTGCATCTCTGGCTGATATGGGCATAAAAGGGGACAAACTTATGGTGTGACCCCCATGCTCCCCTGACCTCTACCCCATTCAGAACCTTTGGAGCATCATTAAAAGGAGTGTCTATGATGGCGGGAGGCAGTTCATATCTAAGCAACAGCTCTGGGAGGGTATTCTGTCCTCATGCAAAACAATTGAAGCAGAAACCATCCAAAACCTGACAAATTCAATGGACGAGAGAGTTCAGAAGCTCCTTTCGAACAAGGGGTCCTATGTGAAAATGTAACATCACCTAGAATAAAGTTTTGAGTTGAAAACTGTTTGATTTCAGTTTCTAACAACCTGCTAATGCTTATAATTTCAAAAATGACCATTTTTTTGGTCTTTATTAAAATGAAAAGGTTGATCGAAAAGTTTGGGGGATCTAAGAGTGTGGCAACCCAGTAGTCATGATTACTTCGAATTCTGACAATATGAGGGTCATGCTGCAGGTAGTGCAGCAAGAAGGCACTTATGTGTCTTGCGCATCTCGGAGCCCCAAAATTATTTTCCGAGCTGGATGCAGCTAAAAATTATTTTTAATTTTAAATCTGGTGAAGCTTATTATAGATGGCCTAATAGGATCAGTGCTGCACACTGCTACAAAGCCCAAATTATTTTCCAGTCAAGATACAGATAAACATGATTAGTAATTTGAAAGCTTAAAACGGTTGGTAGGGTGATTTTAACCAATCATCAAGCTTTTACTCTCCCCAGGATGACACAGGGGTAGAAAAGTCGTTTCGGATCCATGATTTGTTCATCTTTATGAACGTGAGTCTGTCTACATTATCAGTGGAGAGCCGCGTGCGCTTATCTGTCAGCACACCACCAGCAGCGCTGAACACACGTTCAGACAGAACGCTGGCTGCGGGGCATGACAAGATCTCCAAGGCGTAAGTGGCTAGCTCCGGCCATTTATCCAGATTGGAAGCCCAAAAAGAGCAAGGGTCCAGTGACACAGTCGTGGCTTCAATGTTTACTTGGAGATACTCCTGTACCATCGTCTCTAGGCGTTGACTATGTGTCAGACTTCTTGACTCCTGTGGCCTTGCAAAGGATGGGCTAAAAAAGTGGTGAAATGATTCCGCAAAATTGATGTTACCAGCAGATACTGTGGTTCTGTTACGGTTTGAGTGCTGAACACTTGACGGTCCCACGGTTGGCAAGTTGGAACTGTGAGATTCACTACGTGCACCACTGGTATTTTGTGGAAAAGCACATGTAAGATTCTGCAACAGTCTCTGCTGATACTCCTGCATGCGTGCATCCCTTTCTATGGCAGGAATAATTTCTGCAAATTTACTTTTGTACCGGGGATCTAACAGTGTGGCAACCCAGTAGTCAGGATTATTTCTAATTCTCACAATTCGAGGGTCATGTTGCAGGTAGTGCAGCAAGAAGGCACTCATGTGTGTTGCGCATCCAGGAGCACCAAGTCCCTGTTGTGTTGATGGCGAGGTAACAATCATGCTTCCTTCCTCTGTCCTCTCCCCCCAACCTCGCACAACAGAAATGTGATCAAGGTCTCCCTCATCTGATGAGTCTTCCATCAGTTCGTCCTCCACTTCTTCCTGGGCTCCTGCACCTTCCTCACTAGTTTGGCTGCTACCATGCGCCCTGGTAAAATCATCTCCCCCACCCTCACATGCCTGCCGCCTTGGTGCTGCCGACCGTCTGGACCTTGCAGATGTTAGCCCTTCCGCATACAACTCCTCCTCCTCTACTTCCTCCACCTCCTCTTGTGCCACCACCTGACTCCGAATTCTGTTTAACATGTGCTCCAGCATGTAAATCACCGGAATAGTCATGCTGATAATGGCATCGTCAGCACTAAACATCTTCGTCGCCATTTCAAAACTGTGCAGAAGGGTGCATAGGTCCCTGATCTGAGACCACTCCTCCAGCGTGATTTGCCCCACCTCTGAATCTCGTTGGCCCAGGCTATACATCAGAACGTATTGCACCAGGGCTTGTCGGTGCTGCCACAGTCGCTGCAACATGTGCAGAGTTGAATTCCACCGGGTAGGCACATCGCATTTTAGCCGGTGAAGTGGCAGGCCCAACGACTTCTGTAGAGATGTAAGTCGCTGAGCTGCGGGATGCGAACGGCGGAAGTGAGCACACAGCGACCGTGCCCTCTGCAGAAGGCCATCTAGTCTGGGATAGTGGGCTAAAAATTGCTGGACAACCAGGTTCAACACGTGAGCCATACAAGGCACGTGTGTGACATTGCCCCGGCGAAGGGCCGCACCCAGGTTTGCAGCATTGTCGCACACGGCCTTCCCTGGTTTCAGGTCCAGTGGAGACAACCATTCATGAAATTGGTTCTCCAGAGCTGACCACAACTCCTCAGCTGTGTGACTCACATTTCCCAGACATTTCAATGTAAAAACCGCCTGATGACGTTGAGCCCTACTGCCAGCATAGTAAGGAGGTGTGCAGGATCCCTTCTGCGCAGTTAGAAAGCTTGTGGCATGACCAGACAGGCTTTGGGTGCAGGTGGAAGACCGAGAGGAGGTTGAGGAGGCAGAAGCAGTGGAGGAACTTTGACATAAAGAGGATTGACGCACAACTCATGGGGACGGCAAGACTTGGACAGCAGCCCCTTGTCCTGCTGTCACCATAGTTACCCAGTGCCCAGTCAGCGACATGTAACGCCCCTGTCCATGCCTACTCGTCCAAGTGTCTGTGGTGAAATGCACCCTGTCACACACAGAGTTTCTCAAAGAAGCGGTGATGTTGTGTGCGACATGCTGGTGGAGCGCAGGCACACCTTTCTTTGAGAAGTAGTGCCGACTGGGCATCTGGTACTGGGGCACTGCGACGGACATAAGGTCTCGAAAATCCTCTGTGTCCACCAGGCGGAAAGGCAGCATTTCTGTAGCCAAGAGCTTGCAGATGGTGAAATTCAACCTCTTAGCTTTCTCATGGCTAGGAGGAAATGGTCTTTTACTTGTCCACATCTGAGGGACCGAGGGCTGGCTATTGTGCTTAGACGGGGTTGATAAGGGTGTCCCCGGCAAACTGCTGGTCTGTGAGGAAGATGCAGGCGGACATGTTAGGTTGCCTTGATCCAAAGGTGGTGCTATCGATGTCGGACAGCGCTCAAGACCAGCTGGTGTTACCACCTCCAAAGAAAATGATGACCTGCCAATCACGCTGGCTGTTGCGGGTAAAGAGGTGGCAGGTCTGCGCCCCAAAACAGTTGTGACTGCTGTCCCCCCAGTCACAGAGGATGAAGAGGCCGCGGATGCACAAGATATGGCAGACAGTGGTTGGCCCGGCCGGCTAGGCCGCATTGTAGCACACTGAGCTTCCCACTGCAACTTATGCTTCATGTCCATGTGCCGGTTCATGCATGAAGTACTCAAACTATGTATTTTTTGGCCTCTACTTAGCTTTTGCTGACAAATGTTACAGATAACACGAGTTGGGTCATCTTTATCGATCTGAAAAAATGCCCAGGCTATGCAAGGCTTAGCACCCATGCGACCTGAAGAGCCACCACGACTTGTGGTGAGAGGCAGAGTTGTGTTTGAGGATGCAGTTGTTGACGTGCTTCCAGTACTACGTCTCTGTCCAGGAAGGCGCAACCTGACCTTGTCGTCACTAGCATCTTCCTCCACCTCCTCTGCTGACCTCATCTCTTGGCTGACTGTGGGTTGACAGTAAGTGGGATCTCCGACCTCATCATCATCACCCTGTGCGTTATCACACCCGTCGTCCTCAGAGCCAACCTGTTCCTGCCCTGACAAAAAACTAAAGTTGTCGCTCCAATCAGGTATTTGAGTCTTATCATCGTCTTCCTCATTGTCTCCACCAACAGGAGTTACAGTTTGGGAATGAGGGTCTACATTATGGTCAGAACCTTCTGCGTCTGGTCCTGGATCCGACTCATAAAGATTCTGGGCATCAGTGCAGATCATTTCCTCGTCTGGATTCACAGAAGCGCTGGAGTCGACCTCTGATTCCCAGGCTATAGTATGAGTAAACAGCTCTGCAGACTCAACCATCTGTTCTACCTCATACTCAGACGGGCAGCTGGAGATTTGGGAGCTGTGAGGAAGCAAGTGCGATTTGGGTGACACCTTTGAGGACTGGAGTATTTGTGATGTTGAAGTTGATGTGGAGGAGAGCCCACTTAAAGGAGCACTTGATATCCGTTGAAGCACCTGCTGTTTTTGTGCCTCATCTGGAATTTGTAGCGATTGGCGTGGCCGTAAGAAAGGGATCTTATCACATTGTCCGCTAAAAGAAGTAGACATTTTAGTTTGGCTGGAAGATGGTCTTTCTTCTGCACCTACCCGACGGACACAACCTTTTTTCCCCTTCCCAACACGCCTATTCCCCTTTCCACCAGCAGCAGGCCTTTTTCCACTCATTTTGGTGGTTAACTAATTCACAACTCTGGAGTTGTTTGCACAAAAAAACAATGGATGGTAACCGAGCAGAGCTGAGTGGCCAAACTGTGGTATTAGGCCAAAACTATTGGCTGGGTTAGATGCAGAAAAAAATTATTTTTAATTTGCAACCTGATGGAGGTCAGTATAGATGGACTAATAGACCAAGTCCCACACACCGCTAGAAGCCCAAATATTTTTTCAGAGCTAGATGCAGAAATTTTTTTTATTCAATTTGCAACCTGATGGAGGTCAGTATAGATGGACTAATAGACCAAGTCCCACACACTGCTAGAAGCCCAAATATTTTTTCAGAGCTAGATGCAGAAAAAAATTATTTTTAATTTGCAACCTGATGGAGGTCAGTATAGATGGACTAATAGACCAAGTCCCACACACCGCTAGAAGCCCAAATATTTTTTCAGAGCTAGATGCAGAAAAAAATTATATTCAATTTGCAACCTGCTGGAGGTCAGTATAGAAGGACTAATAGAACAAGTCCCACACACTGCTAGAAGCCCAAATATTTTTTCAGAGCTAAATGAAGAAAAAAATTATTTTTAATTTGCAACCTGATGGAGGTCAGTATAGATGGACTAATAGACCAAGTCCCACACACTGCTAGAAGCCCAAATATTTTTTCAGAGCTAGATGCAGAAAGAAATTATTTTTAATTTGCAACCTGATGGAGGTCAGTATAGATGGACTAATAGAACAAGTCCCACACGCTGCTAGAAGCCCAAATATTTTTTCAGAGATAAATGAAGAAAAAAATTATTTTTAATTTGCAACCTGATGGAGGTCAGTATAGATGGACTAATAGACCAAGTCCCACACACTGCTAGAAGCCCAAATATTTTTTCAGAGCTAGATGCAGAAAAAAATTATTTTTAATTTGCAACCTGATGGAGGTCAGTATAGATGGACTAATAGACCAAGTCCCACACACTGCTAGAAGCCCAAATATTTTTTCAGAGCTAGATGCAGAAAAAAATTATTTTTAATTTCCAACCTGATGGAGGTCAGTATAGATGGACTAATAGAACAAGTCCCACACGCTGCTAGAAGCCCAAATATTTTTTCAGAGATAAATGAAGAAAAAAATTATTTTTAATTTGCAACCTGATGGAGGTCAGTATAGATGGACTAATAGACCAAGTCCCACACACTGCTAGAAGCCCAAATATTTTTTCAGAGCTAGATGCAGAAAAAAATTATTTTTAATTTGCAACCTGCTGGAGGTCAGTATAGAAGGACTAATAGAACAAGTCCCACACACTGCTAGAAGCCCAAATATTTTTTCAGAGCTAGATGCAGAAAATAATTATATTCAGTTTGCAACCTGATGGAGGTCAGTATAGATGGACTAATAGAATGATGCTATGCCCAAAAGATTTTACTTCACTAGGTGCAGTAAAAAAATTGGTATTCTATACACAGGTGGTATATCTTGCAACACAGATAGGCTACTCCACTGACTAACACACTCTGCAATAGGCCAAAAAGGATTAGCTTTGCTAGATTCAGCCAAATGCTGTGAAAAAAACTTGCACAGCACTGGCACAGACCTGCCTGGCAAAAACTGATAGGAACTGATGTAACCTAGTCCTGAAAAGGACTCCAATTACAATTAGTCTTTACTCCCACAATCTATCTATTTAAGAGCACAGACCTGCTTGATAAAAGTCGTAGGAAATGCTGTAACCTAGTCCTTAAAAGTACTGCAATCACAACTATTCCCTACTCCCAAGCTATCTGTATATTTGTGCGAAAATTGGCTTGAAATTAACAAGGTATAGCGCACACAGCAACAGCGGTGCCGTCTAACACGCAGCTGCAGCAGTGAGAAAATGGTGGCGACGGGGAAAATGGCTTGGTTTTATAGGGCAAGGACATGTGACATACACTGCCAATCACACATGCCCTTGCTTGTGTGAAAAAAAGCACTTCGCTCCGTGTGTGCGCTGCTGATAGGCTGACAGATTGCACCTCCCCACTGCAAATGCGGGAAAGAGAAAAAAAAATGGAGATCTTCATTGTTCCTGCAGAGATCCATCCCCTGCCCCTCCCCCCGCCCCGCTGTACACTCAAACTGCGTATTAACATTAATTTTCATCATTACTGAGAAAAAATCCAGTTATGATTTTGGTGCACGAACAGTTATCGAACATAACCTCGAACAGCCGAATTTTTCTCAAATTGTTCGTGTTCGCCGACCGGCTCGAACACCGCCCAAAACAGCTCGAATTTGAGATTGGCGAACAGTTCGAGTAGAACAACGCTCATCTCTAGTTGTGACACAGAAATACAGTTATATGAAAAAGTTTGGGCACCCCTATTAATCTTAAGCTTGATGTTTTATAAAAATTGGTGTTTTTGCAACAGCTATTTCAGTTTGATATATGTAATAACTGTTGGACACAATAATGTTTCTGCCTTAAAGTGAGGTTTATTGTACTAACAGAAAATGTGCAATCTGCATTCAAACAAAATTTGACAGGTGCATAAGTATGGGCACCTCACCAGAAAAGTGACATTAATATTTAGTAGATCCTCCTTTTGCAAAAATAACAGCCTCTAGTCGCTTCCTGTAGCTTTTAATGATTTCCTGGATCCTGGATGAAGGTATTTTTGACCATTCCTCTTTACAAAACAATTCCAGTTCAGTTAAGTTTGATGGTCGCCGAGCATGGACAGCCCTCTTCAAATGATCCCACAGATGTTCAATGATATTCAGGTCTGGGGACTGGGATGGCCATTCCTGAACATTGTAATTGTTCCTCTGCATGAATGCCTGAGTAGATTTGGAGCGGTGTTTTGGATCATTGCCTTGCTGAAAGATCCATCCCCTGCGTAACTTCAACTTTGTCACTGATTCTTGAACATTATTGTCAAGAATCTGCTGATACTGAGTGGAATCCATGCGTCCCTCAACTTTAACAAGATTCCCGGTGCCGGCATTGGCCACACAGCCCCAATGCATGATTGAACCTCCACCAAATTTTACTGTGGGTAGCAAGTGTTTTTCTTGGAATGCTGTGTATTTTTGCCGCCATGCATAACGCCTTTTTGTATGACCAAACAACTCAATCTTGGTTTCATCAGTCCACAGGACCTTCTTCCAAAAAGAAATTGGCTTCTCCAAATGTGCTTTTGCATACCTCAGCCGACTCTGTTTGTGGCGTGCTTGCAGAAACAGCTTCTTTCGCATCACTCTCCCATACAGCTTCTACTTGTGCAAAGTGCGTTGTATAGTTGACCGATGCACAGTGACATCATCTGCAGCAAGTTAATGCTGCAGCTTTCTGGAGGTGGTCTGAGGATTGTCCTTGACTGATCTCACCATTCTTCTTCTCTGCCTTTCTGATGTTTTTCTTGGCCTGCCACTTCTGGCCTTAACAAGAACTGTCTCTGTGTTCTTCCATTTCCTTACTATGTACCTCACAGTGGTAACTGACAGGTTAAATCTCTGAGACAGCTTTTTGTATCCTTCCCCTGAACAACTATGTTGAATAATCTTTGTTTTCAGATCATTTGACAGTTGTTTTGAGGAGCCCATGATGCCACTCTTCAGAGGAGATTCAAACAGGAGAACAACTTGCAAGAGGCCACTTTAAGTAGCTTTTCTCATGATTGCATACACCTGGCTATGAAGTTCAAAGCTCAATGAGGTTACAAAACCGAAAAAAGTGCTTTAGTAAGTCAGTAAAAAGTAGGTAGGAGTATTTAAAACAAGAAAATGATAAGGGTGCCCATACTTATGCACCTGTCAAATTTTGTTTGAATGCAGATTGCACATTTTCTGTTAGTATAATAAACCTCATTTCAAGGCAGAAACATTACTGTGTCCAACAGTTATTACATATATCAAACTGAAATAGCTGTTGCAAAAACACCAATTTTTATAAAACATTAAGCTTAAGATTAATAGGGGTGCCCAAACTTTTTCATATAACTGTATATCTGTTGAAAATAGTCTTGTGTAGGCTCGACATCCCAGTGTGGTTTCGCAGTTCCACGGATCAAATCGCTGTACTATCCAGTTTTGGGCCTTTGGTATCTAAAAAAAAGCAGTTTGAGTGTGTCGCTCACTGTTCAGCCACAAATATCTCTATTTAAAAAATTGTGGTAAACCCCAGTAAAGAATAACTGTGGTTTTGCCATCCCACAGTAAAAAATCTCTATTACTCAGCTTTTGGTAGTTTTTTCCAGAAAGAAAAACAGTAGTGTCTCCTGACTGTTGTGACACAAAAATATATCTGTTGAAAATAGTCTTGTGTAGGCCCGACATCCCAGTGTGGTTTCGCAGTTCCACGGATCAAATCGCTGTACTATCCAGTTTTGGGCCTTTGGTATCTAAAAAAAAAGCAGTTTGAGTGTGTCGCTCACTGTTCAGCCGCAAAATTATCTCTATTTAAAAAAGTGTGGTATACCCCAGTAAACAATAACTGTGGTTTTGCCATCCCACGGTAAAAAATCTCTATTATTCAGCTTTTGGTAGTTTTTTCCGTAAAGAAAAACAGTAGTGTCTCCTGACTGTTGTGACACTAAAAGATATCTGTTGAAAATAGTCTTGTGTAGGCCCGACATCCCAGTGTGGTTTCGCAGTTCCATGGGTCAAATCGCTGTACTATCCAGTTTTGGGCCTTTGGTATCTAAAAAAAAAGCAGTTTGAGTGTGTCGCTCACTGTTCAGCAGCAAATATCTCTATTTAAAAAAGTGTGGTATACCCCAGTAAACAATAACTGTGGTTTTGCCATCCCACGGTAAAAAATCTCTATTATTCAGCTTTTGGTAGTTTTCTCCGTAAAGAAAAACAGTAGTGTCTCCTGAATGTTGTGACACAAAAATATATCTGTTGAAAATAGTCTTGTGTAGGCCCGACATCCCAGTGTGGTTTTGCAGTTCCACGGTTCAAATCTCTTTACTATCCAGTTTTGGGCCTTTGGTATCTAAAAAAAAAGCAGTTTGAGTGTGTCGCTCACTGCTCAGCCGCAAATATCTCTATTTAAAAAAGTGTGATATACCCCAGTAAACAATAACTGTGGTTTTGCCATTCCATGGTAAAAAATCTCTATTATTCAGCTTTTGGTAGTTTTTTCCGTAAAGAAAAACAGTAGTGTCTCCTGACTGTTGTGACACAAAAATATATCTGTTGAAAATAGTCTTGTGTAGGCCCGACATCCCAGTGTGGTTTCGCAGTTCCATGGGTCAAATTGCTATACTATCCAGTTTTGGGCCTTTGGTATCTAAAAAAATAGCAGTTTGAGTGTGTCGCTCACTGTTCACCCGCAAATATCTCTATTTAAAAAAGTGTGGTATACCCCAGTAAACAATAACTGTGGTTTTGCCATCCCATGGTAAAAAATCTCTATTATTCAGCTTTTGGTAGTTTTTTCCGTAAAGAAAAACAGTAGTGTCTCCTGACTGTGTGACACAAAAATATATCTGTTGAAAATAGTCTTGTGTAGGCCCGACATCCCAGTGTGGTTTCGCAGTTCCACGGGTCAAATCGCTGTACTACCCAGTTTTGGGCCTTTGGTATCTAAAAAAAAAGCAGTTTGAGTGTGTCGCTCACTGTTCAGCCGCAGATATCTCTATTTAAAAAAGTGTGGTATACCCCAGTAAACAATAACTGTGGTTTTGCCATCCCACGGTAAAAAATCTCTATTATTCAGCTTTTGGTAGTTTTTTCCGTGAAGAAAAACAGTAGTGTCTCCTGACTGTTGTGACACAAAAATATATCTGTTGAAAATAGTCTTGTGTAGGCCCGACATCCCAGTGTGGTTTCGCAGATCCATGGGTCAAATCGCTGTACTATCCAGTTTTGGGCCTTTGGTATCTAAAAAAAAAGCAGTTTGAGTGTGTCGCTCACTGTTCACCCGCAAATATCTCTATTTAAAAAAGTGTGGTATACCCCAGTAAACAATAACTGTGGTTTTGCCATCCCATGGTAAAAAATCTCTATTATTCAGCTTTTGGTAGTTTTTTCCGTAAAGAAAAACAGTAGTGTCTCCTGACTGTGTGACACAAAAATATATCTGTTGAAAATTGTCTTGTGTAGGCCCGACATCCCAGTGTGGTTTCGCAGTTCCACGGGTCAAATCGCTGTACTACCCAGTTTTGGGCCTTTGGTATCTAAAAAAAAAGCAGTTTGAGTGTGTCGCTCACTGTTCAGCCGCAGATATCTCTATTTAAAAAAGTGTGGTATACACCAGTAAACAATAACTGTGGTTTTGCCATCCCACGGTAAAAAATCTCTATTATTCAGCTTTTGGTAGTTTTTTCCGTGAAGAAAAACAGTAGTGTCTCCTGACTGTTGTGACACAAAAATATATCTGTTGAAAATAGTCTTGTGTAGGCCCGACATCCCAGTGTGGTTTCGCAGTTCCACGGGTCAAATCGCTGTACTATCCAGTTTTGGGCCTTTGGTATCTAAAAAAAAGCAGTTTGAGTGTGTCGCTCACTGTTCAGCCGCAAATATCTCTATTTAAAAAAGTGTGGTATACCCCAGTAAACAATAACTCTGGTTTTGCCATCCCATGGTAAAAAATCTCTATTATTCAGCTTTTGGTAGTTTTTTCCGTAAAGAAAAACAGTAGTGTCTCCTGACTGTTGTGACACAAAAATATATCTGTTGAAAATAGTCTTGTGTAGGCCCGACATCCCAGTGTGGTTTCGCAGTTCCACGGGTCAAATCGCTGTACTATCCAGTTTTGGGCCTTTGGTATCTAAAAAAAACAGTTTGAGTGTGTCGCTCACTGTTCAGCCGCAAATATCTCTATTTAAAAAAGTGTGGTATACCCCAGTAAACAATAACTGTGGTTTTGCCATCCCATGGTAAAAAATCTCTATTATTCAGCTTTTGGTAGTTTTTTCCGTAAAGAAAAACAGTAGTGTCTCCTGACTGTTGTGACACAGAAATACAGTTATATGAAAAAGTTTGGGCACCCCTATTAATCTTAAGCTTGATGTTTTATAAAAATTGGTGTTTTTGCAACAGCTATTTCAGTTTGATATATGTAATAACTGTTGGACACAATAATGTTTCTGCCTTAAAGTGAGGTTTATTGTACTAACAGAAAATGTGCAATCTGCATTCAAACAAAACTTGACAGGTGCATAAGTATGGGCACCTCACCAGAAAAGTGACATTAATATTTAGTAGATCCTCCTTTTGCAAAAATAACAGCCTCTAGTCGCTTCCTGTAGCTTTTAATGATTTCCTGGATCCTGGATGAAGGTATTTTTGACCATTCCTCTTTACAAAACAATTCCAGTTCAGTTAAGTTTGATGGTCGCCGAGCATGGACAGCCCTCTTCAAATGATCCCACAGATGTTCAATGATATTCAGGTCTGGGGACTGGGATGGCCATTCCTGAACATTATAATTGTTCCTCTGCATGAATGCCTGAGTAGATTTGGAGCGGTGTTTTGGATCATTGCCTTGCTGAAAGATCCATCCCCTGCGTAACTTCAACTTTGTCACTGATTCTTGAACATTATTGTCAAGAATCTGCTGATACTGAGTGGAATCCATGCGTCCCTCAACTTTAACAAGATTCCCGGTGCCGGCGTTGGCCACACAGCCCCAAAGCATGATTGAACCTCCACCAAATTTTACTGTGGGTAGCAAGTGTTTTTCTTGGAATGCTGTGTATTTTTGCCGCCATGCATAACGCCTTTTTGTATGACCAAACAACTCAATCTTGGTTTCATCAGTCCACAGGACCTTCTTCCAAAAAGAAATTGGCTTCTCCAAATGTGCTTTTGCATACCTCAGCCGACTCTGTTTGTGGCGTGCTTGCAGAAACAGCTTCTTTCGCATCACTCTCCCATACAGCTTCTACTTGTGCAAAGTGCGTTGTATAGTTGACCGATGCACAGTGACACCATCTGCAGCAAGTTGATGCTGCAGCTTTCTGGAGGTGGTCTGAGGATTGTCCTTGACTGATCTCACCATTCTTCTTCTCTGCCTTTCTGATGTTTTTCTTGGCCTGCCACTTCTGGCCTTAACAAGAACTGTCTCTGTGTTCTTCCATTTCCTTACTATGTACCTCACAGTGGTAACTGACAGGTTAAATCTCTGAGACAGCTTTTTGTATCCTTCCCCTGAACAACTATGTTGAATAATCTTTGTTTTCAGATCATTTGACAGTTGTTTTGAGGAGCCCATGATGCCACTCTTCAGAGGAGATTCAAACAGGAGAACAACTTGCAAGAGGCCACTTTAAGTAGCTTTTCTCATGATTGCATACACCTGGCTATGAAGTTCAAAGCTCAATGAGGTTACAAAACCGAAAAAAGTGCTTTAGTAAGTCAGTAAAAAGTAGGTAGGAGTATTTAAAACAAGAAAATGATAAGGGTGCCCATACTTATGCACCTGTCAAATTTTGTTTGAATGCAGATTGCACATTTTCTGTTAGTACAATAAACCTCATTTCAAGGCAGAAACATTACTGTGTCCAACAGTTATTACATATATCAAACTGAAATAGCAGTTGCAAAAACACCAATTTTTATAAAACATTAAGCTTAAGATTAATAGGGGTGCCCAAACTTTTTCATATAACTGTATATCTGTTGAAAATAGTCTTGTGTAGGCTCGACATCCCAGTGTGGTTTTGCAGTTCCATGGATCAAATCGCTGTACTATCCAGTTTTGGGCCTTTGGTATCTAAAAAAAAAGCAGTTTGAGTGTGTCGCTCACTGTTCAGCAGCAAATATCTCTATTTAAAAAAGTGTGGTATACCCCAGTAAACAATAACTGTGGTTTTGCCATCCCACGGTAAAAAATCTCTATTATTCAGCTTTTGGTAGTTTTCTCCGTAAAGAAAAACAGTAGTGTCTCCTGAATGTTGTGACACAAAAATATATCTGTTGAAAATAGTCTTGTGTAGGCCCGACATCCCAGTGTGGTTTTGCAGTTCCATGGTTCAAATCTCTTTACTATCCAGTTTTGGGCCTTTGGTATCTAAAAAAAAAAGCAGTTTGAGTGTGTCGCTCACTGCTCAGCCGCAAATATCTCTATTTAAAAAAGTGTGATATACCCCAGTAAACAATAACTGTGGTTTTGCCATTCCATGGTAAAAAATCTCTATTATTCAGCTTTTGGTAGTTTTTTCCGTAAAGAAAAACAGTAGTGTCTCCTGACTGTTGTGACACAAAAATATATCTGTTGAAAATAGTCTTGTGTAGGCCCGACATCCCAGTGTGGTTTCGCAGTTCCATGGGTCAAATTGCTATACTATCCAGTTTTGGGCCTTTGGTATCTAAAAAAATAGCAGTTTGAGTGTGTCGCTCACTGTTCAGCCGCAAATATCTCTATTTAAAAAAGTGTGGTATACCCCAGTAAACAATAACTGTGGTTTTGCCATCCCACGGTAAAAAATCTCTATTATTCAGCTTTTGGTAGTTTTTTCCATAAAGAAAAACAGTAGTGTCTCCTGACTGTTGTGACACAAAAATATATCTGTTGAAAATAGTCTTGTGTAGGCCCGACATCCCAGTGTGGTTTCGCAGATCCATGGGTCAAATCGCTGTACTATCCAGTTTTGGGCCTTTGGTATCTAAAAAAAAAGCAGTTTGAGTGTGTCGCTCACTGTTCACCCGCAAATATCTCTATTTAAAAAAGTGTGGTATACCCCAGTAAACAATAACTGTGGTTTTGCCATCCCATGGTAAAAAATCTCTATTATTCAGCTTTTGGTAGTTTTTTCCGTAAAGAAAAACAGTAGTGTCTCCTGACTGTGTGACACAAAAATATATCTGTTGAAAATAGTCTTGTGTAGGCCCGACATCCCAGTGTGGTTTCGCAGTTCCACGGGTCAAATCGCTGTACTACCCAGTTTTGGGCCTTTGGTATCTAAAAAAAAAGCAGTTTGAGTGTGTCGCTCACTGTTCAGCCGCAGATATCTCTATTTAAAAAAGTGTGGTATACCCCAGTAAACAATAACTGTGGTTTTGCCATCCCACGGTAAAAAATCTCTATTATTCAGCTTTTGGTAGTTTTTTCCGTGAAGAAAAACAGTAGTGTCTCCTGACTGTTGTGACACAAAAATATATCTGTTGAAAATAGTCTTGTGTAGGCCCGACATCCCAGTGTGGTTTCGCAGATCCATGGGTCAAATCGCTGTACTATCCAGTTTTGGGCCTTTGGTATCTAAAAAAAAAGCAGTTTGAGTGTGTCGCTCACTGTTCACCCGCAAATATCTCTATTTAAAAAAGTGTGGTATACCCCAGTAAACAATAACTGTGGTTTTGCCATCCCACGGTAAAAAATCTCTATTATTCAGCTTTTGGTAGTTTTCTCCGTAAAGAAAAACAGTAGTGTCTCCTGAATGTTGTGACACAAAAATATATCTGTTGAAAATAGTCTTGTGTAGGCCCGACATCCCAGTGTGGTTTTGCAGTTCCACGGTTCAAATCTCTTTACTATCCAGTTTTGGGCCTTTGGTATCTAAAAAAAAAGCAGTTTGAGTGTGTCGCTCACTGCTCAGCCGCAAATATCTCTATTTAAAAAAGTGTGATATACCCCAGTAAACAATAACTGTGGTTTTGCCATTCCATGGTAAAAAATCTCTATTATTCAGCTTTTGGTAGTTTTTTCCATAAAGAAAAACAGTAGTGTCTCCTGACTGTTGTGACACAAAAATATATCTGTTGAAAATAGTCTTGTGTAGGCCCGACATCCCAGTGTGGTTTCGCAGATCCATGGGTCAAATCGCTGTACTATCCAGTTTTGGGCCTTTGGTATCTAAAAAAAAAGCAGTTTGAGTGTGTCGCTCACTGTTCACCCGCAAATATCTCTATTTAAAAAAGTGTGGTATACCCCAGTAAACAATAACTGTGGTTTTGCCATCCCATGGTAAAAAATCTCTATTATTCAGCTTTTGGTAGTTTTTTCCGTAAAGAAAAACAGTAGTGTCTCCTGACTGTGTGACACAAAAATATATCTGTTGAAAATAGTCTTGTGTAGGCCCGACATCCCAGTGTGGTTTCGCAGTTCCACGTGTCAAATCGCTGTACTACCCAGTTTTGGGCCTTTGGTATCTAAAAAAAAAGCAGTTTGAGTGTGTCGCTCACTGTTCAGCCGCAGATATCTCTATTTAAAAAAGTGTGGTATACCCCAGTAAACAATAACTGTGGTTTTGCCATCCCACGGTAAAAAATCTCTATTATTCAGCTTTTGGTAGTTTTTTCCGTGAAGAAAAACAGTAGTGTCTCCTGACTGTTGTGACACAAAAATATATCTGTTGAAAATAGTCTTGTGTAGGCCCGACATCCCAGTGTGGTTTCGCAGATCCATGGGTCAAATCGCTGTACTATCCAGTTTTGGGCCTTTGGTATCTAAAAAAAAAGCAGTTTGAGTGTGTCGCTCACTGTTCACCCGCAAATATCTCTATTTAAAAAAGTGTGGTATACCCCAGTAAACAATAACTGTGGTTTTGCCATCCCATGGTAAAAAATCTCTATTATTCAGCTTTTGGTAGTTTTTTCCGTAAAGAAAAACAGTAGTGTCTCCTGACTGTGTGACACAAAAATATATCTGTTGAAAATTGTCTTGTGTAGGCCCGACATCCCAGTGTGGTTTCGCAGTTCCACGGGTCAAATCGCTGTACTACCCAGTTTTGGGCCTTTGGTATCTAAAAAAAAAGCAGTTTGAGTGTGTCGCTCACTGTTCAGCCGCAGATATCTCTATTTAAAAAAGTGTGGTATACACCAGTAAACAATAACTGTGGTTTTGCCATCCCACGGTAAAAAATCTCTATTATTCAGCTTTTGGTAGTTTTTTCCGTGAAGAAAAACAGTAGTGTCTCCTGACTGTTGTGACACAAAAATATATCTGTTGAAAATAGTCTTGTGTAGGCCCGACATCCCAGTGTGGTTTCGCAGTTCCACGGGTCAAATCGCTGTACTATCCAGTTTTGGGCCTTTGGTATCTAAAAAAAAGCAGTTTGAGTGTGTCGCTCACTGTTCAGCCGCAAATATCTCTATTTAAAAAAGTGTGGTATACCCCAGTAAACAATAACTCTGGTTTTGCCATCCCATGGTAAAAAATCTCTATTATTCAGCTTTTGGTAGTTTTTTCCGTAAAGAAAAACAGTAGTGTCTCCTGACTGTTGTGACACAAAAATATATCTGTTGAAAATAGTCTTGTGTAGGCCCGACATCCCAGTGTGGTTTCGCAGTTCCACGGGTCAAATCGCTGTACTATCCAGTTTTGGGCCTTTGGTATCTAAAAAAAACAGTTTGAGTGTGTCGCTCACTGTTCAGCCGCAAATATCTCTATTTAAAAAAGTGTGGTATACCCCAGTAAACAATAACTGTGGTTTTGCCATCCCATGGTAAAAAATCTCTATTATTCAGCTTTTGGTAGTTTTTTCCGTAAAGAAAAACAGTAGTGTCTCCTGACTGTTGTGACACAGAAATACAGTTATATGAAAAAGTTTGGGCACCCCTATTAATCTTAAGCTTGATGTTTTATAAAAATTGGTGTTTTTGCAACAGCTATTTCAGTTTGATATATGTAATAACTGTTGGACACAATAATGTTTCTGCCTTAAAGTGAGGTTTATTGTACTAACAGAAAATGTGCAATCTGCATTCAAACAAAACTTGACAGGTGCATAAGTATGGGCACCTCACCAGAAAAGTGACATTAATATTTAGTAGATCCTCCTTTTGCAAAAATAACAGCCTCTAGTCGCTTCCTGTAGCTTTTAATGATTTCCTGGATCCTGGATGAAGGTATTTTTGACCATTCCTCTTTACAAAACAATTCCAGTTCAGTTAAGTTTGATGGTCGCCGAGCATGGACAGCCCTCTTCAAATGATCCCACAGATGTTCAATGATATTCAGGTCTGGGGACTGGGATGGCCATTCCTGAACATTATAATTGTTCCTCTGCATGAATGCCTGAGTAGATTTGGAGCGGTGTTTTGGATCATTGCCTTGCTGAAAGATCCATCCCCTGCGTAACTTCAACTTTGTCACTGATTCTTGAACATTATTGTCAAGAATCTGCTGATACTGAGTGGAATCCATGCGTCCCTCAACTTTAACAAGATTCCCGGTGCCGGCGTTGGCCACACAGCCCCAAAGCATGATTGAACCTCCACCAAATTTTACTGTGGGTAGCAAGTGTTTTTCTTGGAATGCTGTGTATTTTTGCCGCCATGCATAACGCCTTTTTGTATGACCAAACAACTCAATCTTGGTTTCATCAGTCCACAGGACCTTCTTCCAAAAAGAAATTGGCTTCTCCAAATGTGCTTTTGCATACCTCAGCCGACTCTGTTTGTGGCGTGCTTGCAGAAACAGCTTCTTTCGCATCACTCTCCCATACAGCTTCTACTTGTGCAAAGTGCGTTGTATAGTTGACCGATGCACAGTGACACCATCTGCAGCAAGTTGATGCTGCAGCTTTCTGGAGGTGGTCTGAGGATTGTCCTTGACTGATCTCACCATTCTTCTTCTCTGCCTTTCTGATGTTTTTCTTGGCCTGCCACTTCTGGCCTTAACAAGAACTGTCTCTGTGTTCTTCCATTTCCTTACTATGTACCTCACAGTGGTAACTGACAGGTTAAATCTCTGAGACAGCTTTTTGTATCCTTCCCCTGAACAACTATGTTGAATAATCTTTGTTTTCAGATCATTTGACAGTTGTTTTGAGGAGCCCATGATGCCACTCTTCAGAGGAGATTCAAACAGGAGAACAACTTGCAAGAGGCCACTTTAAGTAGCTTTTCTCATGATTGCATACACCTGGCTATGAAGTTCAAAGCTCAATGAGGTTACAAAACCGAAAAAAGTGCTTTAGTAAGTCAGTAAAAAGTAGGTAGGAGTATTTAAAACAAGAAAATGATAAGGGTGCCCATACTTATGCACCTGTCAAATTTTGTTTGAATGCAGATTGCACATTTTCTGTTAGTACAATAAACCTCATTTCAAGGCAGAAACATTACTGTGTCCAACAGTTATTACATATATCAAACTGAAATAGCAGTTGCAAAAACACCAATTTTTATAAAACATTAAGCTTAAGATTAATAGGGGTGCCCAAACTTTTTCATATAACTGTATATCTGTTGAAAATAGTCTTGTGTAGGCTCGACATCCCAGTGTGGTTTTGCAGTTCCATGGATCAAATCGCTGTACTATCCAGTTTTGGGCCTTTGGTATCTAAAAAAAAAGCAGTTTGAGTGTGTCGCTCACTGTTCAGCAGCAAATATCTCTATTTAAAAAAGTGTGGTATACCCCAGTAAACAATAACTGTGGTTTTGCCATCCCACGGTAAAAAATCTCTATTATTCAGCTTTTGGTAGTTTTCTCCGTAAAGAAAAACAGTAGTGTCTCCTGAATGTTGTGACACAAAAATATATCTGTTGAAAATAGTCTTGTGTAGGCCCGACATCCCAGTGTGGTTTTGCAGTTCCACGGTTCAAATCTCTTTACTATCCAGTTTTGGGCCTTTGGTATCTAAAAAAAAAAGCAGTTTGAGTGTGTCGCTCACTGCTCAGCCGCAAATATCTCTATTTAAAAAAGTGTGATATACCCCAGTAAACAATAACTGTGGTTTTGCCATTCCATGGTAAAAAATCTCTATTATTCAGCTTTTGGTAGTTTTTTCCGTAAAGAAAAACAGTAGTGTCTCCTGACTGTTGTGACACAAAAATATATCTGTTGAAAATAGTCTTGTGTAGGCCCGACATCCCAGTGTGGTTTCGCAGTTCCATGGGTCAAATTGCTATACTATCCAGTTTTGGGCCTTTGGTATCTAAAAAAATAGCAGTTTGAGTGTGTCGCTCACTGTTCAGCCGCAAATATCTCTATTTAAAAAAGTGTGGTATACCCCAGTAAACAATAACTGTGGTTTTGCCATCCCACGGTAAAAAATCTCTATTATTCAGCTTTTGGTAGTTTTTTCCATAAAGAAAAACAGTAGTGTCTCCTGACTGTTGTGACACAAAAATATATCTGTTGAAAATAGTCTTGTGTAGGCCCGACATCCCAGTGTGGTTTCGCAGATCCATGGGTCAAATCGCTGTACTATCCAGTTTTGGGCCTTTGGTATCTAAAAAAAAAGCAGTTTGAGTGTGTCGCTCACTGTTCACCCGCAAATATCTCTATTTAAAAAAGTGTGGTATACCCCAGTAAACAATAACTGTGGTTTTGCCATCCCATGGTAAAAAATCTCTATTATTCAGCTTTTGGTAGTTTTTTCCGTAAAGAAAAACAGTAGTGTCTCCTGACTGTGTGACACAAAAATATATCTGTTGAAAATAGTCTTGTGTAGGCCCGACATCCCAGTGTGGTTTCGCAGTTCCACGGGTCAAATCGCTGTACTACCCAGTTTTGGGCCTTTGGTATCTAAAAAAAAAGCAGTTTGAGTGTGTCGCTCACTGTTCAGCCGCAGATATCTCTATTTAAAAAAGTGTGGTATACCCCAGTAAACAATAACTGTGGTTTTGCCATCCCACGGTAAAAAATCTCTATTATTCAGCTTTTGGTAGTTTTTTCCGTGAAGAAAAACAGTAGTGTCTCCTGACTGTTGTGACACAAAAATATATCTGTTGAAAATAGTCTTGTGTAGGCCCGACATCCCAGTGTGGTTTCGCAGATCCATGGGTCAAATCGCTGTACTATCCAGTTTTGGGCCTTTGGTATCTAAAAAAAAAGCAGTTTGAGTGTGTCGCTCACTGTTCACCCGCAAATATCTCTATTTAAAAAAGTGTGGTATACCCCAGTAAACAATAACTGTGGTTTTGCCATCCCACGGTAAAAAATCTCTATTATTCAGCTTTTGGTAGTTTTCTCCGTAAAGAAAAACAGTAGTGTCTCCTGAATGTTGTGACACAAAAATATATCTGTTGAAAATAGTCTTGTGTAGGCCCGACATCCCAGTGTGGTTTTGCAGTTCCACGGTTCAAATCTCTTTACTATCCAGTTTTGGGCCTTTGGTATCTAAAAAAAAAGCAGTTTGAGTGTGTCGCTCACTGCTCAGCCGCAAATATCTCTATTTAAAAAAGTGTGATATACCCCAGTAAACAATAACTGTGGTTTTGCCATTCCATGGTAAAAAATCTCTATTATTCAGCTTTTGGTAGTTTTTTCCGTAAAGAAAAACAGTAGTGTCTCCTGACTGTTGTGACACAAAAATATATCTGTTGAAAATAGTCTTGTGTAGGCCCGACATCCCAGTGTGGTTTCGCAGTTCCATGGGTCAAATTGCTATACTATCCAGTTTTGGGCCTTTGGTATCTAAAAAAATAGCAGTTTGAGTGTGTCGCTCACTGTTCAGCCGCAAATATCTCTATTTAAAAAAGTGTGGTATACCCCAGTAAACAATAACTGTGGTTTTGCCATCCCACGGTAAAAAATCTCTATTATTCAGCTTTTGGTAGTTTTTTCCATAAAGAAAAACAGTAGTGTCTCCTGACTGTTGTGACACAAAAATATATCTGTTGAAAATAGTCTTGTGTAGGCCCGACATCCCAGTGTGGTTTCGCAGATCCATGGGTCAAATCGCTGTACTATCCAGTTTTGGGCCTTTGGTATCTAAAAAAAAAGCAGTTTGAGTGTGTCGCTCACTGCTCACCCGCAAATATCTCTATTTAAAAAAGTGTGGTATACCCCAGTAAACAATAACTGTGGTTTTGCCATCCCATGGTAAAAAATCTCTATTATTCAGCTTTTGGTAGTTTTTTCCGTAAAGAAAAACAGTAGTGTCTCCTGACTGTGTGACACAAAAATATATCTGTTGAAAATAGTCTTGTGTAGGCCCGACATCCCAGTGTGGTTTCGCAGTTCCACGGGTCAAATCGCTGTACTACCCAGTTTTGGGCCTTTGGTATCTAAAAAAAAAGCAGTTTGAGTGTGTCGCTCACTGTTCAGCCGCAGATATCTCTATTTAAAAAAGTGTGGTATACCCCAGTAAACAATAACTGTGGTTTTGCCATCCCACGGTAAAAAATCTCTATTATTCAGCTTTTGGTAGTTTTTTCCGTGAAGAAAAACAGTAGTGTCTCCTGACTGTTGTGACACAAAAATATATCTGTTGAAAATAGTCTTGTGTAGGCCCGACATCCCAGTGTGGTTTCGCAGATCCATGGGTCAAATCGCTGTACTATCCAGTTTTGGGCCTTTGGTATCTAAAAAAAAAGCAGTTTGAGTGTGTCGCTCACTGTTCACCCGCAAATATCTCTATTTAAAAAAGTGTGGTATACCCCAGTAAACAATAACTGTGGTTTTGCCATCCCATGGTAAAAAATCTCTATTATTCAGCTTTTGGTAGTTTTTTCCGTAAAGAAAAACAGTAGTGTCTCCTGACTGTGTGACACAAAAATATATCTGTTGAAAATAGTCTTGTGTAGGCCCGACATCCCAGTGTGGTTTCGCAGTTCCACGGGTCAAATCGCTGTACTACCCAGTTTTGGGCCTTTGGTATCTAAAAAAAAAGCAGTTTGAGTGTGTCGCTCACTGTTCAGCCGCAGATATCTCTATTTAAAAAAGTGTGGTATACCCCAGTAAACAATAACTGTGGTTTTGCCATCCCACGGTAAAAAATCTCTATTATTCAGCTTTTGGTAGTTTTTTCCGTGAAGAAAAACAGTAGTGTCTCCTGACTGTTGTGACACAAAAATATATCTGTTGAAAATAGTCTTGTGTAGGCCCGACATCCCAGTGTGGTTTCGCAGTTCCACGGGTCAAATCGCTGTACTATCCAGTTTTGGGCCTTTGGTATCTAAAAAAAAGCAGTTTGAGTGTGTCGCTCACTGTTCAGCCGCAAATATCTCTATTTAAAAAAGTGTGGTATACCCCAGTAAACAATAACTCTGATTTTGCCATCCCATGGTAAAAAATCTCTATTATTCAGCTTTTGGTAGTTTTTTCCGTAAAGAAAAACAGTAGTGTCTCCTGACTGTTGTGACACAAAAATATATCTGTTGAAAATAGTCTTGTGTAGGCCCGACATCCCAGTTTGGTTTCGCAGTTCCACGGGTCAAATCGCTGTACTATCCAGTTTTGGGCCTTTGGTATCTAAAAAAAACAGTTTGAGTGTGTCGCTCACTGTTCAGCCGCAAATATCTCTATTTAAAAAAGTGTGGTATACCCCAGTAAACAATAACTGTGGTTTTGCCATCCCATGGTAAAAAATCTCTATTATTCAGCTTTTGGTAGTTTTTTCCGTAAAGAAAAACAGTAGTGTCTCCTGACTGTTGTGACACAGAAATACAGTTATATGAAAAAGTTTGGGCACCCCTATTAATCTTAAGCTTGATGTTTTATAAAAATTGGTGTTTTTGCAACAGCTATTTCAGTTTGATATATGTAATAACTGTTGGACACAATAATGTTTCTGCCTTAAAGTGAGGTTTATTGTACTAACAGAAAATGTGCAATCTGCATTCAAACAAAACTTGACAGGTGCATAAGTATGGGCACCTCACCAGAAAAGTGACATTAATATTTAGTAGATCCTCCTTTTGCAAAAATAACAGCCTCTAGTCGCTTCCTGTAGCTTTTAATGATTTCCTGGATCCTGGATGAAGGTATTTTTGACCATTCCTCTTTACAAAACAATTCCAGTTCAGTTAAGTTTGATGGTCGCCGAGCATGGACAGCCCTCTTCAAATGATCCCACAGATGTTCAATGATATTCAGGTCTGGGGACTGGGATGGCCATTCCTGAACATTGTAATTGTTCCTCTGCATGAATGCCTGAGTAGATTTGGAGCGGTGTTTTGGATCATTGCCTTGCTGAAAGATCCATCCCCTGCGTAACTTCAACTTTGTCACTGATTCTTGAACATTATTGTCAAGAATCTGCTGATACTGAGTGGAATCCATGCGTCCCTCAACTTTAACAAGATTCCCGGTGCCGGCATTGGCCACACAGCCCCAAAGCATGATTGAACCTCCACCAAATTTTACTGTGGGTAGCAAGTGTTTTTCTTGGAATGCTGTGTATTTTTGCCGCCATGCATAACGCCTTTTTGTATGACCAAACAACTCAATCTTGGTTTCATCAGTCCACAGGACCTTCTTCCAAAAAGAAATTGGCTTCTCCAAATGTGCTTTTGCATACCTCAGCCGACTCTGTTTGTGGCGTGCTTGCAGAAACAGCTTCTTTCGCATCACTCTCCCATACAGCTTCTACTTGTGCAAAGTGCGTTGTATAGTTGACCGATGCACAGTGACACCATCTGCAGCAAGTTGATGCTGCAGCTTTCTGGAGGTGGTCTGAGGATTGTCCTTGACTGATCTCACCATTCTTCTTCTCTGCCTTTCTGATGTTTTTCTTGGCCTGCCACTTCTGGCCTTAACAAGAACTGTCTCTGTGTTCTTCCATTTCCTTACTATGTACCTCACAGTGGTAACTGACAGGTTAAATCTCTGAGACAGCTTTTTGTATCCTTCCCCTGAACAACTATGTTGAATAATCTTTGTTTTCAGATCATTTGACAGTTGTTTTGAGGAGCCCATGATGCCACTCTTCAGAGGAGATTCAAACAGGAGAACAACTTGCAAGAGGCCACTTTAAGTAGCTTTTCTCATGATTGCATACACCTGGCTATGAAGTTCAAAGCTCAATGAGGTTACAAAACCGAAAAAAGTGCTTTAGTAAGTCAGTAAAAAGTAGGTAGGAGTATTTAAAACAAGAAAATGATAAGGGTGCCCATACTTATGCACCTGTCAAATTTTGTTTGAATGCAGATTGCACATTTTCTGTTAGTACAATAAACCTCATTTCAAGGCAGAAACATTACTGTGTCCAACAGTTATTACATATATCAAACTGAAATAGCTGTTGCAAAAACACCAATTTTTATAAAACATTAAGCTTAAGATTAATAGGGGTGCCCAAACTTTTTCATATAACTGTATATCTGTTGAAAATAGTCTTGTGTAGGCTCGACATCCCAGTGTGGTTTTGCAGTTCCATGGATCAAATCGCTGTACTATCCAGTCTTGGGCCTTTGGTATCTAAAAAAAAAGCAGTTTGAGTGTGTCGCTCACTGTTCAGCCACAAATATCTCTATTTAAAAAATTGTGGTATACCCCAGTAAACAATAACTGTGGTTTTGCCATCCCACGGTAAAAAATCTCTATTATTCAGCTTTTGGTAGTTTTTTCCGTAAAGAAAAACAGTAGTGTCTCCTGACTGTTGTGACACAAAAAGATATCTGTTGAAAATAGTCTTGTGTAAGCCCGACATCCCAGTGTGGTTTCGCAGTTCCATGGGTCAAATCGCTGTACTATCCAGTTTTGGGCCTTTGGTATCTAAATAAAAAGCAGTTTGAGTGTGTCGCTCACTGTTCCCCAGAAAATATCTCTATTTAAAAAAGTGTGGTATACCCCAGTAAACAATAACTGTGGTTTTGCCATCCCACGGTAAAAAATCTCTATTATTCAGCTTTTGGCAGTTTTTTCCGTAAAGAAAAACAGTAGTGTCTCCTGAATGTTGTGACACAAAAACATATCTGTTGAAAATAGTCTTGTGTAGGCCCAACATCCCAGTGTGGTTTTGCAGTTCCACGGTTCAAATCTCTTTACTATCCAGTTTTGGGCCTTTGGTATCTAAAAAAAAAGCAGTTTGAGTGTGTCGCTCACTGCTCAGCCGCAAATATCTCTATTTAAAAAAGTGTGGTATAACCCAGTAAACAATAACTGTGGTTTTGCCATCCCACGGTATATAATCTCTATTATTCAGCTTTTGGTAGTTTTTCCATAAAGAAAAACAGTAGTGTCTCCTGACTGTTGTGACACAAAAATATATCTGTTGAAAATAGTCTTGTGTAGGCCCGACATCCCAGTGTGGTTTTGCAGTTCCACGGTTCAAATCTCTTTACTATCCAGCTTTGGGCCTTTGGTATCTAAAAAAAAAGCAGTTTGAGTGTGTCGCCCACTGCTCAGCCGCAAATATCTCTATTTAAAAAGTGTGGTATTCCCCAGTAAACAATAACTGTGGTTTTGCCATCCCACTGTAAAAAATCTCTATTATTCAGCTTTTGGTAGTTTTTCCATAAAGAAAAACAGTAGTGTCTCCTGACTGTTGTGACACAAAAAGATATCTGTTGAAAATAGTCTTGTGTAGGCCCGACATCCCAGTGTGGTTTTGCAGTTCCACGGGTCAAATCTCTTTACTATCCAGTTTTGGGCCTTTGGTATCTAAAAAAAAAAGCAGTTTGAGTGTGTCGCTCACTGCTCAGCCGCAAATATCTATATTTAAAAAAGTGTGGTATACCCCAGTAAACAATAACTGTGGTTTTGCCATCCCATGGTAAAAAATCTCTATTATTCAGCTTTTGGTAGTTTTTTCCGTGAAGAAAAACAGTAGTGTCTCCTGACTGTTGTGACACAAAAATATATCTGTTGAAAATAGTCTTGTGTAGGCCCGACATCCCAGTGTGGTTTCGCAGTTCCACGGGTCAAATCGCTGTTCTATCCAGTTTTGGGCCTTTGGTATCTAAAAAAAAGCAGATTGAGTGTGTCGCTCACTGTTCAGCCGCAAATATCTCTATTTAAAAAAGTGTGGTATACCCCAGTAAACAATAACTGTGGTTTTGCCATCCCATGGTAAAAAATCTCTATTATTCAGCTTTTGGTAGTTTTTTCCGTAAAGAAAAACAGTAGTGTCTCCTGACTGTTGTGACACAGAAATACAGTTATATGAAAAAGTTTGGGCACCCCTATTAATCTTAAGCTTGATGTTTTATAAAAATTGGTGTTTTTGCAACAGCTATTTCAGTTTGATATATGTAATAACTGTTGGACACAATAATGTTTCTGCCTTAAAGTGAGGTTTATTGTACTAACAGAAAATGTGCAATCTGCATTCAAACAAAACTTGACAGGTGCATAAGTATGGGCACCTCACCAGAAAAGTGACATTAATATTTAGTAGATCCTCCTTTTGCAAAAATAACAGCCTCTAGTCGCTTCCTGTAGCTTTTAATGATTTCCTGGATCCTGGATGAAGGTATTTTTGACCATTCCTCTTTACAAAACAATTCCAGTTCAGTTAAGTTTGATGGTCGCCGAGCATGGACAGCCCTCTTCAAATGATCCCACAGATGTTCAATGATATTCAGGTCTGGGGACTGGGATGGCCATTCCTGAACATTGTAATTGTTCCTCTGCATGAATGCCTGAGTAGATTTGGAGCGGGGTTTTGGATCATTGCCTTGCTGAAAGATCCATCCCCTGCGTAACTTCAACTTTGTCACTGATTCTTGAACATTATTGTCAAGAATCTGCTGATACTGAGTGGAATCCATGCGTCCCTCAACTTTAACAAGATTCCCGGTGCCGGCATTGGCCACACAGCCCCAAAGCATGATTGAACCTCCACCAAATTTTACTGTGGGTAGCAAGTGTTTTTCTTGGAATGCTGTGTATTTTTGCCGCCATGCATAACGCCTTTTTGTATGACCAAACAACTCAATCTTGGTTTCATCAGTCCACAGGACCTTCTTCCAAAAAGAAATTGGCTTCTCCAAATGTGCTTTTGCATACCTCAGCCGACTCTGTTTGTGGCGTGCTTGCAGAAACAGCTTCTTTCGCATCACTCTCCCATACAGCTTCTACTTGTGCAAAGTGCGTTGTATAGTTGACCGATGCACAGTGACACCATCTGCAGCAAGTTGATGCTGCAGCTTTCTGGAGGTGGTCTGAGGATTGTCCTTGACTGATCTCACCATTCTTCTTCTCTGCCTTTCTGATGTTTTTCTTGGCCTGCCACTTCTGGCCTTAACAAGAACTGTCTCTGTGTTCTTCCATTTCCTTACTATGTACCTCACAGTGGTAACTGACAGGTTAAATCTCTGAGACAGCTTTTTGTATCCTTCCCCTGAACAACTATGTTGAATAATCTTTGTTTTCAGATCATTTGACAGTTGTTTTGAGGAGCCCATGATGCCACTCTTCAGAGGAGATTCAAACAGGAGAACAACTTGCAAGAGGCCACTTTAAGTAGCTTTTCTCATGATTGCATACACCTGGCTATGAAGTTCAAAGCTCAATGAGGTTACAAAACCGAAAAAAGTGCTTTAGTAAGTCAGTAAAAAGTAGGTAGGAGTATTTAAAACAAGAAAATGATAAGGGTGCCCATACTTATGCACCTGTCAAATTTTCTTTGAATGCAGATTGCACATTTTCTGTTAGTACAATAAACCTCATTTCAAGGCAGAAACATTACTGTGTCCAACAGTTATTACATATATCAAACTGAAATAGCTGTTGCAAAAACACCAATTTTTATAAAACATTAAGCTTAAGATTAATAGGGGTGCCCAAACTTTTTCATATAACTGTATATCTGTTGAAAATAGTCTTGTGTAGGCTCGACATCCCAGTGTGGTTTTGCAGTTCCATGGATCAAATCGCTGTACTATCCAGCTTTGGGCCTTTGGTATCTAAAAAAAAAGCAGTTTGAGTGTGTCGCTCACTGTTCAGCCACAAATATCTCTATTTAAAAAATTGTGGTATACCCCAGTAAACAATAACTGTGGTTTTGCCATCCCACGGTAAAAAATCTCTATTATTCAGCTTTTGGTAGTTTTTTCCGTAAAGAAAAACAGTAGTGTCTCCTGACTGTTGTGACACAAAAAGATATCTGTTGAAAATAGTCTTGTGTAAGCCCGACATCCCAGTGTGGTTTCGCAGTTCCATGGGTCAAATCGCTGTACTATCCAGTTTTGGGCCTTTGGTATCTAAACAAAAAGCAGTTTGAGTGTGTCGCTCACTGTTCCGCAGCAAATATCTCTATTTAAAAAAGTGTGGTATACCCCAGTAAACAATAACTGTGGTTTTGCCATCCCACGGTAAAAAATCTCTATTATTCAGCTTTTGGTAGTTTTTTCCGTAAAGAAAAACAGTAGTGTCTCCTGAATGTTGTGACACAAAAATATATCTGTTGAAAATAGTCTTGTGTAGGCCCGACATCCCAGTGTGGTTTTGCAGTTCCACGGTTCAAATCTCTTTACTATCCAGTTTTGGGCCTTTGGTATCTAAAAAAAAAGCAGTTTGAGTGTGTCGCTCACTGCTCAGCCGCAAATATCTCTATTTAAAAAAGTGTGGTATAACCCAGTAAACAATAACTCTGGTTTTGCCATCCCACGGTATATAATCTCTATTATTCAGCTTTTGGTAGTTTTTCCATAAAGAAAAACAGTAGTGTCTCCTGACTGTTGTGACACAAAAATATATCTGTTGAAAATAGTCTTGTGTAGGCCCGACATCCCAGTGTGGTTTTGTAGTTCCACGGTTCAAATCTCTTTACTATCCAGCTTTGGGCCTTTGGTATCTAAAAAAAAAGCAGTTTGAGTGTGTCGCCCACTGCTCA
This sequence comes from Phyllobates terribilis, assembly GCF_046119375.1. NCBI lineage: Eukaryota > Metazoa > Chordata > Amphibia > Anura > Dendrobatidae > Phyllobates > Phyllobates terribilis. Next base: position 1,084,245,309 of record NW_027362761.1, on the reverse strand, counting down.
GCCGCAAATATCTCTATTTAAAAAAGTGTGGTATTCCCCAGTAAACAATAACTGTGGTTTTGCCATCCCACGGTAAAAAATCTCTATTATTCAGCTTTTGGTAGTTTTTCCATAAAGAAAAACAGTAGTGTCTCCTGACTGTTGTGACACAAAAAGATATCTGTTGAAAATAGTCTTGTGTAGGCCCGACATCCCAGTGTGGTTTCGCAGTTCCACGGGTCAAATCGCTGTACTATCCAGTTTTGGGCCTTTGGTATCTAAAAAAAAAGCAGTTTGAGTGTGTCGCTCACTGTTCAGCAGCAAATATCTCTATTTAAAAAAGTGTGGTATACCCCAGTAAACAATAACTGTGGTTTTGCCATCCCACGGTAAAAAATCTCTATTATTCAGTTTTTGGTAGTTTTTTCCGTAAAGAAAAACAGTAGTGTCTCCTGAATGTTGTGACACAAAAATATATCTGTTGAAAATAGTCTTGTGTAGGCCCGACATCCCAGTGTGGTTTTGCAGTTCCACGGTTCAAATCTCTTTACTATCCAGTTTTGGGCCTTTGGTATCTAAAAAAAAAAGCAGTTTGAGTGTGTCGCTCACTGCTCAGCCGCAAATATCTATATTTAAAAAAGTGTGGTATACCCCAGTAAACAATAACTGTGGTTTTGCCATCCCATGGTAAAAAATCTCTATTATTCAGCTTTTGGTAGTTTTTTCCGTAAAGAAAAACAGTAGTGTCTCCTGACTGTTGTGACACAAAAATATATCTGTTGAAAATAGTCTTGTGTAGGCCCGACATCCCAGTGTGGTTTCGCAGTTCCACGGGTCAAATCGCTGTACTATCCAGTTTTGGGCCTTTGGTATCTAAAAAAAAAACAGTTTGAGCATGTCGCTCACTGTTCAGCCGCAAATATCTCTATTTAAAAAAGTGTGGTATACCCCAGTAAACAATAACTGTGGTTTTGCCATCCCACGGTAAAAAATCTCTATTATTCAGCTTTTGGTAGTTTTTTCCGTATAGAAAAACAGTAGTGTCTCCTGACTGTTGTGACACAAAAAGATATCTGTTGAAAATAGTCTTGTGTAGGCCCAACATCCCAGTGTGGTTTCGCAGTTAAACGGGTCAAATCGCTGTACTATCCAGTTTTGGGCCTTTGGTATCTAAAAAAAAAGCAGTTTGAGTGTGTCGCTCACTGTTCAGCAGCAAATATCTCTATTTAAAAAAGTGTGGTATACCCCAGTAAACAATAACTGTGGTTTTGCCATCCCACGGTAAAAAATCTCTATTATTCAGTTTTTGGTAGTTTTTTCCGTAAAGAAAAACAGTAGTGTCTCCTGACTGTTGTGACACAGAAATACAGTTATATGAAAAAGTTTGGGCACCCCTATTAATCTTAAGCTTGATGTTTTATAAAAATTGGTGTTTTTGCAACAGCTATTTCAGTTTGATATATGTAATAACTGTTGGACACAATAATGTTTCTGCCTTAAAGTGAGGTTTATTGTACTAACAGAAAATGTGCAATCTGCATTCAAACAAAATTTGACAGGTGCATAAGTATGGGCACCTCACCGGAAAAGTGACATTAATATTTAGTAGATCCTCCTTTTGCAAAAATAACAGCCTCTAGTCGCTTCCTGTAGCTTTTAATGATTTCCTGGATCCTGGATGAAGGTATTTTTGACCATTCCTCTTTACAAAACAATTCCAGTTCAGTTAAGTTTGATGGTCGCCGAGCATGGACAGCCCTCTTCAAATGATCCCACAGATGTTCAATGATATTCAGGTCTGGGGACTGGGATGGCCATTCCTGAACATTGTAATTGTTCCTCTGCATGAATGCCTGAGTAGATTTGGAGCGGTGTTTTGGATCATTGCCTTGCTGAAAGATCCATCCCCTGCGTAACTTCAACTTTGTCACTGATTCTTGAACATTATTGTCAAGAATCTGCTGATACTGAGTGGAATCCATGCGTCCCTCAACTTTAACAAGATTCCCGGTGCCGGCATTGGCCACACAGCCCCAAAGCATGATTGAACCTCCACCAAATTTTACTGTGGGTAGCAAGTGTTTTTCTTGGAATGCTGTGTATTTTTGCCGCCATGCATAACGCCTTTTTGTATGACCAAACAACTCAATCTTGGTTTCATCAGTCCACAGGACCTTCTTCCAAAAAGAAATTGGCTTCTCCAAATGTGCTTTTGCATACCTCAGCCGACTCTGTTTGTGGCGTGCTTGCAGAAACAGCTTCTTTCGCATCACTCTCCCATACAGCTTCTACTTGTGCAAAGTGCGTTGTATAGTTGACCGATGCACAGTGACACCATCTGCAGCAAGTTGATGCTGCAGCTTTCTGGAGGTGGTCTGAGGATTGTCCTTGACTGATCTCACCATTCTTCTTCTCTGCCTTTCTGATGTTTTTCTTGGCCTGCCACTTCTGGCCTTAACAAGAACTGTCTCTGTGTTCTTCCATTTCCTTACTATGTACCTCACAGTGGTAACTGACAGGTTAAATCTCTGAGACAGCTTTTTGTATCCTTCCCCTGAACAACTATGTTGAATAATCTTTGTTTTCAGATCATTTGACAGTTGTTTTGAGGAGCCCATAATGCCACTCTTCAGAGGAGATTCAAACAGGAGAACAACTTGCAAGAGGCCACTTTAAGTAGCTTTTCTCATGATTGCATACACCTGGCTATGAAGTTCAAAGCTCAATGAGGTTACAAAACCGAAAAAAGTGCTTTAGTAAGTCAGTAAAAAGTAGGTAGGAGTATTTAAAACAAGAAAATGATAAGGGTGCCCATACTTATGCACCTGTCAAATTTTGTTTGAATGCAGATTGCACATTTTCTGTTAGTACAATAAACCTCATTTCAAGGCAGAAACATTACTGTGTCCAACAGTTATTACATATATCAAACTGAAATAGCTGTTGCAAAAACACCAATTTTAATAAAACATTAAGCTTAAGATTAATAGGGGTGCCCAAACTTTTTCATATAACTGTATATCTGTTGAAAATAGTCTTGTGTAGGCTCGACATCCCAGTGTGGTTTTGCAGTTTCATGGATCAAATCGCTGTACTATCCAGTTTTGGGCCTTTGGTATCTAAAAAAAAAGCAGTTTGAGTGTGTCGCTCACTGTTCAGCCACAAATATCTCTATTTAAAAAATTGTGGTATACCCCAGTAAACAATAACTGTGGTTTTGCCATCCCACGGTAAAAAATCTCTATTATTCAGCTTTTGGTAGTTTTTTCCGTAAAGAAAAACAGTAGTGTCTCCTGACTGTTGTGACACAAAAAGATATCTGTTGAAAATAGTCTTGTGTAAGCCCGACATCCCAGTGTGGTTTCGCAGTTCCATGGGTCAAATCGCTGTACTATCCAGTTTTGGGCCTTTGGTATCTAAACAAAAAGCAGTTTGAGTGTGTCGCTCACTGTTCCGCAGCAAATATCTCTATTTAAAAAAGTGTGGTATACCCCAGTAAACAATAACTGTGGTTTTGCCATCCCACGGTAAAAAATCTCTATTATTCAGCTTTTGGTAGTTTTTTCCGTAAAGAAAAACAGTAGTGTCTCCTGAATGTTGTGACACAAAAATATATCTGTTGAAAATAGTCTTGTGTAGGCCCGACATCCCAGTGTGGTTTTGCAGTTCCACGGTTCAAATCTCTTTACTATCCAGTTTTGGGCCTTTGGTATCTAAAAAAAAGCAGTTTGAGTGTGTCGCTCACTGCTCAGCCGCAAATATCTCTATTTAAAAAAGTGTGGTATAACCCAGTAAACAATAACTGTGGTTTTGCCATCCCACGGTATATAATCTCTATTATTCAGCTTTTGGTAGTTTTTCCATAAAGAAAAACAGTAGTGTCTCCTGACTGTTGTGACACAAAAATATATCTGTTGAAAATAGTCTTGTGTAGGCCCGACATCCCAGTGTGGTTTTGCAGTTCCACGGTTCAAATCTCTTTACTATCCAGCTTTGGGCCTTTGGTATCTAAAAAAAAAGCAGTTTGAGTGTGTCGCCCACTGCTCAGCCGCAAATATCTCTATTTAAAAAAGTGTGGTATTCCCCAGTAAACAATAACTGTGGTTTTGCCATCCCACGGTAAAAAATCTCTATTATTCAGCTTTTGGTAGTTTTTTCCGTATAGAAAAACAGTAGTGTCTCCTGACTGTTGTGACACAAAAAGATATCTGTTGAAAATAGTCTTGTGTAGGCCCAACATCCCAGTGTGGTTTCGCAGTTCCACGGGTCAAATCGCTGTACTATCCAGTTTTGGGCCTTTGGAATCTAAAAAAAAAGCAGTTTGAGTGTGTCGCTCACTGTTCAGCAGCAAATATCTCTATTTAAAAAAGTGTGGTATACCCCAGTAAACAATAACTGTGGTTTTGCCATCCCACGGTAAAAAATCTCTATTATTCAGTTTTTGGTAGTTTTTTCCGTAAAGAAAAACAGTAGTGTCTCCTGACTGTTGTGACACAGAAATACAGTTATATGAAAAAGTTTGGGCACCCCTATTAATCTTAAGCTTGATGTTTTATAAAAATTGGTGTTTTTGCAACAGCTATTTCAGTTTGATATATGTAATAACTGTTGGACACAATAATGTTTCTGCCTCAAAGTGAGGTTTATTGTACTAACAGAAAATGTGCAATCTGCATTCAAACAAAATTTGACAGGTGCATAAGTATGGGCACCTCACCAGAAAAGTGACATTAATATTTAGTAGATCCTCCTTTTGCAAAAATAACAGCCTCTAGTCGCTTCCTGTAGCTTTTAATGATTTCGTGGATCCTGGATGAAGGTATTTTTGACCATTCCTCTTTAAAAAACAATTCCAGTTCAGTTAAGTTTGATGGTCGCCGAGCATGGACAGCCCTCTTCAAATGATCCCACAGATGTTCAATGATATTCAGGTCTGGGGACTGGGATGGCCATTCCTGAACATTGTAATTGTTCCTCTGCATGAATGCCTGAGTAGATTTGGAGCGGTGTTTTGGATCATTGCCTTGCTGAAAGATCCATCCCCTGCGTAACTTCAACTTTGTCACTGATTCTTGAACATTATTGTCAAGAATCTGCTGATACTGAGTGGAATCCATGCGTCCCTCAACTTTAACAAGATTGCCGGTGCCGGCATTGGCCACACAGCCCCAAAGCATGATTGAACCTCCACCAAATTTTACTGTGGGTAGCAAGTGTTTTTCTTGGAATGCTGTGTATTTTTGCCGCCATGCATAACGCCTTTTTGTATGACCAAACAACTCAATCTTGGTTTCATCAGTCCACAGGACCTTCTTCCAAAAAGAAATTGGCTTCTCCAAATGTGCTTTTGCATACCTCAGCCGACTCTGTTTGTGGCGTGCTTGCAGAAACAGCTTCTTTCGCATCACTCTCCCATACAGCTTCTACTTGTGCAAAGTGCGTTGTATAGTTGACCGATGCACAGTGACACCATCTGCAGCAAGTTGATGCTGCAGCTTTCTGGAGGTGGTCTGAGGATTGTCCTTGACTGATCTCACCATTCTTCTTCTCTGCCTTTCTGATGTTTTTCTTGGCCTGCCACTTCTGGCCTTAACAAGAACTGTCTCTGTGTTCTTCCACTTCCTTACTATGTACCTCACAGTGGTAACTGACAGGTTAAATCTCTGAGACAGCTTTTTGTATCCTTCCCCTGAACAACTATGTTGAATAATCTTTGTTTTCAGATCATTTGACAGTTGTTTTGAGGAGCCCATGATGCCACTCTTCAGAGGAGATTCAAACAGGAGAACAACTTGCAAGAGGCCACTTTAAGTAGCTTTTCTCATGATTGCATACACCTGGCTATGAAGTTCAAAGCTCAATGAGGTTACAAAACCGAAAAAAGTGCTTTAGTAAGTCAGTAAAAAGTAGGTAGGAGTATTTAAAACAAGAAAATGATAAGGGTGCCCATACTTATGCACCTGTCAAATTTTGTTTGAATGCAGATTGCACATTTTCTGTTAGTACAATAAACCTCATTTCAAGGCAGAAACATTACTGTGTCCAACAGTTATTACATATATCAAACTGAAATAGCTGTTGCAAAAACACCAATTTTTATAAAACATTAAGCTTAAGATTAATAGGGGTGCCCAAACTTTTTCATATAACTGTATATCTGTTGAAAATAGTCTTGTGTAGGCTCGACATCCCAGTGTGGTTTTGCAGTTCCATGGATCAAATCGCTGTACTATCCAGTTTTGGGCCTTTGGTATCTAAAAAAAAAGCAGTTTGAGTGTGTCGCTCACTGTTCAGCCACAAATATCTCTATTTAAAAAATTGTGGTATACCCCAGTAAACAATAACTGTGGTTTTGCCATCCCACGGTAAAAAATCTCTATTATTCAGCTTTTGGTAGTTTTTTCCGTAAAGAAAAACAGTAGTGTCTCCTGACTGTTGTGACACAAAAAGATATCTGTTGAAAATAGTCTTGTGTAAGCCCGACATCCCAGTGTGGTTTCGCAGTTCCATGGGTCAAATCGCTGTACTATCCAGTTTTGGGCCTTTGGTATCTAAACAAAAAGCAGTTTGAGTGTGTCGCTCACTGTTCCGCAGCAAATATCTCTATTTAAAAAAGTGTGGTATACCCCAGTAAACAATAACTGTGGTTTTGCCATCCCACGGTAAAAAATCTCTATTATTCAGCTTTTGGTAGTTTTTTCCGTAAAGAAAAACAGTAGTGTCTCCTGAATGTTGTGACACAAAAATATATCTGTTGAAAATAGTCTTGTGTAGGCCCGACATCCCAGTGTGGTTTTGCAGTTCCACGGTTCAAATCTCTTTACTATCCAGTTTTGGGCCTTTGGTATCTAAAAAAAAAGCAGTTTGAGTGTGTCGCTCACTGCTCAGCCGCAAATATCTCTATTTAAAAAAGTGTGGTATAACCCAGTAAACAATAACTGTGGTTTTGCCATCCCACGGTATATAATCTCTATTATTCAGCTTTTGGTAGTTTTTCCATAAAGAAAAACAGTAGTGTCTCCTGACTGTTGTGACACAAAAATATATCTGTTGAAAATAGTCTTGTGTAGGCCCGACATCCCAGTGTGGTTTCGCAGTTCCACGGGTCAAATTGCTGTACTATCCAGTTTTGGGCCTTTGGTATCTAAAAAAAAAGCAGTTTGAGTGTGTCGCTCACTGTTCAGCAGCAAATATCTCTATTTAAAAAAGTGTGGTAAACCCCAATAAACAATAACTGTGGTTTTGCCATCCCACGGTAAAAAATCTCTATTATTCAGTTTTTGGTAGTTTTTTCAGTAAAGAAAAACAGTAGTGTCTCCTGAATGTTGTGACACAAAAATATATCTGTTGAAAATAGTCTTGTGTAGGCCCGACATCCCAGTGTGGTTTTGCAGTTCCACGGGTCAAATCTCTTCACTATCCAGTTTTGGGCCTTTGGTATCTAAAAAAAAAAGCAGTTTGAGTGTGTCGCTCACTGCTCAGCCGCAAATATCTCTATTTAAAAAAGTGTGGTATACCCCAGTAAACAATAACTGTGGTTTTTCCATCCCATGGTAAAAAATCTCTATTATTCAGCTATTGGCAGTTTTTTTCCGTAAAGAAAAACAGTAGTGTCTCCTGACTGTTGTGACACAAAAATATATCTGTTGAAAATAGTCTTGTGTAGGCCCGACATCCCAGTGTGGTTTCGCAGTTCCACGGGTCAAATCGCTGTACTATCCAGTTTTGGGCCTTTGGTATCTAAAAAAAAAACAGTTTGAGTGTGTCGCTCACTGTTCAGCCCCAAATATCTCTATTTAATAAAGTGTGGTATACCCCAGTAAACAATAACTGTGGTTTTGCCATCCCACGGTAAAAAATCTCTATTATTCAGCTTTTGGTAGTTTTTTCCGTATAGAAAAACAGTAGTGTCTCCTGACTGTTGTGACACAAAAAGATATCTGTTGAAAATAGTCTTGTGTAGGCCCAACATCCCAGTGTGGTTTCGCAGTTCCACGGGTCAAATCGCTGTACTATCCAGTTTTGGGCCTTTGGTATCTAAAAAAAAAGCAGTTTGAGTGTGTCGCTCACTGTTCAGCAGCAAATATCTCTATTCAAAAATGTGTGGTATACCCCAGTAAACAATAACTGTGGTTTTGCCATCCCACGGTAAAAAATCTCTATTATTCAGTTTTTGGTAGTTTTTTCCGTAAAGAAAAACAGTAGTGTCTCCTGAATGTTGTGACACAAAAATATATCTGTTGAAAATAGTCTTGTGTAGGCCCGACATCCCAGTGTGGTTTTGCAGTTCCACGGGTCAAATCTCTTTACTATCCAGTTTTGGGCCTTTGGTATCAAAAAAAAAAAGCAGTCTGAGTGTGTCGCTCACTGCTCAGCCGCAAATATCTCTATTTAAAAAAGTGTGGTATACCCCAGTAAACAATAACTGTGGTTTTGCCATCCCATGGTAAAAAATCTCTATTATTCAGCTTTTGGTAGTTTTTTCCGTAAAGAAAAACAGTAGTGTCTCCTGACTGTTGTGACACAAAAATATATCTGTTGAAAATAGTCTTGTGTAGGCCCGACATCCCAGTGTGGTTTCGCAGTTCCACGGGTCAAATCGCTGTACTATCCAGTTTTGGGCCTTTGGTATCTAAAAAAAAAACAGTTTGAGTGTGTCGCTCACTGTTCAGCCGCAAATATCTCTATTTAAAAAAGTGTGGTATACCCCAGTAAACAATAACTGTGGTTTTGCCATCCCACGGTAAAAAATCTCTATTATTCAGCTTTTGGTAGTTTTTTCCGTATAGAAAAACAGTAGTGTCTCCTGACTGTTGTGACACAAAAAAATATCTGTTGAAAATAGTCTTGTGTAGGCCCGACATTCCAGTGTGGTTTCGCAGTTCCATGGGTCAAATCGCTGTACTATCCAGTTTTGGGCCTTTGGTATCTAAAAAAAAAACAGTTTGAGTGTGTCGCTCACTGTTCAGCCGCAAATATCTCTATTTAAAAAAGTGTGGTATACCCCAGTAAACAATAACTGTGGTTTTGCCATCCCACGGTAAAAAATCTCTATTATTCAGCTTTTGGTAGTTTTTTCCGTATAGAAAAACAGTAGTGTCTCCTGACTGTTGTGACACAAAAAGATATCTGTTGAAAATAGTCTTGTGTAGGCCCGACATTCCAGTGTGGTTTCGCAGTTCCATGGGTCAAATCGCTGTACTATCCAGTTTTGGGCCTTTGGTATCTAAAAAAAAAGCAATTTGAGTGTGTCGCTCACTGTTCAGCAGCAAATATCTCTATTTAAAAAAGTGTGGTATACCCCAGTAAACAATAACTGTGGTTTTGCCATCCCACGGTAAAAAATCTCTATTATTCAGCTTTTGATAGTTTTTTCCGTAAAGAAAAACAGTAGTGTCTCCTGACTGTTGTGACACAAAAATATATCTGTTGAAAATAGTCTTGTGTAGGCCCAACATCCCAGTGTGGTTTCGCAGTTCCACGGGTCACATCGCTGTACTATCCAGTTTTGGGCCTTTGGTATCTAAAAAAAAAGCAGTTTGAGTGTGTCACTCACTGTTCAGCCGCAAATATCTCTATTTAAAAAAGTGTGGTATACCCCAGTAAACAATAACTGTGGTTTTGCCATCCCACGGTAAAAAATCTCTATTATTCAGCTTTTGGTAGTTTTTTCCGGAAAGAAAAACAGTAGTGTCTCCTGACTGTTGTGACACAAAAAGATATCTGTTGAAAATAGTCTTGTGTAGGCCCGACATCCCAGTGTGGTTTCGCAGTTCCACGGGTCAAATCGCTGTACTATCCAGTTTTGGGCCTTTGGTATCTAAAAAAAAAGCAGTTTGAGTGTGTCGCTCACTGTTCAGCAGCAAATATCTCTATTTAAAAAAATGTGGTATACCCCAGTAAACAATAACTGTGGTTTTGCCATCCCAAGGTAAAAAATCTCTATTATTCAGCTTTTGGTAGTTTTTTCCGTATAGAAAAACAGTAGTGTCTCCTGACTGTTGTGACACAAAAAAACATCTGTTGAAAATAGTCTTGTGTAGGCCCGACATCCCAGTGTGGTTTCGCAGTTCCATGGGTCAAATCGCTGTACTATCCAGTTTTGGGCCTTTGGTATCTAAAAAAAAAGCAGTTTGAGTGTGTCGCTCACTATTCAGCCGCAAATATCTCTATTTAAAAAAGTGTGGTATACCCCAGTAAACAATAACTGTGGTTTTGCCATCCCACGGTAAAAAATCTCTATTATTCAGTTTTTGGTAGTTTTTTCCGTAAAGAAAAACAGTAGTGTCTCCTGACTGTTGTGACACAGAAATACAGTTATATGAAAAAGTTTGGTTACCCCTATTAATCTTAAGCTTGATGTTTTATAAAAATTGGTGTTTTTGCAACAGCTATTTCAGTTTGATATATGTAATAACTGTTGGACACAATGTTTCTGCCTTAAAGTGAGGTTTATTGTACTAACAGAAAATGTGCAATCTGCATTCAAACAAAATTTGACAGGTGCATAAGTATGGGCACCTCACCAGAAAAGTGACATTAATATTTAGTAGATCCTCCTTTTGCAAAAATAACAGCCTCTAGTCGCTTCCTGTAGCTTTTAATGATTTCCTGGATCCTGGATGAAGGTATTTTTGACCATTCCTCTTTAAAAAACAATTCCAGTTCAGTTAAGTTTGATGGTCGCCGAGCATGGACAGCCCTCTTCAAATGATCCCACAGATGTTCAATGATATTCAGGTCTGAGGACTGGGATGGCCATTCCTGAACATTGTAATTGTTCCTCTGCATGAATGCCTGAGTAGATTTGGAGCGGTGTTTTGGATCATTGCCTTGCTGAAAGATCCATCCCCTGCGTAACTTCAACTTTGTCACTGATTCTTGAACATTATTGTCAAGAATCTGCTGATACTGAGTGGAATCCATGCGTCCCTCAACTTTAACAAGATTCCCGGTGCCGGCATTGGCCACACAGCCCCAAAGCATGATTGAACCTCCACCAAATTTTACTGTGGGTAGCAAGTGTTTTTCTTGGAATGCTGTGTATTTTTGCCGCCATGCATAACGCCTTTTTGTATGACCAAACAACTCAATCTTGGTTTCATCAGTCCACAGGACCTTCTTCCAAAAAGAAATTGGCTTCTCCAAATGTGCTTTTGCATACCTCAGCCGACTCTGTTTGTGGCGTGCTTGCAGAAACAGCTTCTTTCGCATCACTCTCCCATACAGCTTCTACTTGTGCAAAGTGCGTTGTATAGTTGACCGATGCACAGTGACACCATCTGCAGCAAGTTGATGCTGCAGCTTTCTGAAGGTGGTCTGAGGATTGTCCTTGACTGATCTCACCATTCTTCTTCTCTGCCTTTCTGATGTTTTTCTTGGCCTGCCACTTCTGGCCTTAACAAGAACTGTCTCTGTGTTCTTCCATTTCCTTACTATGTACCTCACAGTGGTAACTGACAGGTTAAATCTCTGAGACAGCTTTTTGTATCCTTCCCCTGAACAACTATGTTGAATAATCTTTGTTTTCAGATCATTTGACAGTTGTTTTGAGGAGCCCATGATGCCACTCTTCAGAGGAGATTCAAACAGGAGAACAACTTGCAAGAGGCCACTTTAAGTAGCTTTTCTCATGATTGCATACACCTGGCTATGAAGTTCAAAGCTCAATGAGGTTACAAAACCGAAAAAAGTGCTTTAGTAAGTCAGTAAAAAGTAGGTAGGAGTATTTAAAACAAGAAAATGATAAGGGTGCCCATACTTATGCACCTGTCAAATTTTGTTTGAATGCAGATTGCACATTTTCTGTTAGTACAATAAACCTCATTTCAAGGCAGAAACATTACTGTGTCCAACAGTTATTACATATATCAAACTGAAATAGCTGTTGCAAAAACACCAATTTTTATAAAACATTAAGCTTAAGATTATTAGGGGTGCCCAAACTTTTTCATATAACTGTATATCTGTTGAAAATAGTCTTGTGTAGGCTCGACATCCCAGTGTGGTTTTGCAGTTCCATGGATCAAATCGCTGTACTATCCAGTTTTGGGCCTTTGGTATCTAAAAAAAAAGCAGTTTGAGTGTGTCGCTCACTGTTCAGCCACAAATATCTCTATTTAAAAAATTGTGGTATACCCCAGTAAACAATAACTGTGGTTTTGCCATCCCACGGTATATAATCTCTATTATTCAGCTTTTGGTAGTTTTTCCATAAAGAAAAACAGTAGTGTCTCCTGACTGTTGTGACACAAAAATATATCTGTTGAAAATAGTCTTGTGTAGGCCCGACATCCCAGTGTGGTTTCGCAGTTCCACGGGTCAAATCGCTGTACTATCCAGTTTTGGGCCTTTGGTATCTAAAAAAAAAGCAGTTTGAGTGTGTCGCTCACTGTTCAGCAGCAAATATCTCTATTTAAAAAAGTGTGGTAAACCCCAGTAAACAATAACTGTGGTTTTGCCATCCCACGGTAAAAAATCTCTACTATTCAGTTTTTGGTAGTTTTTTCAGTAAAGAAAAACAGTAGTGTCTCCTGAATGTTGTGACACAAAAATATATCTGTTGAAAATAGTCTTGTGTAGGCCCGACATCCCAGTGTGGTTTTGCAGTTCCACGGGTCAAATCTCTTTACTATCCAGTTTTGGGCCTTTGGTATCTAAAAAAAAAAGCAGTTTGAGTGTGTCGCTCACTACTTAGCCGCAAATATCTCTATTTAAAAAAGTGTGGTATACCCCAGTAAACAATAACTGTGGTTTTGCCATCCCACGGTAAAAAATCTCTATTATTCAGCTTTTGGTAGTTTTTTCCGTATAGAAAAACAGTAGTGTCTCCTGACTGTTGTGACACAAAAAGATATCTGTTGAAAATAGTCTTGTGTAGGCCCGACATCCCAGTGTGGTTTTGCAGTTCCACGGTTCAAATCTCTTTACTATCCAGTTTTGGGCCTTTGGTATCTAAAAAAAAAGCAGTTTGAGTGTGTCGCTCACTGCTCAGCCGCAAATATCTCTATTTAAAAAAGTGTGGTATAACCCAGTAAACAATAACTGTGGTTTTGCCATCCCACGGTATATAATCTCTATTATTCAGCTTTTGGTAGTTTTTCCATAAAGAAAAACAGTAGTGTCTCCTGACTGTTGTGACACAAAAATATATCTGTTGAAAATAGTCTTGTGTAGGCCCGACATCCCAGTGTGGTTTCGCAGTTCCACGGGTCAAATCGCTGTACTATCCAGTTTTGGGCCTTTGGTATCTAAAAAAAAAGCAGTTTGAGTGTGTCGCTCACTGTTCAGCAGCAAATATCTCTATTTAAAAAAGTGTGGTAAACCCCAGTAAACAATAACTGTGGTTTTGCCATCCCACGGTAAAAAATCTCTACTATTCAGTTTTTGGTAGTTTTTTCAGTAAAGAAAAACAGTAGTGTCTCCTGAATGTTGTGACACAAAAATATATCTGTTGAAAATAGTCTTGTGTAGGCCCGACATCCCAGTGTGGTTTTGCAGTTCCACGGGTCAAATCTCTTTGCTATCCAGTTTTGGGCCTTTGGTATCTAAAAAAAAAGCAGTTTGAGTGTGTCGCTCACTACTTAGCCGCAAATATCTCTATTTAAAAAAGTGTGGTATACCCCAGTAAACAATAACTGTGGTTTTGCCATCCCATAGTAAAAAATCTCTATTATTCAGCTTTTGGTAGTTTTTTCCGTAAAGAAAAACAATAGTGTCTCCTGACTGTTGTGACACAAAAATATATCTGTTGAAAATAGTCTTGTGTAGGCCCGACATCCCAGTGTGGTTTCGCAGTTCCACGGGTCAAATCGCTGTACTATCCAGTTTTGGGCCTTTGGTATCTAAAAAAAAAACAGTTTGAGTGTGTCGCTCACTGTTCAGCCGCAAATATCTCTATTTAATAAAGTGTGGTATACCCCAGTAAACAATAACTGTGGTTTTGCCATCCCACGGTAAAAAATCTCTATTATTCAGCTTTTGGTAGTTTTTTCCGTATAGAAAAACAGTAGTGTCTCCTGACTGTTGTGACACAAAAAGATATCTGTTGAAAATAGTCTTGTGTAGGCCCGACATCCCAGTGTGGTTTCGCAGTTCCATGGGTCAAATCGCTGTACTATCCAGTTTTGGGCCTTTGGTATCTAAAAAAAAAGCAATTTGAGTGTGTCGCTCACTGTTCAGCAGCAAATATCTCTATTTAAAAAAGTGTGGTATACCCCAGTAAACAATAACTGTGGTTTTGCCATCCCACGGTAAAAAATCTCTATTATTCAGCTTTTGGTAGTTTTTTCCGTAAAGAAAAACAGTAGTGTCTCCTGACTGTTGTGACACAAAAATATATCTGTTGAAAATAGTCTTGTGTAGGCCCAACATCCCAGTGTGGTTTCGCAGTTCCACGGGTCACATCGCTGTACTATCCAGTTTTGGGCCTTTGGTATCTAAAAAAAAAGCAGTTTGAGTGTGTCGCTCACTGTTCAGCCGCAAATATCTCTATTTAAAAAAGTGTGGTATACCCCAGTAAACAATAACTGTGGTTTTGCCATCCCACGGTAAAAAATCTCTATTATTCAGCTTTTGGTAGTTTTTTCCGTAAAGAAAAACAGTAGTGTCTCCTGACTGTTGTGACACAAAAAGATATCTGTTGAAAATAGGCTTGTGTAGGCCCGACATCCCAGTGTGGTTTCGCAGTTCCACGGGTCAAATCGCTGTACTATCCAGTTTTGGGCCTTTGGTATCTAAAAAAAAAGCTGTTTGAGTGTGTCGCTCACTGTTCAGCATCAAATATCTCTATTTAAAAAAGTGTGGTATACCCCAGTAAACAATAACTGTGGTTTTGCCATCCCAAGGTAAAAAATCTCTATTATTCAGCTTTTGGTAGTTTTTTCCGTATAGAAAAACAGTAGTGTCTCCTGACTGTTGTGACACAAAAAAATATCTGTTGAAAATAGTCTTGTGTAGGCCCGACATCCCAGTGTGGTTTCGCAGTTCCATGGGTCAAATCTCTGTACTATCCAGTTTTGGGCCTTTGGTATCTAAAAAAAATGCAGTTTGAGTGTGTCGCTCACTATTCAGCCGCAAATATCTCTATTTAAAAAAGTGTGGTATACCCCAGCAAACAATAACTGTGGTTTTGCCATCCCATGGTAAAAAATCTCTATTATTCAGCTTTTGTTAGTTTTTTCCGTAAAGAAAAACAGTAGTGTCTCCTGACTGTTGTGACACAGAAATATATCTGTTGAAAATAGTCATGTGTAGGCTCGACATTCCAGTGTGGTTTCGCAGTTCCACGGATCAAATCGCTGTACTATCCAGTTTTGGGCCTTTGGTATCTAAAAAAAAAGCAGTTTGAGTGTGTCGCTCACTGTTCAGCCGCAAATATCTCTATTTAAAAAAGTGTGGTATACCCCAGTAAACAATAACTGTGGTTTTGCCATCCCACGGTAAAAAATCTCTATTATTCAGCTTTTGGTAGTTTTTCCGTAAAGAAAAACAGTAGTGTCTCCTGACTGTTGTGACACAAAAAGATATCTGTTGAAAATAGTCTTGTGTAGGCCCGACATCCCAGTGTGGTTTCGCAGTTCCATGGGTCAAATCGCTGTACTATCCAGTTTTGGGCCTTTGGTATCTAAAAAAAAAGCAGTTTGAGTGTGTCGCTCACTGTTCAGCAGCAAATATCTCTATTTAAAAAAGTGTGGTATACCCCAGTAAACAATAACTGTGGTTTTGCCATCCCACGGTAAAAAATCTCTAATATTCAGCTTTTGGTAGTTTTTTCCGTAAAGAAAAACAGTAGTGTCTCCTGAATGTTGTGACACAAATATATATCTGTTGAAAATAGTCTTGTGTAGGCCCGACATCCCAGTGTGGTTTTGCAGTTCCACGGGTCAAATCTCTTTACTATCCAGTTTTCGGCCTTTGGTATCTAAAAAAAAAGCAGTTTGAGTGTGTCGCTCACTGATCAGCTGCAAATATCTCTATTTAAAAAAGTGTGGTATAACCCAGTAAACAATAACTGTGGTTTTGCCATCCCACGGTAAAAAATCTCTATTATTCAGCTTTTGGTAGTTTTTCCATAAAGAAAAACAGTAGTATCTCCTGACTGTTGTGACACAAAAATATATCTGTTGAAAATAGTCTTGTGTAGGCCCGACATCCCAGTGTGGTTTCGCAGTTCCATGGGTCAAATCGCTGTACAATCCAGTTTTGGGCCTTTGGTATCTAAAAAAAAAGCAGTTTGAGTGTGTCGCTCACTGTTCAGCAGCAAATATCTCTATTTAAAAAAGTGTGGTATACCCCAGTAAACAATAACTGTGGTTTTGCCATCCCACGGTAAAAAATCTCTATTATTCAGCTTTTGGTAGTTTTTTCCGTAAAGAAAAACAGTAGTGTATCCTGAATGTTGTGACACAAAAATATATCTGTTGAAAATAGTCTTGTGTAGGCCCGACATCCCAGTGTGGTTTTGCAGTTCCACGGGTCAAATCTCTTTACTATCCAGTTTTGGGCCTTTGGTATCTAAAAAAAAAGCAGTTTGAGTGTGTCGCTCACTGTTCAGTCGCAAATATCTCTATTTAAAAAAGTGTGGTATACCCCAGTAAACAATAACTGGTTTTGCCATCCAATGGTAAAAAATTTCTATTATTCAGCTTTTGGTAGTTTTTTCCGTAAAGAAAAACAGTAGTGTCTCCTGACTGTTGTGACACAAAAATATATCTGTTGAAAATAGTCTTGTGTAGGCCCGACATCCCAGTGTGGTTTTGCAGTTCCACGGGTCAAATCTCTTTACTATCCAGTTTTGGGCCTTTGGTATCTAAAAAAAAAAGCAGTTTGAGTGTGTCGCTCACTACTTAGCCGCAAATATCTCTATTTAAAAAAGTGTGGTATACCCCAGTAAACAATAACTGTGGTTTTGCCATCCCATGGTAAAAAATCTCTATTATTCAGCTTTTGGTAGTTTTTTCCGTAAAGAAAAACAATAGTGTCTCCTGACTGTTGTGACACAAAAAGATATCTGTTGAAAATAGTCTTGTGTAGGCCCGACATCCCAGTGTGGTTTCGCAGTTCCACGGGTCAAATCGCTGTACTATCCAGTTTTGGGCCTTTGGTATCTAAAAAAAAAACAGTTTGAGTGTGTCGCTCACTGTTCAGCCGCAAATATCTCTATTTAATAAAGTGTGGTATACCCCAGTAAACAATAACTGTGGTTTTGCCATCCCACGGTAAAAAATCTCTATTATTCAGCTTTTGGTAGTTTTTTCCGTATAGAAAAACAGTAGTGTCTCCTGACTGTTGTGACACAAAAAGATATCTGTTGAAAATAGTCTTGTGTAGGCCCGACATCCCAGTGTGGTTTTGCAGTTCCACGGTTCAAATCTCTTTACTATCCAGTTTTGGGCCTTTGGTATCTAAAAAAAAAGCAGTTTGAGTGTGTCGCTCACTGCTCAGCCGCAAATATCTCTATTTAAAAAAGTGTGGTATAACCCAGTAAACAATAACTGTGGTTTTGCCATCCCACGGTATATAATCTCTATTATTCAGCTTTTGGTAGTTTTTCCATAAAGAAAAACAGTAGTGTCTCCTGACTGTTGTGACACAAAAATATATCTGTTGAAAATAGTCTTGTGTAGGCCCGACATCCCAGTGTGGTTTCGCAGTTCCACGGGTCAAATCGCTGTACTATCCAGTTTTGGGCCTTTGGTATCTAAAAAAAAAGCAGTTTGAGTGTGTCGCTCACTGTTCAGCAGCAAATATCTCTATTTAAAAAAGTGTGGTAAACCCCAGTAAACAATAACTGTGGTTTTGCCATCCCACGGTAAAAAATCTCTACTATTCAGTTTTTGGTAGTTTTTTCAGTAAAGAAAAACAGTAGTGTCTCCTGAATGTTGTGACACAAAAATATATCTGTTGAAAATAGTCTTGTGTAGGCCCGACATCCCAGTGTGGTTTTGCAGTTCCACGGGTCAAATCTCTTTACTATCCAGTTTTGGGCCTTTGGTATCTAAAAAAAAAGCAGTTTGAGTGTGTCGCTCACTACTTAGCCGCAAATATCTCTATTTAAAAAAGTGTGGTATACCCCAGTAAACAATAACTGTGGTTTTGCCATCCCATGGTAAAAAATCTCTATTATTCAGCTTTTGGTAGTTTTTTCCGTAAAGAAAAACAATAGTGTCTCCTGACTGTTGTGACACAAAAATATATCTGTTGAAAATAGTCTTGTGTAGGCCCGACATCCCAGTGTGGTTTCGCAGTTCCACGGGTCAAATCGCTGTACTATCCAGTTTTGGGCCTTTGGTATCTAAAAAAAAAACAGTTTGAGTGTGTCGCTCACTGTTCAGCCGCAAATATCTCTATTTAATAAAGTGTGGTATACCCCAGTAAACAATAACTGTGGTTTTGCCATCCCACGGTAAAAAATCTCTATTATTCAGCTTTTGGTAGTTTTTTCCGTATAGAAAAACAGTAGTGTCTCCTGACTGTTGTGACACAAAAAGATATCTGTTGAAAATAGTCTTGTGTAGGCCCGACATCCCAGTGTGGTTTCGCAGTTCCATGGGTCAAATCGCTGTACTATCCAGTTTTGGGCCTTTGGTATCTAAAAAAAAAGCAATTTGAGTGTGTCGCTCACTGTTCAGCAGCAAATATCTCTATTTAAAAAAGTGTGGTATACCCCAGTAAACAATAACTGTGGTTTTGCCATCCCACGGTAAAAAATCTCTATTATTCAGCTTTTGGTAGTTTTTTCCGTAAAGAAAAACAGTAGTGTCTCCTGACTGTTGTGACACAAAAATATATCTGTTGAAAATAGTCTTGTGTAGGCCCAACATCCCAGTGTGGTTTCGCAGTTCCACGGGTCACATCGCTGTACTATCCAGTTTTGGGCCTTTGGTATCTAAAAAAAAAGCAGTTTGAGTGTGTCGCTCACTGTTCAGCCGCAAATATCTCTATTTAAAAAAGTGTGGTATACCCCAGTAAACAATAACTGTGGTTTTGCCATCCCACGGTAAAAAATCTCTATTATTCAGCTTTTGGTAGTTTTTTCCGTAAAGAAAAACAGTAGTGTCTCCTGACTGTTGTGACACAAAAAGATATCTGTTGAAAATAGGCTTGTGTAGGCCCGACATCCCAGTGTGGTTTCGCAGTTCCACGGGTCAAATCGCTGTACTATCCAGTTTTGGGCCTTTGGTATCTAAAAAAAAAGCTGTTTGAGTGTGTCGCTCACTGTTCAGAATCAAATATCTCTATTTAAAAAAGTGTGGTATACCCCAGTAAACAATAACTGTGGTTTTGCCATCCCAAGGTAAAAAATCTCTATTATTCAGCTTTTGGTAGTTTTTTCCGTATAGAAAAACAGTAGTGTCTCCTGACTGTTGTGACACAAAAAAATATCTGTTGAAAATAGTCTTGTGTAGGCCCGACATCCCAGTGTGGTTTCGCAGTTCCATGGGTCAAATCTCTGTACTATCCAGTTTTGGGCCTTTGGTATCTAAAAAAAATGCAGTTTGAGTGTGTCGCTCACTATTCAGCCGCAAATATCTCTATTTAAAAAAGTGTGGTATACCCCAGCAAACAATAACTGTGGTTTTGCCATCCCATGGTAAAAAATCTCTATTATTCAGCTTTTGGTAGTTTTTTCCGTAAAGAAAAACAGTAGTGTCTCCTGACTGTTGTGACACAGAAATATATCTGTTGAAAATAGTCATGTGTAGGCTCGACATTCCAGTGTGGTTTCGCAGTTCCACGGATCAAATCGCTGTACTATCCAGTTTTGGGCCTTTGGTATCTAAAAAAAAAGCAGTTTGAGTGTGTCGCTCACTGTTCAGCCGCAAATATCTCTATTTAAAAAAGTGTGGTATACCCCAGTAAACAATAACTGTGGTTTTGCCATCCCACGGTAAAAAATCTCTATTATTCAGCTTTTGGTAGTTTTTCCGTAAAGAAAAACAGTAGTGTCTCCTGACTGTTGTGACACAAAAGGATATCTGTTGAAAATAGTCTTGTGTAGGCCCGACATCCCAGTGTGGTTTCGCAGTTCCATGGGTCAAATCGCTGTACTATCCAGTTTTGGGCCTTTGGTATCTAAAAAAAAAGCAGTTTGAGTGTGTCGCTCACTGTTCAGCAGCAAATATCTCTATTTAAAAAAGTGTGGTATACCCCAGTAAACAATAACTGTGGTTTTGCCATCCCACGGTAAAAAATCTCTAATATTCAGCTTTTGGTAGTTTTTTCCGTAAAGAAAAACAGTAGTGTCTCCTGAATGTTGTGACACAAATATATATCTGTTGAAAATAGTCTTGTGTAGGCCCGACATCCCAGTGTGGTTTTGCAGTTCCACGGGTCAAATCTCTTTACTATCCAGTTTTCGGCCTTTGGTATCTAAAAAAAAAGCAGTTTGAGTGTGTCGCTCACTGATCAGCTGCAAATATCTCTATTTAAAAAAGTGTGGTATAACCCAGTAAACAATAACTGTGGTTTTGCCATCCCACGGAAAAAAATCTCTATTATTCAGCTTTTGGTAGTTTTTCCATAAAGAAAAACAGTAGTATCTCCTGACTGTTGTGACACAAAAATATATCTGTTGAAAATAGTCTTGTGTAGGCCCGACATCCCAGTGTGGTTTCGCAGTTCCATGGGTCAAATCGCTGTACAATCCAGTTTTGGGCCTTTGGTATCTAAAAAAAAAGCAGTTTGAGTGTGTCGCTCACTGTTCAGCAGCAAATATCTCTATTTAAAAAAGTGTGGTATACCCCAGTAAACAATAACTGTGGTTTTGCCATCCCACGGTAAAAAATCTCTATTATTCAGCTTTTGGTAGTTTTTTCCGTAAAGAAAAACAGTAGTGTATCCTGAATGTTGTGACACAAAAATATATCTGTTGAAAATAGTCTTGTGTAGGCCCGACATCCCAGTGTGGTTTTGCAGTTCCACGGGTCAAATCTCTTTACTATCCAGTTTTGGGCCTTTGGTATCTAAAAAAAAAGCAGTTTGAGTGTGTCGCTCACTGTTCAGTCGCAAATATCTCTATTTAAAAAAGTGTGGTATACCCCAGTAAACAATAACTGGTTTTGCCATCCAATGGTAAAAAATTTCTATTATTCAGCTTTTGGTAGTTTTTTCCGTAAAGAAAAACAGTAGTGTCTCCTGACTGTTGTGACACAAAAATATATCTGTTGAAAATAGTCTTGTGTAGGCCCGACATCCCAGTGTGGTTTTGCAGTTCCACGGGTCAAATCTCTTTACTATCCAGTTTTGGGCCTTTGGTATCTAAAAAAAAAAAGCAGTTTGAGTGTGTCGCTCACTGCTCAGCCGCAAATATCTCTATTTAAAAAAGTGTGGTATACCCCAGCAAACAATAACTGTGGTTTTGCCATCCCATGGTAAAAAATCTCTATTATTCAGCTTTTGGTAGTTTTTTCCGTAAAGAAAAACAGTAGTGTCTCCTGACTGTTGTGACACAGAAATATATCTGTTGAAAATAGTCATGTGTAGGCCCGACATTCCAGTGTGGTTTCGCAGTTCCACGGATCAAATCGCTGTACTATCCAGTTTTGGGCCTTTGGTATCTAAAAAAAAAGCAGTTTGAGTGTGTCGCTCACTGTTCAGCAGCAAATATCTCTATTTAAAAAAGTGTGGTATACCCCAGTAAACAATAACTGTGGTTTTGCCATCCCACGGTAAAAAATCTCTAATATTCAGCTTTTGGTAGTTTTTTCCGTAAAGAAAAACAGTAGTGTCTCCTGAATGTTGTGACACAAATATATATCTGTTGAAAATAGTCTTGTGTAGGCCCGACATCCCAGTGTGGTTTTGCAGTTCCACGGGTCAAATCTCTTTACTATCCAGTTTTCGGCCTTTGGTATCTAAAAAAAAAGCAGTTTGAGTGTGTCGCTCACTGCTCAGCTGCAAATATCTCTATTTAAAAAAGTGTGGTATAACCCAGTAAACAATAACTGTGGTTTTGCCCTCCCACGGTAAAAAATCTCTATTATTCAGCTTTTGGTAGTTTTTCCGTAAAGAAAAACAGTAGTGTCTCCTGACTGTTGTGACACAAAAAGATATCTGTTGAAAATAGTCTTGTGTAGGCCCGACATCCCAGTGTGGTTTCGCAGTTCCATGGGTCAAATCGCTGTGCTATCCAGTTTTGGGCCTTTGTTATCTAAAAAAAAAGCAGTTTGAGTGTGTCGCTCACTGTTCAGCAGCAAATATCTCTATTTAAAAAAGTGTGGTATACCCCAGTAAACAATAACTGTGGTTTTGCCATCCCACGGTAAAAAATCTCTAATATTCAGCTTTTGGTAGTTTTTTCCGTAAAGAAAAACAGTAGTGTCTCCTGAATGTTGTGACACAAATATATATCTGTTGAAAATAGTCTTGTGTAGGCCCGACATCCCAGAGTGGTTTTGCAGTTTCACGGGTCAAATCTCTTTACTATCCAGTTTTCGGCCTTTGGTATCTAAAAAAAAAGCAGTTTGAGTGTGTCGCTCACTGCTCAGCTGCAAATATCTCTATTTAAAAAAGTGTGGTATAACCCAGTAAACAATAACTGTGGTTTTGCCATCCCACGGTAAAAAATCTCTATTATTCAGCTTTTGGTAGTTTTTCCATAAAGAAAAACAGTAGTATCTCCTGACTGTTGTGACACAAAAATATATCTGTTGAAAATAGTCTTGTGTAGGCCCGACATCCCAGTGTGGTTTCGCAGTTCCATGGGTCAAATCGCTGTACAATCCAGTTTTGGGCCTTTGGTATCTAAAAAAAAAGCAGTTTGAGTGTGTCGCTCACTGTTCAGCAGCAAATATCTCTATTTAAAAAAGTGTGGTATACCCCAGTAAACAATAACTGTGGTTTTGCCATCCCACGGTAAAAAATCTCTATTATTCAGCTTTTGGTAGTTTTTTCCGTAAAGAAAAACAGTAGTGTATCCTGAATGTTGTGACACAAAAATATATCTGTTGAAAATAGTCTTGTGTAGGCCCGACATCCCAGTGTGGTTTCGCAGTTCCACGGGTCAAATCTCTTTACTATCCAGTTTTGGGCCTTTGGTATCTAAAAAAAAAGCAGTTTGAGTGTGTCGCTCACTGTTCAGTCGCAAATATCTCTATTTAAAAAAGTGTGGTATACCCCAGTAAACAATAACTGGTTTTGCCATCCAATGGTAAAAAATTTCTATTATTCAGCTTTTGGTAGTTTTTTCCGTAAAGAAAAACAGTAGTGTCTCCTGACTGTTGTGACACAAAAATATATCTGTTGAAAATAGTCTTGTGTAGGCCCGACATCCCAGTGTGGTTTTGCAGTTCCACGGGTCAAATCTCTTTACTATCCAGTTTTGGGCCTTTGGTATCTAAAAAAAAAAAGCAGTTTGAGTGTGTCGCTCACTGCTCAGCCGCAAATATCTCTATTTAAAAAAGTGTGGTATACCCCAGCAAACAATAACTGTGGTTTTGCCATCCCATGGTAAAAAATCTCTATTATTCAGCTTTTGGTAGTTTTTTCCGTAAAGAAAAACAGTAGTGTCTCCTGACTGTTGTGACACAGAAATATATCTGTTGAAAATAGTCATGTGTAGGCCCGACATTCCAGTGTGGTTTCGCAGTTCCACGGATCAAATCGCTGTACTATCCAGTTTTGGGCCTTTGGTATCTAAAAAAAAAGCAGTTTGAGTGTGTCGCTCACTGTTCAGCCGCAAATATCTCTATTTAAAAAAGTGTGGTATACCCCAGTAAACAATAACTGTGGTTTTGCCATCCCACGGTAAAAAATCTCTATTATTCAGCTTTTGGTAGTTTTTCCGTAAAGAAAAACAGTAGTGTCTCCTGACTGTTGTGACACAAAAAGATATCTGTTGAAAATAGTCTTGTGTAGGCCCGACATCCCAGTGTGGTTTCGCAGTTCCATGGGTGAAATCGCTGTACTATCCAGTTTTGGGCCTTTGGTATCTAAAAAAAAAGCAGTTTGAGTGTGTCGCTCACTGTTCAGCAGCAAATATCTCTATTTAAAAAAGTGTGGTATACCCCAGTAAACAATAACTGTGGTTTTGCCATCCCACGGTAAAAAATCTCTAATATTCAGCTTTTGGTAGTTTTTTCCGTAAAGAAAAACAGTAGTGTCTCCTGAATGTTGTGACACAAATATATATCTGTTGAAAATAGTCTTGTGTAGGCCCGACATCCCAGTGTGGTTTTGCAGTTCCACGGGTCAAATCTCTTTACTATCCAGTTTTCGGCCTTTGGTATCTAAAAAAAAGCAGTTTGAGTGTGTCGCTCACTGCTCAGCTGCAAATATCTCTATTTAAAAAAGTGTGGTATAACCCAGTAAACAATAACTGTGGTTTTGCCATCCCACGGTAAAAAATCTCTATTATTCAGCTTTTGGTAGTTTTTCCATAAAGAAAAACAGTAGTATCTCCTGACTGTTGTGACACAAAAATATATCTGTTGAAAATAGTCTTGTGTAGGCCAGACATCCCAGTGTGGTTTCGCAGTTCCATTGGTCAAATCGCTGTACAATCCAGTTTTGGGCCTTTGGTATCTAAAAAAAAAGCAGTTTGAGTGTGTCGCTCACTGTTCAGCAGCAAATATCTCTATTTAAAAAAGTGTGGTATACCCCAGTAAACAATAACTGTGGTTTTGCCATCCCACGGTAAAAAATCTCTATTATTCAGCTTTTGGTAGTTTTTTCCGTAAAGAAAAACAGTAGTGTATCCTGAATGTTGTGACACAAAAATATATCTGTTGAAAATAGTCTTGTGTAGGCCCGACATCCCAGTGTGGTTTTGCAGTTCCACGGGTCAAATCTCTTTACTATCCAGTTTTGGGCCTTTGGTATCTAAAAAAAAAAAGCAGTTTGAGTGTGTCGCTCACTGCTCAGCCGCAAATATCTCTATTTAAAAAAGTGTGGTATACCCCAGCAAACAATAACTGTGGTTTTGCCATCCCATGGTAAAAAATCTCTATTATTCAGCTTTTGGTAGTTTTTTCCGTAAAGAAAAACAGTAGTGTCTCCTGACTGTTGTGACACAGAAATATATCTGTTGAAAATAGTCATGTGTAGGCCCGACATTCCAGTGTGGTTTCGCAGTTCCACGGATCAAATCGCTGTACTATCCAGTTTTGGGCCTTTGGTATCTAAAAAAAAAGCAGTTTGAGTGTGTCGCTCACTGTTCAGCAGCAAATATCTCTATTTAAAAAAGTGTGGTATACCCCAGTAAACAATAACTGTGGTTTTGCCATCCCACGGTAAAAAATCTCTAATATTCAGCTTTTGGTAGTTTTTTCCGTAAAGAAAAACAGTAGTGTCTCCTGAATGTTGTGACACAAATATATATCTGTTGAAAATAGTCTTGTGTAGGCCCGACATCCCAGTGTGGTTTTGCAGTTCCACGGGTCAAATCTCTTTACTATCCAGTTTTCGGCCTTTGGTATCTAAAAAAAAAGCAGTTTGAGTGTGTCGCTCACTGCTCAGCTGCAAATATCTCTATTTAAAAAAGTGTGGTATAACCCAGTAAACAATAACTGTGGTTTTGCCCTCCCACGGTAAAAAATCTCTATTATTCAGCTTTTGGTAGTTTTTCCGTAAAGAAAAACAGTAGTGTCTCCTGACTGTTGTGACACAAAAAGATATCTGTTGAAAATAGTCTTGTGTAGGCCCGACATCCCAGTGTGGTTTCGCAGTTCCATGGGTCAAATCGCTGTACTATCCAGTTTTGGGCCTTTGTTATCTAAAAAAAAAGCAGTTTGAGTGTGTCGCTCACTGTTCAGCAGCAAATATCTCTATTTAAAAAAGTGTGGTATACCCCAGTAAACAATAACTGTGGTTTTGCCATCCCACGGTAAAAAATCTCTAATATTCAGCTTTTGGTAGTTTTTTCCGTAAAGAAAAACAGTAGTGTCTCCTGAATGTTGTGACACAAATATATATCTGTTGAAAATAGTCTTGTGTAGGCCCGACATCCCAGAGTGGTTTTGCAGTTTCACGGGTCAAATCTCTTTACTATCCAGTTTTCGGCCTTTGGTATCTAAAAAAAAAGCAGTTTGAGTGTGTCGCTCACTGCTCAGCTGCAAATATCTCTATTTAAAAAAGTGTGGTATAACCCAGTAAACAATAACTGTGGTTTTGCCATCCCACGGTAAAAAATCTCTATTATTCAGCTTTTGGTAGTTTTTCCATAAAGAAAAACAGTAGTATCTCCTGACTGTTGTGACACAAAAATATATCTGTTGAAAATAGTCTTGTGTAGGCCCGACATCCCAGTGTGGTTTCGCAGTTCCATGGGTCAAATCGCTGTACAATCCAGTTTTGGGCCTTTGGTATCTAAAAAAAAAGCAGTTTGAGTGTGTCGCTCACTGTTCAGCAGCAAATATCTCTATTTAAAAAAGTGTGGTATACCCCAGTAAACAATAACTGTGGTTTTGCCATCCCACGGTAAAAAATCTCTATTATTCAGCTTTTGGTAGTTTTTTCCGTAAAGAAAAACAGTAGTGTATCCTGAATGTTGTGACACAAAAATATATCTGTTGAAAATAGTCTTGTGTAGGCCCGACATCCCAGTGTGGTTTCGCAGTTCCACGGGTCAAATCTCTTTACTATCCAGTTTTGGGCCTTTGGTATCTAAAAAAAAAGCAGTTTGAGTGTGTCGCTCACTGTTCAGTCGCAAATATCTCTATTTAAAAAAGTGTGGTATACCCCAGTAAACAATAACTGGTTTTGCCATCCAATGGTAAAAAATTTCTATTATTCAGCTTTTGGTAGTTTTTTCCGTAAAGAAAAACAGTAGTGTCTCCTGACTGTTGTGACACAAAAATATATCTGTTGAAAATAGTCTTGTGTAGGCCCGACATCCCAGTGTGGTTTTGCAGTTCCACGGGTCAAATCTCTTTACTATCCAGTTTTGGGCCTTTGGTATCTAAAAAAAAAAAGCAGTTTGAGTGTGTCGCTCACTGCTCAGCCGCAAATATCTCTATTTAAAAAAGTGTGGTATACCCCAGCAAACAATAACTGTGGTTTTGCCATCCCATGGTAAAAAATCTCTATTATTCAGCTTTTGGTAGTTTTTTCCGTAAAGAAAAACAGTAGTGTCTCCTGACTGTTGTGACACAGAAATATATCTGTTGAAAATAGTCATGTGTAGGCCCGACATTCCAGTGTGGTTTCGCAGTTCCACGGATCAAATCGCTGTACTATCCAGTTTTGGGCCTTTGGTATCTAAAAAAAAAGCAGTTTGAGTGTGTCGCTCACTGTTCAGCCGCAAATATCTCTATTTAAAAAAGTGTGGTATACCCCAGTAAACAATAACTGTGGTTTTGCCATCCCACGGTAAAAAATCTCTATTATTCAGCTTTTGGTAGTTTTTCCGTAAAGAAAAACAGTAGTGTCTCCTGACTGTTGTGACACAAAAAGATATCTGTTGAAAATAGTCTTGTGTAGGCCCGACATCCCAGTGTGGTTTCGCAGTTCCATGGGTGAAATCGCTGTACTATCCAGTTTTGGGCCTTTGGTATCTAAAAAAAAAGCAGTTTGAGTGTGTCGCTCACTGTTCAGCAGCAAATATCTCTATTTAAAAAAGTGTGGTATACCCCAGTAAACAATAACTGTGGTTTTGCCATCCCACGGTAAAAAATCTCTAATATTCAGCTTTTGGTAGTTTTTTCCGTAAAGAAAAACAGTAGTGTCTCCTGAATGTTGTGACACAAATATATATCTGTTGAAAATAGTCTTGTGTAGGCCCGACATCCCAGTGTGGTTTTGCAGTTCCACGGGTCAAATCTCTTTACTATCCAGTTTTCGGCCTTTGGTATCTAAAAAAAAGCAGTTTGAGTGTGTCGCTCACTGCTCAGCTGCAAATATCTCTATTTAAAAAAGTGTGGTATAACCCAGTAAACAATAACTGTGGTTTTGCCATCCCACGGTAAAAAATCTCTATTATTCAGCTTTTGGTAGTTTTTCCATAAAGAAAAACAGTAGTATCTCCTGACTGTTGTGACACAAAAATATATCTGTTGAAAATAGTCTTGTGTAGGCCAGACATCCCAGTGTGGTTTCGCAGTTCCATGGGTCAAATCGCTGTACAATCCAGTTTTGGGCCTTTGGTATCTAAAAAAAAAGCAGTTTGAGTGTGTCGCTCACTGTTCAGCAGCAAATATCTCTATTTAAAAAAGTGTGGTATACCCCAGTAAACAATAACTGTGGTTTTGCCATCCCACGGTAAAAAATCTCTATTATTCAGCTTTTGGTAGTTTTTTCCGTAAAGAAAAACAGTAGTGTATCCTGAATGTTGTGACACAAAAATATATCTGTTGAAAATAGTCTTGTGTAGGCCCGACATCCCAGTGTGGTTTTGCAGTTCCACGGGTCAAATCTCTTTACTATCCAGTTTTGGGCCTTTGGTATCTAAAAAAAAAGCAGTTTGAGTGTGTCGCTCACTGTTCAGTCGCAAATATCTCTATTTAAAAAAGTGTGGTATACCCCAGTAAACAATAACTGGTTTTGCCATCCAATGGTAAAAAATTTCTATTATTCAGCTTTTGGTAGTTTTTTCCGTAAAGAAAAACAGTAGTGTCTCCTGACTGTTGTGACACAAAAATATATCTGTTGAAAATAGTCTTGTGTAGGCCCGACATCCCAGTGTGGTTTTGCAGTTCCACGGGTCAAATCTCTTTACTATCCAGTTTTGGGCCTTTGGTATCTAAAAAAAAAAAGCAGTTTGAGTGTGTCGCTCACTGCTCAGCCGCAAATATCTCTATTTAAAAAAGTGTGGTATACCCCAGTAAACAATAACTGTGGTTTTGCCATCCCACGGTAAAAAATCTCTATTATTCAGCTTTTGGTAGTTTTTTCCGTAAAGAAAAACAGTAGTGTCTCCTGACTGTTGTGACACAAAAATATATCTGTTGAAAATAGTCTTGTGTAGGCCCGACATCCCAGTGTGGTTTCGCAGTTCCATGGGTCAAATCGCTGTACTATCCAGTCTTGGGCCTTTGGTATTTAAAAAAAAAGCAGTTTGAGTGTGTCGCTCACTATTCAGTCGCAAATATCTCTATTTATAAAAGTGTGGTATACCCCAGCAAACAATAACTGTGGTTTTGCCATCCCATGGTAAAAAATCTCTATTATTCAGCTTTTGGTAGTTTTTTCCGTAAAGAAAACAGTAGTGTCTCCTGACTGTTGTGACACAAAAAGATATGTGTTGAAAATAGTCTTGTGTAAGCCCGACATCCCAGTGTGGTTTCGCAGTTCCATGGGTCAAATCGCTGTACTATCCAGTTTTGGGCCTTTGGTATCTAAAAAAAAAGCAGTTTGAGTGTGTCGCTCACTGTTCAGCAGCAAATATCTCTATTTAAAAAAGTGTGGTATACCCCAGTAAACAATAACTGTGGTTTTGCCATCCCACGGTAAAAAATCTCTATTATTCAGCTTTTGGTAGTTTTTCCGTAAAGAAAAACAGTAGTGTCTCCTGACTGTTGTGACACAAAAAGATATCTGTTGAAAATAGTCTTGTGTAGGCCCGACATCCCAGTGTGGTTTCGCAGTTCCATGGGTCAAATCGCTGTACTATCCAGTTTTGGGCCTTTGGTATCTAAAAAAAAAGCAGTTTGAGTGTGTCGCTCACTGTTCAGCAGCAAATATCTCTATTTAAAAAAGTGTGGTATACCCCAGTAAACAATAACTGTGGTTTTGCCATCCCACGGTAAAAAATCTCTAATATTCAGCTTTTGGTAGTTTTTTCCGTAAAGAAAAACAGTAGTGTCTCCTGAATGTTGTGACACAAATATATATCTGTTGAAAATAGTCTTGTGTAGGCCCGACATCCCAGTGTGGTTTTGCAGTTCCACGGGTCAAATCTCTTTACTATCCAGTTTTCGGCCTTTGGTATCTAAAAAAAAAGCAGTTTGAGTGTGTCGCTCACTGCTCAGCTGCAAATATCTCTATTTAAAAAAGTGTGGTATAACCCAGTAAACAATAACTGTGGTTTTGCCATCCCACGGTAAAAAATCTCTATTATTCAGCTTTTGGTAGATTTCCATAAAGAAAAACAGTAGTATCTCCTGACTGTTGTGACACAAAAATATATCTGTTGAAAATAGTCTTGTGTAGGCCAGACATCCCAGTGTGGTTTCGCAGTTCCATGGGTCAAATCGCTGTACAATCCAGTTTTGGGCCTTTGGTATCTAAAAAAAAAGCAGTTTGAGTGTGTCGCTCACTGTTCAGCAGCAAATATCTCTATTTAAAAAAGTGTGGTATACCCCAGTAAACAATAACTGTGGTTTTGCCATCCCACGGTAAAAAATCTCTATTATTCAGCTTTTGGTAGTTTTTTCCGTAAAGAAAAACAGTAGTGTATCCTGAATGTTGTGACACAAAAATATATCTGTTGAAAATAGTCTTGTGTAGGCCCGACATCCCAGTGTGGTTTTGCAGTTCCACGGGTCAAATCTCTTTACTATCCAGTTTTGGGCCTTTGGTATCTAAAAAAAAAGCAGTTTGAGTGTGTCGCTCACTGTTCAGTCGCAAATATCTCTATTTAAAAAAGTGTGGTATACCCCAGTAAACAATAACTGGTTTTGCCATCCAATGGTAAAAAATTTCTATTATTCAGCTTTGGGTAGTTTTTTCCGTAAAGAAAAACAGTAGTGTCTCCTGACTGTTGTGACACAAAAATATATCTGTTGAAAATAGTCTTGTGTAGGCCCGACATCCCAGTGTGGTTTTGCAGTTCCACGGGTCAAATCTCTTTACTATCCAGTTTTGGGCCTTTGGTATCTAAAAAAAAAAAGCAGTTTGAGTGTGTCGCTCACTGCTCAGCCGCAAATATCTCTATTTAAAAAAGTGTGGTATACCCCAGTAAACAATAACTGTGGTTTTGCCATCCCACGGTAAAAAATCTCTATTATTCAGCTTTTGGTAGTTTTTTCCGTAAAGAAAAGCAGTAGTGTCTCCTGACTGTTGTGACACAAAAATATATCTGTTGAAAATAGTCTTGTGTAGGCCCGACATCCCAGTGTGGTTTCGCAGTTCCATGGGTCAAATCGCTGTACTATCCAGTCTTGGGCCTTTGGTATTTAAAAAAAAAGCAGTTTGAGTGTGTCGCTCACTATTCAGTCGCAAATATCTCTATTTATAAAAGTGTGGTATACCCCAGCAAACAATAACTGTGGTTTTGCCATCCCATGGTAAAAAATCTCTATTATTCAGCTTTTGGTAGTTTTTTCCGTAAAGAAAACAGTAGTGTCTCCTGACTGTTGTGACACAAAAAGATATGTGTTGAAAATAGTCTTGTGTAAGCCCGACATCCCAGTGTGGTTTCGCAGTTCCATGGGTCAAATCGCTGTACTATCCAGTTTTGGGCCTTTGGTATCTAAAAAAAAAGCAGTTTGAGTGTGTCGCTCACTGTTCAGCAGCAAATATCTCTATTTAAAAAAGTGTGGTATACCCCAGTAAACAATAACTGTGGTTTTGCCATCCCACGGTAAAAAATCTCTATTATTCAGCTTTTGGTAGTTTTTCCGTAAAGAAAAACAGTAGTGTCTCCTGACTGTTGTGACACAAAAAGATATCTGTTGAAAATAGTCTTGTGTAGGCCCGACATCCCAGTGTGGTTTCGCAGTTCCATGGGTCAAATCGCTGTACTATCCAGTTTTGGGCCTTTGGTATCTAAAAAAAAAGCAGTTTGAGTGTGTCGCTCACTGTTCAGCAGCAAATATCTCTATTTAAAAAAGTGTGGTATACCCCAGTAAACAATAACTGTGGTTTTGCCATCCCACGGTAAAAAATCTCTAATATTCAGCTTTTGGTAGTTTTTTCCGTAAAGAAAAACAGTAGTGTCTCCTGAATGTTGTGACACAAATATATATCTGTTGAAAATAGTCTTGTGTAGGCCCGACATCCCAGTGTGGTTTTGCAGTTCCACAGGTCAAATCTCTTTACTATCCAGTTTTCGGCCTTTGGTATCTAAAAAAAAAGCAGTTTGAGTGTGTCGCTCACTGCTCAGCTGCAAATATCTCTATTTAAAAAAGTGTGGTATAACCCAGTAAACAATAACTGTGGTTTTGCCATCCCACGGTAAAAAATCTCTATTATTCAGCTTTTGGTAGTTTTCCATAAAGAAAAACAGTAGTATCTCCTGACTGTTGTGACACAAAAATATATCTGTTGAAAATAGTCTTGTGTAGGCCAGACATCCCAGTGTGGTTTCGCAGTTCCATGGGTCAAATCGCTGTACAATCCAGTTTTGGGCCTTTGGTATCTAAAAAAAAAGCAGTTTGAGTGTGTCGCTCACTGTTCAGCAGCAAATATCTCTATTTAAAAAAGTGTGGTATACCCCAGTAAACAATAACTGTGGTTTTGCCATCCCACGGTAAAAAATCTCTATTATTCAGCTTTTGGTAGTTTTTTCCGTAAAGAAAAACAGTAGTGTATCCTGAATGTTGTGACACAAAAATATATCTGTTGAAAATAGTCTTGTGTAGGCCCGACATCCCAGTGTGGTTTTGCAGTTCCACGGGTCAAATCTCTTTACTATCCAGTTTTGGGCCTTTGGTATCTAAAAAAAAAGCAGTTTGAGTGTGTCGCTCACTGTTCAGTCGCAAATATCTCTATTTAAAAAAGTGTGGTATACCCCAGTAAACAATAACTGGTTTTGCCATCCAATGGTAAAAAATTTCTATTATTCAGCTTTGGGTAGTTTTTTCCGTAAAGAAAAACAGTAGTGTCTCCTGACTGTTGTGACACAAAAATATATCTGTTGAAAATAGTCTTGTGTAGGCCCGACATCCCAGTGTGGTTTTGCAGTTCCACGGGTCAAATCTCTTTACTATCCAGTTTTGGGCCTTTGGTATCTAAAAAAAAAGCAGTTTGAGTGTGTCGCTCACTGTTCAGTCGCAAATATCTCTATTTAAAAAAGTGTGGTATACCCCAGTAAACAATAACTGGTTTTGCCATCCAATGGTAAAAAATTTCTATTATTCAGCTTTGGGTAGTTTTTTCCGTAAAGAAAAACAGTAGTGTCTCCTGACTGTTGTGACACAAAAATATATCTGTTGAAAATAGTCTTGTGTAGGCCCGACATCCCAGTGTGGTTTTGCAGTTCCACGGGTCAAATCTCTTTACTATCCGGTTTTGGGCCTTTGGTATCTAAAAAAAAAAAGCAGTTTGAGTGTGTCGCTCACTGCTCAGCCGCAAATATCTCTATTTAAAAAAGTGTGGTATACCCCAGTAAACAATAACTGTGGTTTTGCCATCCCACGGTAAAAAATCTCTATTATTCAGCTTTTGGTAGTTTTTTCCGTAAAGAAAAGCAGTAGTGTCTCCTGACTGTTGTGACACAAAAATATATCTGTTGAAAATAGTCTTGTGTAGGCCCGACATCCCAGTGTGGTTTCGCAGTTCCATGGGTCAAATCGCTGTACTATCCAGTCTTGGGCCTTTGGTATTTAAAAAAAAAGCAGTTTGAGTGTGTCGCTCACTATTCAGTCGCAAATATCTCTATTTATAAAAGTGTGGTATACCCCAGCAAACAATAACTGTGGTTTTGCCATCCCATGGTAAAAAATCTCTATTATTCAGCTTTTGGTAGTTTTTTCCGTAAAGAAAACAGTAGTGTCTCCTGACTGTTGTGACACAAAAAGATATCTGTTGAAAATAGTCTTGTGTAAGCCCGACATCCCAGTGTGGTTTCGCAGTTCCATGGGTCAAATCGCTGTACTATCCAGTTTTGGGCCTTTGGTATCTAAAAAAAAAGCAGTTTGAGTGTGTCGCTCACTGTTCAGCAGCAAATATCTCTATTTAAAAAAGTGTGGTATACCCCAGTAAACAATAACTGTGGTTTTGCCATCCCACGGTAAAAAATCTCTAATATTCAGCTTTTGGTAGTTTTTTCCGTAAAGAAAAACAGTAGTGTCTCCTGAATGTTGTGACACAAATATATATCTGTTGAAAATAGTCTTGTGTAGGCCCGACATCCCAGTGTGGTTTTGCAGTTCCACGGGTCAAATCTCTTTACTATCCAGTTTTCGGCCTTTGGTATCTAAAAAAAAAGCAGTTTGAGTGTGTCGCTCACTGCTCAGCTGCAAATATCTCTATTTAAAAAAGTGTGGTATAACCCAGTAAACAATAACTGTGGTTTTGCCATCCCACGGTAAAAAATCTCTATTATTCAGCTTTTGGTAGTTTTTCCATAAAGAAAAACAGTAGTATCTCCTGACTGTTGTGACACAAAAATATATCTGTTGAAAATAGTCTTGTGTAGGCCAGACATCCCAGTGTGGTTTCGCAGTTCCATGGGTCAAATCGCTGTACAATCCAGTTTTGGGCCTTTGATATCTAAAAAAAAAGCAGTTTGAGTGTGTCGCTCACTGTTCAGCAGCAAATATCTCTATTTAAAAAAGTGTGGTATACCCCAGTAAACAATAACTGTGGTTTTGCCATCCCACGGTAAAAAATCTCTATTATTCAGCTTTTGGTAGTTTTTTCCGTAAAGAAAAACAGTAGTGTATCCTGAATGTTGTGACACAAAAATATATCTGTTGAAAATAGTCTTGTGTAGGCCCGACATCCCAGTGTGGTTTTGCAGTTCCACGGGTCAAATCTCTTTACTATCCAGTTTTGGGCCTTTGGTATCTAAAAAAAAAGCAGTTTGAGTGTGTCGCTCACTGTTCAGTCGCAAATATCTCTATTTAAAAAAGTGTGGTATACCGCAGTAAACAATAACTGGTTTTGCCATCCAATGGTAAAAAACTTCTATTATTCAGCTTTTGGTAGTTTTTTCCGTAAAGAAAAACAGTAGTGTCTCCTGACTGTTGTGACACAAAAATATATCTGTTGAAAATAGTCTTGTGTAGGCCCGACATCCCAGTGTGGTTTTGCAGTTCCACGGGTCAAATCTCTTTACTATCCAGTTTTGGGCCTTTGGTATCTAAAAAAAAAAAGCAGTTTGAGTGTGTCGCTCACTGCTCAGCCGCAAATATCTCTATTTAAAAAAGTGTGGTATACCCCAGTAAACAATAACTGTGGTTTTGCCATCCCACGGTAAAAAATCTCTATTATTCAGCTTTTGGTAGTTTTTTCCGTAAAGAAAAACAGTAGTGTCTCCTGACTGTTGTGACACAAAAATATATCTGTTGAAAATAGTCTTGTGTAGGCCCGACATCCCAGTGTGGTTTCGCAGTTCCATGGGTCAAATCGCTGTACTATCCAGTCTTGGGCCTTTGGTATTTAAAAAAAAAGCAGTTTGAGTGTGTCGCTCACTATTCAGTCGCAAATATCTCTATTTATAAAAGTGTGGTATACCCCAGCAAACAATAACTGTGGTTTTGCCATCCCATGGTAAAAAATCTCTATTATTCAGCTTTTGGTAGTTTTTTCCGTAAAGAAAACAGTAGTGTCTCCTGACTGTTGTGACACAAAAAGATATGTGTTGAAAATAGTCTTGTGTAAGCCCGACATCCCAGTGTGGTTTCGCAGTTCCATGGGTCAAATCGCTGTACTATCCAGTTTTGGGCCTTTGGTATCTAAAAAAAAAGCAGTTTGAGTGTGTCGCTCACTGTTCAGCAGCAAATATCTCTATTTAAAAAAGTGTGGTATACCCCAGTAAACAATAACTGTGGTTTTGCCATCCCACGGTAAAAAATCTCTATTATTCAGCTTTTGGTAGTTTTTCCGTAAAGAAAAACAGTAGTGTCTCCTGACTGTTGAGACACAAAAAGATATCTGTTGAAAATAGTCTTGTGTAGGCCCGACATCCCAGTGTGGTTTCGCAGTTCCATGGGTCAAATCGCTGTACTATCCAGTTTTGGGCCTTTGGTATCTAAAAAAAAAGCAGTTTGAGTGTGTCGCTCACTGTTCAGCAGCAAATATCTCTATTTAAAAAAGTGTGGTATACCCCAGTAAACAATAACTGTGGTTTTGCCATCCCACGGTAAAAAATCTCTAATATTCAGCTTTTGGTAGTTTTTTCCGTAAAGAAAAACAGTAGTGTCTCCTGAATGTTGTGACACAAATATATATCTGTTGAAAATAGTCTTGTGTAGGCCCGAAATCCCAGTGTGGTTTTGCAGTTCCACGGGTCAAATCTCTTTACTATCCAGTTTTCGGCCTTTGGTATCTAAAAAAAAAGCAGTTTGAGTGTGTCGCTCACTGCTCAGCTGCAAATATCTCTATTTAAAAAAGTGTGGTATAACCCAGTAAACAATAACTGTGGTTTTGCCATCCCACGGTAAAAAATCTCTATTATTCAGCTTTTGGTAGTTTTTCCATAAAGAAAAACAGTAGTATCTCCTGACTGTTGTGACACAAAAATATATCTGTTGAAAATAGTCTTGTGTAGGCCAGACATCCCAGTGTGGTTTCGCAGTTCCATGGGTCAAATCGCTGTACAATCCAGTTTTGGGCCTTTGGTATCTAAAAAAAAAGCAGTTTGAGTGTGTCGCTCACTGTTCAGCAGCAAATATCTCTATTTAAAAAAGTGTGGTATACCCCAGTAAACAATAACTGTGGTTTTGCCATCCCACGGTAAAAAATCTCTATTATTCAGCTTTTGGTAGTTTTTTCCGTAAAGAAAAACAGTAGTGTATCCTGAATGTTGTGACACAAAAATATATCTGTTGAAAATAGTCTTGTGTAGGCCCGACATCCCAGTGTGGTTTTGCAGTTCCACGGGTCAAATCTCTTTACTATCCAGTTTTGGGCCTTTGGTATCTAAAAAAAAAGCAGTTTGAGTGTGTCGCTCACTGTTCAGTCGCAAATATCTCTATTTAAAAAAGTGTGGTATACCCCAGTAAACAATAACTGGTTTTGCCATCCAATGGTAAAAAATTTCTATTATTCAGCTTTTGGTAGTTTTTTCCGTAAAGAAAAACAGTAGTGTCTCCTGACTGTTGTGACACAAAAATATATCTGTTGAAAATAGTCTTGTGTAGGCCCGACATCCCAGTGTGGTTTTGCAGTTCCACGGGTCAAATCTCTTTACTATCCAGTTTTGGGCCTTTGGTATCTAAAAAAAAAAAGCAGTTTGAGTGTGTCGCTCACTGCTCAGCCGCAAATATCTCTATTTAAAAAAGTGTGGTATACCCCAGTAAACAATAACTGTGGTTTTGCCATCCCACGGTAAAAAATCTCTATTATTCAGCTTTTGGTAGTTTTTTCCGTAAAGAAAAGCAGTAGTGTCTCCTGACTGTTGTGACACAAAAATATATCTGTTGAAAATAGTCTTGTGTAGGCCCGACATCCCAGTGTGGTTTCGCAGTTCCATGGGTCAAATCGCTGTACTATCCAGTCTTGGGCCTTTGGTATTTAAAAAAAAAGCAGTTTGAGTGTGTCGCTCACTATTCAGTCGCAAATATCTCTATTTATAAAAGTGTGGTATACCCCAGCAAACAATAACTGTGGTTTTGCCATCCCATGGTAAAAAATCTCTATTATTCAGCTTTTGGTAGTTTTTTCCGTAAAGAAAACAGTAGTGTCTCCTGACTGTTGTGACACAAAAAGATATGTGTTGAAAATAGTCTTCTGTAAGCCCGACATCCCAGTGTGGTTTCGCAGTTCCATGGGTCAAATCGCTGTACTATCCAGTTTTGGGCCTTTGGTATCTAAAAAAAAAGCAGTTTGAGTGTGTCGCTCACTGTTCAGCAGCAAATATCTCTATTTAAAAAAGTGTGGTATACCCCAGTAAACAATAACTGTGGTTTTGCCATCCCACGGTAAAAAATCTCTAATATTCAGCTTTTGGTAGTTTTTTCCGTAAAGAAAAACAGTAGTGTCTCCTGAATGTTGTGACACAAATATATATCTGTTGAAAATAGTCTTGTGTAGGCCCGACATCCCAGTGTGGTTTTGCAGTTCCACGGGTCAAATCTCTTTACTATCCAGTTTTCGGCCTTTGGTATCTAAAAAAAAAGCAGTTTGAGTGTGTCGCTCACTGCTCAGCTGCAAATATCTCTATTTAAAAAAGTGTGGTATAACCCAGTAAACAATAACTGTGGTTTTGCCATCCCACGGTAAAAAATCTCTATTATTCAGCTTTTGGTAGTTTTTCCATAAAGAAAAACAGTAGTATCTCCTGACTGTTGTGACACAAAAATATATCTGTTGAAAATAGTCTTGTGTAGGCCAGACATCCCAGTGTGGTTTCGCAGTTCCATGGGTCAAATCGCTGTACAATCCAGTTTTGGGCCTTTGATATCTAAAAAAAAAGCAGTTTGAGTGTGTCGCTCACTGTTCAGCAGCAAATATCTCTATTTAAAAAAGTGTGGTATACCCCAGTAAACAATAACTGTGGTTTTGCCATCCCACGGTAAAAAATCTCTATTATTCAGCTTTTGGTAGTTTTTTCCGTAAAGAAAAACAGTAGTGTATCCTGAATGTTGTGACACAAAAATATATCTGTTGAAAATAGTCTTGTGTAGGCCCGACATCCCAGTGTGGTTTTGCAGTTCCACGGGTCAAATCTCTTTACTATCCAGTTTTGGGCCTTTGGTATCTAAAAAAAAAGCAGTTTGAGTGTGTCGCTCACTGTTCAGTCGCAAATATCTCTATTTAAAAAAGTGTGGTATACCGCAGTAAACAATAACTGGTTTTGCCATCCAATGGTAAAAAATTTCTATTATTCAGCTTTTGGTAGTTTTTTCCGTAAAGAAAAACAGTAGTGTCTCCTGACTGTTGTGACACAAAAATATATCTGTTGAAAATAGTCTTGTGTAGGCCCGACATCCCAGTGTGGTTTTGCAGTTCCACG
Source organism: Phyllobates terribilis (assembly GCF_046119375.1). NCBI lineage: Eukaryota > Metazoa > Chordata > Amphibia > Anura > Dendrobatidae > Phyllobates > Phyllobates terribilis. Next base: position 1,084,206,611 of record NW_027362761.1, on the reverse strand, counting down.
GGTCAAATCTCTTTACTATCCAGTTTTGGGCCTTTGGTATCTAAAAAAAAAAAGCAGTTTGAGTGTGTCGCTCACTGCTCAGCCGCAAATATCTCTATTTAAAAAAGTGTGGTATACCCCAGTAAACAATAACTGTGGTTTTGCCATCCCACGGTAAAAAATCTCTATTATTCAGCTTTTGGTAGTTTTTTCCGTAAAGAAAAACAGTAGTGTCTCCTGACTGTTGTGACACAAAAATATATCTGTTGAAAATAGTCTTGTGTAGGCCCGACATCCCAGTGTGGTTTCGCAGTTCCATGGGTCAAATCGCTGTACTATCCAGTCTTGGGCCTTTGGTATTTAAAAAAAAAGCAGTTTGAGTGTGTCGCTCACTATTCAGTCGCAAATATCTCTATTTATAAAAGTGTGGTATACCCCAGCAAACAATAACTGTGGTTTTGCCATCCCATGGTAAAAAATCTCTATTATTCAGCTTTTGGTAGCTTTTTCCGTAAAGAAAACAGTAGTGTCTCCTGACTGTTGTGACACAAAAAGATATGTGTTGAAAATAGTCTTGTGTAAGCCCGACATCCCAGTGTGGTTTCGCAGTTCCATGGGTCAAATCGCTGTACTATCCAGTTTTGGGCCTTTGGTATCTAAAAAAAAAGCAGTTTGAGTGTGTCGCTCACTGTTCAGTAGCAAATATCTCTATTTAAAAAAGTGTGGTATACCCCAGTAAACAATAACTGTGGTTTTGCCATCCCACGGTAAAAAATCTCTATTATTCAGCTTTTGGTAGTTTTTCCGTAAAGAAAAACAGTAGTGTCTCCTGACTGTTGTGACACAAAAAGATATCTGTTGAAAATAGTCTTGTGTAGGCCCGACATCCCAGTGTGGTTTCGCAGTTCCATGGGTCAAATCGCTGTACTATCCAGTTTTGGGCCTTTGGTATCTAAAAAAAAAGCAGTTTGAGTGTGTCGCTCACTGTTCAGCAGCAAATATCTCTATTTAAAAAAGTGTGGTATACCCCAGTAAACAATAACTGTGGTTTTGCCATCCCACGGTAAAAAATCTCTAATATTCAGCTTTTGGTAGTTTTTTCCGTAAAGAAAAACAGTAGTGTCTCCTGAATGTTGTGACACAAATATATATCTGTTGAAAATAGTCTTGTGTAGGCCCGACATCCCAGTGTGGTTTTGCAGTTCCACGGGTCAAATCTCTTTACTATCCAGTTTTCGGCCTTTGGTATCTAAAAAAAAAGCAGTTTGAGTGTGTCGCTCACTGCTCAGCTGCAAATATCTCTATTTAAAAAAGTGTGGTATAACCCAGTAAACAATAACTGTGGTTTTGCCATCCCACGGTAAAAAATCTCTATTATTCAGCTTTTGGTAGTTTTTCCATAAAGAAAAACAGTAGTATCTCCTGACTGTTGTGACACAAAAATATATCTGTTGAAAATAGTCTTGTGTAGGCCAGACATCCCAGTGTGGTTTCGCAGTTCCATGGGTCAAATCGCTGTACAATCCAGTTTTGGGCCTTTGGTATCTAAAAAAAAAGCAGTTTGAGTGTGTCGCTCACTGTTCAGCAGCAAATATCTCTATTTAAAAAAGTGTGGTATACCCCAGTAAACAATAACTGTGGTTTTGCCATCCCACGGTAAAAAATCTCTATTATTCAGCTTTTGGTAGTTTTTTCCGTAAAGAAAAACAGTAGTGTCTCCTGACTGTTGTGACACAAAAATATATCTGTTGAAAATAGTCTTGTGTAGGCCCGACATCCCAGTGTGGTTTTGCAGTTCCACGGGTCAAATCTCTTTACTATCCAGTTTTGGGCCTTTGGTATCTAAAAAAAAAAAGCAGTTTGAGTGTGTCGCTCACTGCTCAGCCGCAAATATCTCTATTTAAAAAAGTGTGGTATACCCCAGTAAACAATAACTGTGGTTTTGCCATCCCACGGTAAAAAATCTCTATTATTCAGCTTTTGGTAGTTTTTTCCGTAAAGAAAAACAGTAGTGTCTCCTGACTGTTGTGACACAAAAATATATCTGTTGAAAATAGTCTTGTGTAGGCCCGACATCCCAGTGTGGTTTCGCAGTTTCATGGGTCAAATCGCTGTACTATCCAGTCTTGGGCCTTTGGTATTTAAAAAAAAAGCAGTTTGAGTGTGTCGCTCACTATTCAGTCGCAAATATCTCTATTTATAAAAGTGTGGTATACCCCAGCAAACAATAACTGTGGTTTTGCCATCCCATGGTAAAAAATCTCTATTATTCAGCTTTTGGTAGTTTTTTCCGTAAAGAAAACAGTAGTGTCTCCTGACTGTTGTGACACAAAAAGATATGTGTTGAAAATAGTCTTGTGTAAGCCCGACATCCCAGTGTGGTTTCGCAGTTCCATGGGTCAAATCGCTGTACTATCCAGTTTTGGGCCTTTGGTATCTAAAAAAAAAGCAGTTTGAGTGTGTCGCTCACTGTTCAGCAGCAAATATCTCTATTTAAAAAAGTGTGGTATACCCCAGTAAACAATAACTGTGGTTTTGCCATCCCACGGTAAAAAATCTCTAATATTCAGCTTTTGGTAGTTTTTTCCGTAAAGAAAAACAGTAGTGTCTCCTGAATGTTGTGACACAAATATATATCTGTTGAAAATAGTCTTGTGTAGGCCCGACATCCCAGTGTGGTTTTGCAGTTCCACGGGTCAAATCTCTTTACTATCCAGTTTTCGGCCTTTGGTATCTAAAAAAAAAGCAGTTTGAGTGTGTCGCTCACTGCTCAGCTGCAAATATCTCTATTTAAAAAAGTGTGGTATAACCCAGTAAACAATAACTGTGGTTTTGCCATCCCACGGTAAAAAATCTCTATTATTCAGCTTTTGGTAGTTTTTCCATAAAGAAAAACAGTAGTATCTCCTGACTGTTGTGACACAAAAATATATCTGTTGAAAATAGTCTTGTGTAGGCCAGACATCCCAGTGTGGTTTCGCAGTTCCATGGGTCAAATCGCTGTACAATCCAGTTTTGGCCTTTGGTATCTAAAAAAAAAGCAGTTTGAGTGTGTCGCTCACTGTTCAGCAGCAAATATCTCTATTTAAAAAAGTGTGGTATACCCCAGTAAACAATAACTGTGGTTTTGCCATCCCACGGTAAAAAATCTCTATTATTCAGCTTTTGGTAGTTTTTTCCGTAAAGAAAAACAGTAGTGTATCCTGAATGTTGTGACACAAAAATATATCTGTTGAAAATAGTCTTGTGTAGGCCCGACATCCCAGTGTGGTTTTGCAGTTCCACGGGTCAAATCTCTTTACTATCCAGTTTTGGGCCTTTGGTATCTAAAAAAAAAGCAGTTTGAGTGTGTCGCTCACTGTTCAGTCGCAAATATCTCTATTTAAAAAAGTGTGGTATACCCCAGTAAACAATAACTGGTTTTGCCATCCAATGGTAAAAAATTTCTATTATTCAGCTTTTGGTAGTTTTTTCCGTAAAGAAAAACAGTAGTGTCTCGTGACTGTTGTGACACAAAAATATATCTGTTGAAAATAGTCTTGTGTAGGCCCGACATCCCAGTGTGGTTTTGCAGTTCCACGGGTCAAATCTCTTTACTATCCAGTTTTGGGCCTTTGGTATCTAAAAAAAAAAAGCAGTTTGAGTGTGTCGCTCACTGCTCAGCCGCAAATATCTCTATTTAAAAAAGTGTGGTATACCCCAGTAAACAATAACTGTGGTTTTGCCATCCCACGGTAAAAAATCTCTATTATTCAGCTTTTGGTAGTTTTTTCCGTAAAGAAAAACAGTAGTGTCTCCTGACTGTTGTGACACAAAAATATATCTGTTGAAAATAGTCTTGTGTAGGCCCGACATCCCAGTGTGGTTTCGCAGTTCCATGGGTCAAATCGCTGTACTATCCAGTCTTGGGCCTTTGGTATTTAAAAAAAAAGCAGTTTGAGTGTGTCGCTCACTATTCAGTCGCAAATATCTCTATTTATAAAAGTGTGGTATACCCCAGCAAACAATAACTGTGGTTTTGCCATCCCATGGTAAAAAATCTCTATTATTCAGCTTTTGGTAGTTTTTTCCGTATAGAAAACAGTAGTGTCTCCTGACTGTTGTGACACAAAAAGATATGTGTTGAAAATAGTCTTGTGTAAGCCCGACATCCCAGTGTGGTTTCGCAGTTCCATGGGTCAAATCGCTGTACTATCCAGTTTTGGGCCTTTGGTATCTAAAAAAAAAGCAGTTTGAGTGTGTCGCTCACTGTTCAGCAGCAAATATCTCTATTTAAAAAAGTGTGGTATACCCCAGTAAACAATAACTGTGGTTTTGCCATCCCACGGTAAAAAATCTCTATTATTCAGCTTTTGGTAGTTTTTCCGTGAAGAAAAACAGTAGTGTCTCCTGACTGTTGTTACACAAAAAGATATCTGTTGAAAATAGTCTTGTGTAGGCCCGACATCCCAGTGTGGTTTCGCAGTTCCATGGGTCAAATCGCTGTACTATCCAGTTTTGGGCCTTTGGTATCTAAAAAAAAAGCAGTTTGAGTGTGTCGCTCACTGTTCAGCAGCAAATATCTCTATTTAAAAAAGTGTGGTATACCCCAGTAAACAATAACTGTGGTTTTGCCATCCCACGGTAAAAAATCTCTAATATTCAGCTTTTGGTAGTTTTTTCCGTAAAGAAAAACAGTAGTGTCTCCTGAATGTTGTGACACAAATATATATCTGTTGAAAATAATCTTGTGTAGGCCCGACATCCCAGTGTGGTTTTGCAGTTCCACGGGTCAAATCTCTTTACTATCCAGTTTTCGGCCTTTGGTATCTAAAAAAAAAGCAGTTTGAGTGTGTCGCTCACTGCTCAGCTGCAAATATCTCTATTTAAAAAAGTGTGGTATAACCCAGTAAACAATAACTGTGGTTTTGCCATCCCACGGTAAAAAATCTCTATTATTCAGCTTTTGGTAGTTTTTCCATAAAGAAAAACAGTAGTATCTCCTGACTGTTGTGACACAAAAATATATCTGTTGAAAATAGTCTTGTGTAGGCCAGACATCCCAGTGTGGTTTCGCAGTTCCATGGGTCAAATCGCTGTACAATCCAGTTTTGGGCCTTTGGTATCTAAAAAAAAAGCAGTTTGAGTGTGTCGCTCACTGTTCAGCAGCAAATATCTCTATTTAAAAAAGTGTGGTATACCCCAGTAAACAATAACTGTGGTTTTGCCATCCCACGGTAAAAAATCTCTATTATTCAGCTTTTGGTAGTTTTTTCCGTAAAGAAAAACAGTAGTGTATCCTGAATGTTGTGACACAAAAATATATCTGTTGAAAATAGTCTTGTGTAGGCCCGACATCCCAGTGTGGTTTTGCAGTTCCACGGGTCAAATCTCTTTACTATCCAGTTTTGGGTCTTTGGTATCTAAAAAAAAAGCAGTTTGAGTGTGTCGCTCACTGTTCAGTCGCAAATATCTCTATTTAAAAAAGTGTGGTATACCCCAGTAAACAATAACTGGTTTTGCCATCCAATGGTAAAAAATTTCTATTATTCAGCTTTTGGTAGTTTTTTCCGTAAAGAAAAACAGTAGTGTCTCCTGACTGTTGTGACACAAAAATATATCTGTTGAAAATAGTCTTGTGTAGGCCCGACATCCCAGTGTGGTTTTGCAGTTCCACGGGTCAAATCTCTTTACTATCCAGTTTTGGGCCTTTGGTATCTAAAAAAAAAAAGCAGTTTGAGTGTGTCGCTCACTGCTCAGCCGCAAATATCTCTATTTAAAAAAGTGTGGTATACCCCAGTAAACAATAACTGTGGTTTTGCCATCCCACGGTAAAAAATCTCTATTATTCAGCTTTTGGTAGTTTTTTCCGTAAAGAAAAACAGTAGTGTCTCCTGACTGTTGTGACACAAAAATATATCTGTTGAAAATAGTCTTGTGTAGGCCCGACATCCCAGTGTGGTTTCGCAGTTCCATGGGTCAAATCGCTGTACTATCCAGTCTTGGGCCTTTGGTATTTAAAAAAAAAGCAGTTTGAGTGTGTCGCTCACTATTCAGTCGCAAATATCTCTATTTATAAAAGTGTGGTATACCCCAGCAAACAATAACTGTGATTTTGCCATCCCATGGTAAAAAATCTCTATTATTCAGCTTTTGGTAGTTTTTTCCGTAAAGAAAACAGTAGTGTCTCCTGACTGTTGTGACACAAAAAGATATGTGTTGAAAATAGTCTTGTGTAAGCCCGACATCCCAGTGTGGTTTCGCAGTTCCATGGGTCAAATCGCTGTACTATCCAGTTTTGGGCCTTTGGTATCTAAAAAAAAAGCAGTTTGAGTGTGTCGCTCACTGTTCAGCAGCAAATATCTCTATTTAAAAAAGTGTGGTATACCCCAGTAAACAATAACTGTGGTTTTGCCATCCCACGGTAAAAAATCTCTAATATTCAGCTTTTGGTAGTTTTTTCCGTAAAGAAAAACAGTAGTGTCTCCTGAATGTTGTGACACAAATATATATCTGTTGAAAATAGTCTTGTGTAGGCCCGACATCCCAGTGTGGTTTTGCAGTTCCACGGGTCAAATCTCTTTACTATCCAGTTTTGGGCCTTTGGTATCTAAAAAAAAAGCAGTTTGAGTGTGTCGTTCACTGCTCAGCCGCAAATATCTCTATTTAAAAAAGTGTGGTATACCCCGGTAAACAATAACTGTGGTTTTGCCATCCCACGGTAAAACATCTCTATTATTCAGCTTTTGGTAGTTTTTCCATAAAGAAGAACAGTAGTGTCTCCTGACTGTTGTGACACAAAAATATATCTGTTGAAAATAGTCTTGTGTAGGCCCGACATCCCAGTGTGGTTTCGCAGTTCCATGGGTCAAATCGCTGTACTATCCAGTTTTGGGCCTTTGGTATTTAAAAAAAAAGCAGTTTGAGTGTGTCGCTCACTGTTCAGCAGCAAATATCTCTATTTAAAAAAGTGTGGTATACCCCAGTAAACAATAACTGTGGTTTTGCCATCCCACGGTAAAAAATCTCTAATATTCAGCTTTTGGTAGTTTTTTCCGTAAAGAAAAACATTAGTGTCTCCTGAATGTTGTGACACAAAAATATATCTGTTGAAAATAGTCTTGTGTAGGCCCGACATCCCAGTGTGGTTTTGCAGTTCCACGGGTCAAATCTCTGTACTATCCAGTTTTGGGCCTTTGGTATCTAAAAAAAAAGCAGTTTGAGTGTGTCGCTCACTGTTCAGCCGCAAATATCTCTATTTAAAAAAGTGTGGTATACCCCAGTAAACAATAACTGTGGTTTTGCATCCCACGGTAAAAAATCTCTATTATTCAGCTTTTGGTAGTTTTTTCCGTAAAGAAAAACAGTAGTGTCTCCTGACTGTTGTGACACAGAAATATATCTGTTGAAAATAGTCTTGTGTTGGCCCGACATCCCAGTGTGGTTTCGCAATTCCACGGATCAAATCGCTGTACTATCCAGTTTTGGGCCTTTGGTATCTAAAAAAAAAGCAGTTTGAGTGTGTCGCTCACTGTTCAGCCGCAAATATCTCTATTTAAAAAAGTGTGGTATACCCCAGTAAACAATAACTGTGGTTTTGCCATCCCACGGTAAAAAATCTCTATTATTCAGCTTGTGGTAGTTTTTTCCGTAAAGAAAAACAGTAGTGTCTCCTGACTGTTGTGACACAAAAATATACATGTTGAAAATAGTCTTGTGTAGGCCCGACATCCCAGTGTGGTTTCGCAGTTCCATGGGTCAAATCGCTGTACAATCCAGTTTTGGGCCTTTGGTATCTAAAAAAAAAGCAGTTTGAGTGTGTCGCTCACTGTTCAGCAGCAAATATCTCTATTTAAAAAAGTGTGGTATACCCCAGTAAACAATAACTGTGGTTTTGCCATCCCACGGTAAAAAATCTCTATTATTCAGCTTTTGGTAGTTTTTTCCGTAAAGAAAAACAGTAGTGTCTCCTGAATGTTGTGACACAAAAATATTTCTGTTGAAAATAGTCTTGTGTAGGCCCGACATCCCAGTGTGGTTTTGCAGTTCCACGGGTCAAATCTCTTTACTATCCAGTTTTGGGCCTTTGGTATCTAAAAAAAAAGCTGTTTGAGTGTGTCGCTCACTGTTCAGTCGCAAATATCTCTATTTAAAAAAGTGTGGTATACCCCAGTAAACAATAACTGGTTTTGCCATCCAATGGTAAAAAATTTCTATTATTCAGCTTTTGGTAGTTTTTTCCGTAAAGAAAAACAGTAGTGTCTCCTGACTGTTGTGACACAAAAATATATCTGTTGAAAATAGTCTTGTGTAGGCCCGACATCCCAGTGTGGTTTTGCAGTTCCACGGGTCAAATCTCTTTACTATCCAGTTTTCGGCCTTTGGTATCTAAAAAAAAAGCAGTTTGAGTGTGTCGCTCACTGCTCAGCCGCAAATATCTCTATTTAAAAAAGTGTGGTATACCCCAGTAAACAATAACTGTGGTTTTGCCATCCCATGGTAAAAAATCTCTATTATTCAGCTTTTGGTAGTTTTTTCCGTAAAGAAAAACAGTAGTGTCTCCTGACTTTTGTGACACAAAAATATATCTGTTGAAAATAGTCTTGTGTAGGCCCGACATCCCAGTGTGGTTTCGCAGTTCCACGGGTCAAATCGCTGTACTATCCAGTTTTGGGACTTTGGTATGTAAAAAAAAAAGCAGTTTGAGTGTGTCGCTCACTGTTCACTCGCAAATATCTCTATTTAAAAAAGTGTGGTATACCCCTGTAAACAATAACTGGTTTTGCCATCCCATGGTAAAAAATTTCTATTATTCAGCTTTTGGTAGTTTTTTCCGTAAAGAAAAACAGTAGTGTCTCCTGATTGTTGTGACACAAAAATATATCTGTTGAAAATAGTCTTGTGTAGGCCCGACATCCCAGTGTGGTTTCGCAGTTCCACGGATCAAAACGCTGTACTATCCAGTTTTGGGCCTTTGGTATCTAAAAAAAAAGCAGTTTGAGTGTGTCGCTCACTGTTCAGCCGCAAATATCTCTATTTAAAAAAGTGTGGTATACCCCAGTAAACAATAACTGTGGTTTTGCATCCCACGGTAAAAAATCTCTATTATTCAGCTTTTGGTAGTTTTTTCCGTAAAGAAAAACAGTAGTGTCTCCTGACTGTTGTGACACAGAAATATATCTGTTGAAAATAGTCTTGTGTTGGCCCGACATCCCAGTGTGGTTTCGCAATTCCACGGATCAAATCGCTGTACTATCCAGTTTTGGGCCTTTGGTATCTAAAAAAAAAGCAGTTTGAGTGTGTCGCTCACTGTTCAGCCGCAAATATCTCTATTTAAAAAAGTGTGGTATACCCCAGTAAACAATAACTGTGGTTTTGCCATCCCACGGTAAAAAATCTCTATTATTCAGCTTGTGGTAGTTTTTTCCGTAAAGAAAAACAGTAGTGTCTCCTGACTGTTGTGACACAAAAATATACATGTTGAAAATAGTCTTGTGTAGGCCCGACATCCCAGTGTGGTTTCGCAGTTCCATGGGTCAAATCGCTGTACAATCCAGTTTTGGGCCTTTGGTATCTAAAAAAAAAGCAGTTTGAGTGTGTCGCTCACTGTTCAGCAGCAAATATCTCTATTTAAAAAAGTGTGGTATACCCCAGTAAACAATAACTGTGGTTTTGCCATCCCACGGTAAAAAATCTCTATTATTCAGCTTTTGGTAGTTTTTTCCGTAAAGAAAAACAGTAGTGTCTCCTGAATGTTGTGACACAAAAATATTTCTGTTGAAAATAGTCTTGTGTAGGCCCGACATCCCAGTGTGGTTTTGCAGTTCCACGGGTCAAATCTCTTTACTATCCAGTTTTGGGCCTTTGGTATCTAAAAAAAAAGCTGTTTGAGTGTGTCGCTCACTGTTCAGTCGCAAATATCTCTATTTAAAAAAGTGTGGTATACCCCAGTAAACAATAACTGGTTTTGCCATCCAATGGTAAAAAATTTCTATTATTCAGCTTTTGGTAGTTTTTTCCGTAAAGAAAAACAGTAGTGTCTCCTGACTGTTGTGACACAAAAATATATCTGTTGAAAATAGTCTTGTGTAGGCCCGACATCCCAGTGTGGTTTTGCAGTTCCATGGGTCAAATCTCTTTACTATCCAGTTTTGGGCCTTTGGTATCTAAAAAAAAAGCAGTTTGAGTGTGTCGCTCACTGCTCAGCCGCAAATATCTCTATTTAAAAAAGTGTGGTATACCCCAGTAAACAATAACTGTGGTTTTGCCATCCCATGGTAAAAAATCTCTATTATTCAGCTTTTGGTAGTTTTTTCCGTAAAGAAAAACAGTAGTGTCTCCTGACTTTTGTGACACAAAAATATATCTGTTGAAAATAGTCTTGTGTAGGCCCAACATCCCAGTGTGGTTTCGCAGTTCCACGGGTCAAATCGCTGTACTATCCAGTTTTGGGACTTTGGTATGTAAAAAAAAAAGCAGTTTGAGTGTGTCGCTCACTGTTCACTCGCAAATATCTCTATTTAAAAAAGTGTGGTATACCCCAGTAAACAATAACTGGTTTTGCCATCCCATGGTAAAAAATTTCTATTATTCAGCTTTTGGTAGTTTTTTCCGTAAAGAAAAACAGTAGTGTCTCCTGATTGTTGTGACACAAAAATATATCTGTTGAAAATAGTCTTGTGTAGGCCCGACATCCCAGTGTGGTTTCGCAGTTCCACGGATCAAAACGCTGTACTATCCAGTTTTGGGCCTTTGGTATCTAAAAAAAAAGCAGTTTGAGTGTGTCGCTCACTGTTCAGCCACAAATATCTCTATTTAAAAAAGTGTGGTATACCCCAGTAAACAATAACTGTGGTTTTGCCATCCCACGGTAAAAAATCTCTATTATTCAGCTTTTGGTATTTTTTTCCGTAAAGAAAAACAGTAGTGTCTCCTGACTGTTGTGACACAAAAATATATCTGTTGAAAATAGTCTTGTGTAGGCCCGACATCCCAGTGTGGTTTCGCAGTTCCATGGGTCAAATCGCTGTACAATCCAGTTTTGGGCCTTTGGTATCTAAAAAAAAAGCAGTTTGAGTGTGTCGCTCACTGTTCAGCAGCAAATATCTCTATTTAAAAAAGTGTGGTATACCCCAGTAAACAATAACTGTGGTTTTGCCATCCCACGGTAAAAAATCTCTATTATTCAGCTTTTGGTATTTTTTTCCGTAAAGAAAAACAGTAGTGTCTCCTGAATGTTGTGACACAAAAATATATCTGTTGAAAATAGTCTTGTGTAGGCCCGACATCCCAGTGTGGTTTTGCAGTTCCACGGGTCAAATCTCTTTACTATCCAGTTTTGGGCCTTTGGTATCTAAAAAAAAAGCAGTTTGAGTGTGTCGCTCACTGTTCAGTTGCAAATATCTCTATTTAAAAAAGTGTGGTATACCCCAGTAAACAATAACTGGTTTTGCCATCCAATGGTAAAAAATTTCTATTATTCAGCTTTTGGTAGTTTTTTCCGTAAAGAAAAACAGTAGTGTCTCCTGACTGTTGTGACACAAAAATATATCTGTTGAAAATAGTCTTGTGTAGGCCCGACATCCCAGTGTGGTTTTGCAGTTCCACGGGTCAAATCTCTTTACTATCCAGTTTTGGGCCTTTGGTATCTAAAAAAAAAGCAGTTTGAGTGTGTCGCTCACTGTTCAGCCGCAAATATCTCTATTTAAAAAAGTGTGGTATACCCCAGTAAACAATAACTGTGGTTTTGCCATCCCACGGTAAAAAATCTCTATTATTCAGCTTTTGGTAGTTTTTTCCGTAAAGAAAAACAGTAGTGTCTCCTGACTGTTGTGACACAAAAATATATCTGTTGAAAATAGTCTTGTGTAGGCCCGACATCCCAGTGTGGTTTCGCAGTTCCATGGGTCAAATCGCTGTACTATCCAGTTTTGGGCCTTTGGTATCTAAAAAAAAAGCAGTTTGAGTGTGTCGCTCACTGTTCAGCAGCAAATATCTCTATTTAAAAAAGTGTGGTATACCCCAGTAAACAATAACTGTGGTTTTGCCATCCCACGGTAAAAAATCTCTAATATTCAGCTTTTGGTAGTTTTTTCCGTAAAGAAAAACAGTAGTGTCTCCTGAATGTTGTGACACAAATATATATCTGTTGAAAATAGTCTTGTGTAGGCCCGACATCCCAGTGTGGTTTTGCAGTTCCATGGGTCAAATCGCTGTACTATCCAGTTTTGGGCCTTTGGTATCTAAAAAAAAAGCAGTTTGAGTGTGTCGCTCACTGTTCAGCAGCAAATATCTCTATTTAAAAAAGTGTGGTATACCCCAGTAAACAATAACTGTGGTTTTGCCATCCCACGGTAAAAAATCTCTAATATTCAGCTTTTGGTAGTTTTTTCCGTAAAGAAAAACAGTAGTGTCTCCTGAATGTTGTGACACAAAAATATATCTGTTGAAAATAGTCTTGTGTAGGCCCGACATCCCAGTGTGGTTTTGCAGTTCCACGGGTCAAATCACTGTACTATCCAGTTTTGGGCCTTTGGTATCTAAAAAAAAAGCAGTTTGAGTGTGTCGCTCACTGTTCAGCCGCAAATATCTCTATTTAAAAAAGTGTGGTATACCCCAGTAAACAATAACTGTGGTTTTGCCATCCCACGGTAAAAAATCTCTATTATTCAGCTTTTGGTAGTTTTTTCCGTAAAGAAAAACAGTAGTGTCTCCTGAATGTTGTGACACAGAAATATATCTGTTGAAAATAGTCTTGTGTTGGCCCGACATCCCAGTGTGGTTTCGCAATTCCACGGATCAAATCGCTGTACTATCCAGTTTTGGGCCTTTGGTATCTAAAAAAAAAGCAGTTTGAGTGTGTCGCTCACTGTTCAGCTGCAAATATCTCTATTTAAAAAAGTGTGGTATACCCCAGTAAACAATAACTGTGGTTTTGCCATCCCACGGTAAAAAATCTCTATTATTCAGCTTGTGGTAGTTTTTTCCGTAAAGAAAAACAGTAGTGTCTCCTGACTGTTGTGACACAAAAATATATCTGTTGAAAATAGTCTTGTGTAGGCCCGACATCCCAGTGTGGTTTCGCAGTTCCATGGGTCAAATCGCTGTACAATCCAGTTTTGGGCCTTTGGTATCTAAAAAAAAAGCAGTTTGAGTGTGTCGCTCACTGTTCAGCAGCAAATATCTCTATTTAAAAAAGTGTGGTATACCCCAGTAAACAATAACTGTGGTTTTGCCATCCCACGGTAAAAAATCTCTATTATTCAGCTTTTGGTATTTTTTTCCGTAAAGAAAAACAGTAGTGTCTCCTGAATGTTGTGACACAAAAATATATCTGTTGAAAATAGTCTTGTGTAGGCCCGACATCCCAGTGTGGTTTTGCAGTTCCACGGGTCAAATCTCTTTACTATCCAGTTTTGGGCCTTTGGTATCTAAAAAAAAAGTGGTTTAAGTGTGTCGCTCACTGTTCAGTTGCAAATATCTCTATTTAAAAAAGTGTGGTATACCCCAGTAAACAATAACTGGTTTTGCCATCCAATGGTAAAAAATTTCTATTATTCAGCTTTTGGTAGTTTTTTCCGTAAAGAAAAACAGTAGTGTCTCCTGAATGTTGTGACACAAAAATATATCTGTTGAAAATAGTCTTGTGTAGGCCCGACATCCCAGTGTGGTTTTGCAGTTCCACGGGTCAAATCTCTGTACTATCCAGTTTTGGGCCTTTGGTATCTAAAAAAAAAGCAGTTTGAGTGTGTCGCTCACTGTTCAGCCGCAAATATCTCTATTTAAAAAAGGGTGGTATACCCCAGTAAACAATAACTGTGGTTTTGCCATCCCACGGTAAAAAATCTCTATTATTCAGCTTTTGGTAGTTTTTTCCGTAAAGAAAAACAGTAGTGTCTCCTGACTGTTGTGACACAGAAATATATCTGTTGAAAATAGTCTTGTGTTGGCCCGACATCCCAGTGTGGTTTCGCAATTCCACGGATCAAATCGCTGTACTATCCAATTTTGGGCCTTTGGTATCTAAAAAAAAAGCAGTTTGAGTGTGTCGCTCACTGTTCAGCTGCAAATATCTCTATTTAAAAAAGTGTGGTATACCCCAGTAAACAATAACTGTGGTTTTGCCATCCCAGGGTAAAAAATCTGTATTATTCAGCTTGTGGTAGTTTTTTCCGTAAAGAAAAACAGTAGTGTCTCCTGACTGTTGTGACACAAAAATATATCTGTTGAAAATAGTCTTGTGTAGGCCCGACATCCCAGTGTGGTTTCGCAGTTCCATGGGTCAAATCGCTGTACAATCCAGTTTTGGGCCTTTGGTATCTAAAAAAAAAGCAGTTTGAGTGTGTCGCTCACTGTTCAGCAGTAAATATCTCTATTTAAAAAAGTGTGGTATACCCCAGTAAACAATAACTGTGGTTTTGCCATCCCACGGTAAAAAATCTCTAATATTCAGCTTTTGGTAGTTTTTTCCGTAAAGAAAAACAGTAGTGTCTCCTGACTGTTGTGACACAGAAATATATCTGTTGAAAATAGTCTTGTGTTGGCCCGACATCCCAGTGTGGTTTCGCAATTCCACGGATCAAATCGCTGTACTATCCAGTTTTGGGCCTTTGGTATCTAAAAAAAAAGCAGTTTGAGTGTGTCGCTCACTGTTCAGCTGCAAATATCTCTATTTAAAAAAGTGTGGTATACCCCAGTAAACAATAACTGTGGTTTTGCCATCCCACGGTAAAAAATCTCTATTATTCAGCTTGTGGTAGTTTTTTCCGTAAAGAAAAACAGTAGTGTCTCCTGACTGTTGTGACACAAAAATATATCTGTTGAAAATAGTCTTGTGTAGGCCCGACATCCCAGTGTGGTTTCGCAGTTCCATGGGTCAAATCGCTGTACAATCCAGTTTTGGGCCTTTGGTATCTAAAAAAAAAGCAGTTTGAGTGTGTCGCTCACTGTTCAGCAGTAAATATCTCTATTTAAAAAAGTGTGGTATACCCCAGTAAACAATAACTGTGGTTTTGCCATCCCACGGTAAAAAATCTCTAATATTCAGCTTTTGGTAGTTTTTTCCGTAAAGAAAAACAGTAGTGTCTCCTGACTGTTGTGACACAGAAATATATCTGTTGAAAATAGTCTTGTGTTGGCCCGACATCCCAGTGTGGTTTCGCAATTCCACGGATCAAATCGCTGTACTATCCAGTTTTGGGCCTTTGGTATCTAAAAAAAAAGCAGTTTGAGTGTGTCGCTCACTGTTCAGCTGCAAATATCTCTATTTAAAAAAGTGTGGTATACCCCAGTAAACAATAACTGTGGTTTTGCCATCCCACGGTAAAAAATCTCTATTATTCAGCTTGTGGTAGTTTTTTCCGTAAAGAAAAACAGTAGTGTCTCCTGACTGTTGTGACACAAAAATATATCTGTTGAAAATAGTCTTGTGTAGGCCCGACATCCCAGTGTGGTTTTGCAGTTCCACGGGTCAAATCTCTTTACTATCCAGTTTTGGGCCTTTGGTATCTAAAAAAAAAGCAGTTTGAGTGTGTCGCTCACTGCTCAGCCGCAAATATCTCTATTTAAAAAAGTGTGGTATACCCCGGTAAACAATAACTGTGGTTTTGCCATCCCACGGTAAAAAATCTCTAATATTCAGCTTTTGGTAGTTTTTTCCGTAAAGAAAAACAGTAGTGTCTCCTGAATGTTGTGACACAAAAATATATCTGTTGAAAATAGTCTTGTATAGGCCCGACATCCCAGTGTGGTTTTGCAGTTCCACGGGTCAAATCTCTGTACTATCCAGTTTTGGGCCTTTGGTATCTAAAAAAAAAGCAGTTTGAGTGTGTCGCTCACTGTTCAGCCGCAAATATCTCTATTTAAAAAAGTGTGGTATACCCCAGTAAACAATAACTGTGGTTTTGCCATCCCACGGTAAAAAATCTCTATTATTCAGCTTTTGGTAGTTTTTTCCGTAAAGAAAAACAGTAGTGTCTCCTGACTGTTGTGACACAGAAATATATCTGTTGAAAATAGTCTTGTGTTGGCCCGACATCCCAGTGTGGTTTCGCAATTCCACGGATCAAATCGCTGTACTATCCAGTTTTGGGCCTTTGGTATCTAAAAAAAAAGCAGTTTGAGTGTGTCGCTCACTGTTCAGCTGCAAATATCTCTATTTAAAAAAGTGTGGTATACCCCAGTAAACAATAACTGTGGTTTTGCCATCCCACGGTAAAAAATCTCTATTATTCAGCTTGTGGTAGTTTTTTCCGTAAAGAAAAACAGTAGTGTCTCCTGACTGTTGTGACACAAAAATATATCTGTTGAAAATAGTCTTGTGTAGGCCCGACATCCCAGTGTGGTTTCGCAGTTCCATGGGTCAAATCGCTGTACAATCCAGTTTTGGGCCTTTGGTATCTAAAAAAAAAGCAGTTTGAGTGTGTCGCTCACTGTTCAGCAGTAAATATCTCTATTTAAAAAAGTGTGGTATACCCCAGTAAACAATAACTGTGGTTTTGCCATCCCACGGTAAAAAATCTCTATTATTCAGCTTTTGGTAGTTTTTTACGTAAAGAAAAACAGTAGTGTCTCCTGAATGTTGTGACACAAAAATATATCTGTTGAAAATAGTCTTGTGTAGGCCCGACATCCCAGTGTGGTTTTGCAGTTCCACGGGTCAAATCTCTGTACTATCCAGTTTTGGGCCTTTGGTATCTAAAAAAAAAGCAGTTTGAGTGTGTCGCTCACTGTTCAGCCGCAAATATCTCTATTTAAAAAAGTGTGGTATACCCCAGTAAACAATAACTGTGGTTTTGCCATCCCACGGTAAAAAATCTCTATTATTCAGCGTTTGGTAGTTTTTTCCGTAAAGAAAAACAGTAGTGTCTCCTGACTGTTGTGACACAGAAATATATCTGTTGAAAATAGTCTTGTGTTGGCCCGACATCCCAGTGTGGTTTCGCAATTCCACGGATCAAATTGCTGTACTATCCAGTTTTGGGCCTTTGGTATCTAAAAAAAAAGCAGTTTGAGTGTGTCGCTCACTGTTCAGCTGCAAATATCTCTATTTAAAAAAGTGTGGTATACCCCAGTAAACAATAACTGTGGTTTTGCCATCCCACGGTAAAAAATCTCTATTATTCAGCTTGTGGTAGTTTTTTCCGTAAAGAAAAACAGTAGTGTCTCCTGACTGTTGTGACACAAAAATATATCTGTTGAAAATAGTCTTGTGTAGGCCCGACATCCCAGTGTGGTTTCGCAGTTCCATGGGTCAAATCGCTGTACAATCCAGTTTTGGGCCTTTGGTATCTAAAAAAAAAGCAGTTTGAGTGTGTCGCTCACTGTTCAGCAGCAAATATCTCTATTTAAAAAAGTGTGGTATACCCCAGTAAACAATAACTGTGGTTTTGCCATCCCACGGTAAAAAATCTCTATTATTCAGCTTTTGGTATTTTTTTCCGTAAAGAAAAACAGTAGTGTCTCCTGAATGTTGTGACACAAAAATATATCTGTTGAAAATAGTCTTGTGGAGGCCCGACATCCCAGTGTGGTTTTGCAGTTCCACGGGTCAAATCTCTTTACTATCCAGTTTTGGGCCTTTGGTATCTAAAAAAAAAGCAGTTTGAGTGTGTCGCTCACTGTTCAGTTGCAAATATCTCTATTTAAAAAAGTGTGGTATACCCCAGTAAACAATAACTGGTTTTGCCATCCAATGGTAAAAAATTTCTATTATTCAGCTTTTGGTAGTTTTTTCCGTAAAGAAAAACAGTAGTGTCTCCTGACTGTTGTGACACAAAAATATATCTGTTGAAAATAGTCTTGTGTAGGCCCGACATCCCAGTGTGGTTTTGCAGTTCCACGGGTCAAATCTCTTTACTATCCAGTTTTGGGCCTTTGGTATCTAAAAAAAAAGCAGTTTGAGTGTGTCGCTCACTGTTCAGCCGCAAATATCTCTATTTAAAAAGTGTGGTATACCCCAGTAAACAATAACTGTGGTTTTGCCATCCCACGGTAAAAAATCTCTATTATTCAGCTTTTGGTAGTTTTTTCCGTAAAGAAAAACAGTAGTGTCTCCTGACTGTTGTGACACAAAAATATATCTGTTGAAAATAGTCTTGTGTAGGCCCGACATCCCAGTGTGGTTTCGCAGTTCCATGGGTCAAATCGCTGTACTATCCAGTTTTGGGCCTTTGGTATCTAAAAAAAAAGCAGTTTGAGGGTGTCGCTCACTATTCAGTCGCAAATATCTCTATTTAAAAAAGTGTGGTATACCCCAGCAAACAATAACTGTGGTTTTGCCATCCCATGGTAAAAAATCTCTATTATTCAGCTTTTGGTAGTTTTTTCCGTAAAGAAAAACAGTAGTGTCTCCTGACTGTTGTGACACAAAAAGATATCTGTTGAAAATAGTCTTGTGTAGGCCCGACATCCCAGTGTGGTTTTGCAGTTCCATGGGTCAAATCGCTGTACTATCCAGTTTTGGGCCTTTGGTATCTAAAAAAAAAGCAGTTTGAGTGTGTCGCTCACTGTTCAGCAGCAAATATCTCTATTTAAAAAAGTGTGGTATACCCCAGTAAACAATAACTGTGGTTTTGCCATCCCACGGTAAAAAATCTCTAATATTCAGCTTTTGGTAGTTTTTTCCGTAAAGAAAAACAGTAGTGTCTCCTGAATGTTGTGACACAAATATATATCTGTTGAAAATAGTCTTGTGTAGGCCCGACATCCCAGTGTGGTTTTGCAGTTCCACGGGTCAAATCTCTTTACTATCCAGTTTTGGGCCTTTGGTATCTAAAAAAAAAGCAGTTTGAGTGTGTCGCTCACTGCTCAGCCGCAAATATCTCTATTTAAAAAAGTGTGGTATACCCCGGTAAACAATAACTGTGGTTTTGCCATCCCACGGTAAAAAATCTCTATTATTCAGCTTTTGGTAGTTTTTCCATAAATCAAAACAGTAGTGTCTCCAGACTGTTGTGACAGAAAAATATATCTGTTGAAAATAGTCTTGTGTAGGCCCGACATCCCAGTGTGGTTTCGCAGTTCCATGGGTCAAATCGCTGTACTATCCAGTTTTGGGCCTTTGGTATCTAAAAAAAAAGCAGTTTGAGTGTGTCGCTCACTGTTCAGCAGCAAATATCTCTATTTAAAAAAGTGTGGTATACCCCAGTAAACAATAACTGTGGTTTTGCCATCCCACGGTAAAAAATCTCTAATATTCAGCTTTTGGTAGTTTTTTCCGTAAAGAAAAACAGTAGTGTCTCCTGAATGTTGTGACACAAAAATATATCTGTTGAAAATAGTCTTGTGTAGGCCCGACATCCCAGTGTGGTTTTGCAGTTCCACGGGTCAAATCTCTGTACTATCCAGTTTTGGGCCTTTGGTATCTAAAAAAAAAGCAGTTTGAGTGTGTCGCTCACTGTTCAGCCGCAAATATCTCTATTTAAAAAAGGGTGGTATACCCCAGTAAACAATAACTGTGGTTTTGCCATCCCACGGTAAAAAATCTCTATTATTCAGCTTTTGGTAGTTTTTTCCGTAAAGAAAAACAGTAGTGTCTCCTGACTGTTGTGACACAGAAATATATCTGTTGAAAATAGTCTTGTGTTGGCCCGACATCCCAGTGTGGTTTCGCAATTCCACGGATCAAATCGCTGTACTATCCAATTTTGGGCCTTTGGTATCTAAAAAAAAAGCAGTTTGAGTGTGTCGCTCACTGTTCAGCTGCAAATATCTCTATTTAAAAAAGTGTGGTATACCCCAGTAAACAATAACTGTGGTTTTGCCATCCCACGGTAAAAAATCTGTATTATTCAGCTTGTGGTAGTTTTTTCCGTAAAGAAAAACAGTAGTGTCTCCTGACTGTTGTGACACAAAAATATATCTGTTGAAAATAGTCTTGTGTAGGCCCGACATCCCAGTGTGGTTTCGCAGTTCCATGGGTCAAATCGCTGTACAATCCAGTTTTGGGCCTTTGGTATCTAAAAAAAAAGCAGTTTGAGTGTGTCGCTCACTGTTCAGCAGTAAATATCTCTATTTAAAAAAGTGTGGTATACCCCAGTAAACAATAACTGTGGTTTTGCCATCCCACGGTAAAAAATCTCTAATATTCAGCTTTTGGTAGTTTTTTCCGTAAAGAAAAACAGTAGTGTCTCCTGACTGTTGTGACACAGAAATATATCTGTTGAAAATAGTCTTGTGTTGGCCCGACATCCCAGTGTGGTTTCGCAATTCCACGGATCAAATCGCTGTACTATCCAGTTTTGGGCCTTTGGTATCTAAAAAAAAAGCAGTTTGAGTGTGTCGCTCACTGTTCAGCTGCAAATATCTCTATTTAAAAAAGTGTGGTATACCCCAGTAAACAATAACTGTGGTTTTGCCATCCCACGGTAAAAAATCTCTATTATTCAGCTTGTGGTAGTTTTTTCCGTAAAGAAAAACAGTAGTGTCTCCTGACTGTTGTGACACAAAAATATATCTGTTGAAAATAGTCTTGTGTAGGCCCGACTTCCCAGTGTGGTTTTGCAGTTCCACGGGTCAAATCTCTTTACTATCCAGTTTTGGGCCTTTGGTATCTAAAAAAAAAGCAGTTTGAGTGTGTCGCTCACTGCTCAGCCGCAAATATCTCTATTTAAAAAAGTGTGGTATACCCCGGTAAACAATAACTGTGGTTTTGCCATCCCACGGTAAAAAATCTCTAATATTCAGCTTTTGGTAGTTTTTTCCGTAAAGAAAAACAGTAGTGTCTCCTGAATGTTGTGACACAAAAATATATCTGTTGAAAATAGTCTTGTGTAGGCCCGACATCCCAGTGTGGTTTTGCAGTTCCACGGGTCAAATCTCTGTACTATCCAGTTTTGGGCCTTTGGTATCTAAAAAAAAAGCAGTTTGAGTGTGTCGCTCACTGTTCAGCCGCAAATATCTCTATTTAAAAAAGTGTGGTATACCCCAGTAAACAATAACTGTGGTTTTGCCATCCCACGGTAAAAAATCTCTATTATTCAGCTTTTGGTAGTTTTTTCCGTAAAGAAAAACAGTAGTGTCTCCTGACTGTTGTGACACAGAAATATATCTGTTGAAAATAGTCTTGTGTTGGCCCGACATCCCAGTGTGGTTTCGCAATTCCACGGATCAAATCGCTGTACTATCCAGTTTTGGGCCTTTGGTATCTAAAAAAAAAGCAGTTTGAGTGTGTCGCTCACTGTTCAGCTGCAAATATCTCTATTTAAAAAAGTGTGGTATACCCCAGTAAACAATAACTGTGGTTTTGCCATCCCACGGTAAAAAATCTCTATTATTCAGCTTGTGGTAGTTTTTTCCGTAAAGAAAAACAGTAGTGTCTCCTGACTGTTGTGACACAAAAATATATCTGTTGAAAATAGTCTTGTGTAGGCCCGACATCCCAGTGTGGTTTCGCAGTTCCATGGGTCAAATCGCTGTACAATCCAGTTTTGGGCTTTTGGTATCTAAAAAAAAAGCAGTTTGAGTGTGTCGCTCACTGTACAGCAGTAAATATCTCTATTTAAAAAAGTGTGGTATACCCCAGTAAACAATAACTGTGGTTTTGCCATCCCACGGTAAAAAATCTCTATTATTCAGCTTTTGGTAGTTTTTTACGTAAAGAAAAACAGTAGTGTCTCCTGAATGTTGTGACACAAAAATATATCTGTTGAAAATAGTCTTGTGTAGGCCCGACATCCCAGTGTGGTTTTGCAGTTCCACGGGTCAAATCTCTTTACTATCCAGTTTTGGGCCTTTGGTATCTAAAAAAAAAGCAGTTTGAGTGTGTCGCTCACTGTTCAGTCGCAAATATCTCTATTTAAAAAAGTGTGGTATACCCCAGTAAACAATAACTGGTTTTGCCATCCAATGGTAAAAAATTTCTATTATTCAGCTTCTGGTAGTTTTTTCCGTAAAGAAAAACAGTAGTGTCTCCTGACTGTTGTGACACAAAAATATATCTGTTGAAAATAGTCTTGTGTAGGCCCGACATCCCAGTGTGGTTTTGCAGTTCCACGGGTCAAATCTGTTTACTATCCAGTTTTGGGCCTTTGGTATCTAAAAAAAAAGCAGTTTGAGTGTGTCGCTCACTGTTCAGCCGCAAATATCTCTATTTAAAAAAGTGTGGTATACCCCAGTAAACAATAACTGTGGTTTTGCCATCCCACGGTAAAAAACCTCTATTATTCAGCTTTTGGTAGTTTTTTCCGTAAAGAAAAACAGTAGTGTCTCCTGACTGTTGTGACACAGAAATATATCTGTTGAAAATAGTCTTGTGTTGGCCCGACATCCCAGTGTGGTTTCGCAATTCCACGGATCAAATCGCTGTACTATCCAGTTTTGGGCCTTTGGTATCTAAAAAAAAAGCAGTTTGAGTGTGTCGCTCACTGTTCAGCTGCAAATATCTCTATTTAAAAAAGTGTGGTATACCCCAGTAAACAATAACTGTGGTTTTGCCATCCCACGGTAAAAAATCTCTATTATTCAGCTTGTGGTAGTTTTTTCCGTAAAGAAAAACAGTAGTGTCTCCTGACTGTTGTGACACAAAAATATATCTGTTGAAAATAGTCTTGTGTAGGCCCGACATCCCAGTGTGGTTTCGCAGTTCCATGGGTCAAATCGCTGTACAATCCAGTTTTGGGCCTTTGGTATCTAAAAAAAAAGCAGTTTGAGTGTGTCGCTCACTGTTCAGCAGTAAATATCTCTATTTAAAAAAGTGTGGTATACCCCAGTAAAAAATAACTGTGGTTTTGCCATCCCACGGTAAAAAATCTCTATTATTCAGCTTTTGGTAGTTTTTTCCGTAAAGAAAAACAGTAGTGTCTCCTGACTGTTGTGACACAAAAATATATCTGTTGAAAATAGTCTTGTGTAGGCCCGACATCCCAGTGTGGTTTCGCAGTTCCACGGGTCAAATCTCTGTACTGTCCAGTTTTGGGCCTTTGGTATCTAAAAAAAAAGCAGTTTGAGTGTGTCGCTCACTGTTCAGCCGCAAATATCTCTATTTAAAAAAGTGTGGTATACCCCAGTAAACAATAACTGTGGTTTTGCCATCCCACGGTAAAAAATCTCTATTATTCAGCTTTTGGTAGTTTTTTCCGTAAAGAAAAACAGTAGTGTCTCCTGACTGTTGTGACACAGAAATATATCTGTTGAAAATAGTCTTGTGTTGGCCCGACATCCCAGTGTGGTTTCGCAATTCCACGGATCAAATCGCTGTACTATCCAGTTTTGGGCCTTTGGTATCTAAAAAAAAAGCAGTTTGAGTGTGTCGCTCACTGTTCAGCTGCAAATATCTCTATTTAAAAAAGTGTGGTATACCCCAGTAAACAATAACTGTGGTTTTGCCATCCCACGGTAAAAAATCTCTATTATTCAGCTTGTGGTAGTTTTTTCCGTAAAGAAAAACAGTAGTGTCTCCTGACTGTTGTGACACAAAAATATATCTGTTGAAAATAGCCTTGTGTAGGCCCGACATCCCAGTGTGGTTTCGCAGTTCCATGGGTCAAATCGCTGTACAATCCAGTTTTGGGCCTTTGGTATCTAAAAAAAAAGCAGTTTGAGTGTGTCGCTCACTGTTCAGCAGTAAATATCTCTATTTAAAAAAGTGTGGTATACCCCAGTAAACAATAACTGTGGTTTTGCCATCCCACGGTAAAAAATCTCTATTATTCAGCTTTTGGTAGTTTTTTCCGTAAAGAAAAACAGTAGTGTCTCCTGACTGTTGTGGCACAAAAATATATCTGTTGAAAATAGTCTTGTGTAGGCCCGACATCCCAGTGTGGTTTCGCAGTTCCACGGGTCAAATCGCTGTACTATCCAGTTTTGGGACTTTGGTATCTAAAAAAAAAAGCAGTTTGAGTGTGTCGCTCACTGTTCACTCGCAAATATCTCTATTTAAAAAAGTGTGGTATACCCCAGTAAACAATAACTGGTTTTGCCATCCCATGGTAAAAAATTTATATTATTCAGCTTTTGGTAGTTTTTTCCGTAAAGAAAAACAGTAGTGTCTCCTGACTGTTGTGACACAAAAATTTATCTGTTGAAAATAGTCTTGTGTAGGCCCGACATCCCAGTGTGGTTTCGCAGTTCCACGGGTCAAATCGCTGTACTATCCAGTTTTGGGACTTTGGTATCTAAAAAAAAAAGCAGTTTGAGTGTGTCGCTCACTGTTCACTCGCAAATATCTCTATTTAAAAAAGTGTGGTATACCCCAGTAAACAATAACTGGTTTTGCCATCCCATGGTAAAAAATTTATATTATTCAGCTCTTGGTAGTTTTTTCCGTAAAGAAAAACAGTAGTGTCTCCTGACTGTTGTGACACAAAAATATATCTGTTGAAAATAGTCTTGTGTAGGCCCGACATCCCAGTGTGGTTTCGCAGTTCCACGGATCAAATCGCTGTATTATCCAGTTTTGGGCCTTTGGTATCTAAAAAAAAAGCAGTTTGAGTGTGTCGCTCACTGTTCAGCCGCAAATATCTCTATTTAAAAAAGCGTGGTATACCCCAGTAAACAATAACTGTGGTTTTGCCATCCCACGGTAAAAAATCTCTATTATTCAGCTTTTGGTAGTTTTTTCCGGAAAGAAAAACAGTAGTGTCTCCTGACTGTTGTGACACAAAAAGATATCTGTTGAAAATAGTCTTGTGTAGGCCCGACATCCCAATGTGGTTTCGCAGTTCCACGGGTCAAATCGCTGTACTATCCAGTTTTGGGCCTTTGGTATCTAAAAAAAAAGCAGTTTGAGTGTGTCGCTCACTGTTCAGCAGCAAATATCTCTATTTAAAAAAGTGTGGTATACCCCAGTAAACAATAACTGTGGTTTTGCCATCCCACGGTAAAAAATCTCTAATATTCAGTTTTTGGTAGTTTTTTCCGTAAAGAAAAACAGTAGTGTCTACTGAATGTTGTGACACAAAAATATATCTGTTGAAAATAGTCTTGTGTAGGCCCGACATCCCAGTGTGGTTTTGCAGTTCCACGGGTCAAATCTCTTTACTATCCAGTTTTGGACCTTTGTTATCTAAAAAAAAAAGTAGTTTGAGTGTGTCGCTCACTGCTCAGCCGCAAATATCTCTATTTAAAAAAGTGTGGTATACCCCAGTAAACAATAACTGTAGTTTTGCCATCCCATGGTGAAAAATCTCTATTATTCAGCTTTTGGTAGTTTTTTCCGTAAAGAAAAACAGTAGTGTCTCCTGACTGTTGTGACACAAAAATATATCTGTTGAAAATAGTCTTGTGTAGGCCCGACATCCCAGTGTGGTTTCGCAGTTCCACGGGTCAAATCTCTTTACTATCCAGTTTTGGGCCTTTGGTATCTAAAAAAAAAGCAGTTTGAGTGTGTCGCTCACTGTTCAGTCGCAAATATCTCTATTTAAAAAAGTGTGGTATACCCCAGTAAACAATAACTGGTTTTGCCATCCAATGGTAAAAAATTTCTATTATTCAGCTTCTGGTAGTTTTTTCCGTAAAGAAAAACAGTAGTGTCTCCTGACTGTTGTGACACAAAAATATATCTGTTGAAAATAGTCTTGTGTAGGCCCGACATCCCAGTGTGGTTTTGCAGTTCCACGGGTCAAATCTCTTTACTATCCAGTTTTGGGCCTTTGGTATCTAAAAAAAAACAGTTTGAGTGTGTCGCTCACTGCTCAGCCGCAAATATCTCTATTTAAAAAAGTGTGGTATACCCCAGTAAACAATAACTGTGGTTTTGCCATCCCACGGTAAAAAATCTCTATTATTCAGCTTTTGGTAGTTTTTTCCGTAAAGAAAAACAGTAGTGTCTCCTGACTGTTGTGACACAAAAATATATCTGTTGAAAATAGTCTTGTGTAGGCCCGACATCCCAGTGTGGCTTCGCAGTTCCACGGGTCAAATCGCTGTACTATCCAGTTTTGGGACTTTGGTATCTAAAAAAAAAAGCAGTTTGAGTGTGTCGCTCACTGTTCACTCGCAAATATCTCTATTTAAAAAAGTGTGGTATACCCCAGTAAACAATAACTGGTTTTGCCATCCCATGGTAAAAAATTTCTATTATTCAGCTTTTGGTAGTTTTTTCCGTAAAGAAAAACAGTAGTGTCTCCTGACTGTTGTGACACAAAAATATATCTGTTGAAAATAGTCTTGTGTAGGCCCGACATCCCAGTGTGGTTTCGCAGTTCCACGGATCAAATCGCTGTATTATCCAGTTTTGGGCCTTTGGTATCTAAAAAAAAAGCAGTTTGAGTGTGTCGCTCACTGTTCAGCCGCAAATATCTCTATTTAAAAAAGCGTGGTATACCCCAGTAAACAATAACTGTGGTTTTGCCATCCCACTGTAAAAAATCTCTATTATTCAGCTTTTGGTAGTATTTTCCGGAAAGAAAAACAGTAGTGTCTCCTGACTGTTGTGACACAAAAAGATATCTGTTGAAAATAGTCTTGTGTAGGCCCGACATCCCAATGTGGTTTCGCAGTTCCACGGGTCAAATCGCTGTACTATCCAGTTTTGGGAATTTGGTATCTAAAAAAAAAGCAGTTTGAGTGTGTCGCTCACTGTTCAGCAGCAAATATCTCTATTTAAAAAAGTGTGGTATACCCCAGTAAACAATAACTGTGGTTTTGCCATCCCACGGTAAAAAATCTCTATTATTCAGCTTGTGGTAGTTTTTTCCGTAAAGAAAAACAGTAGTGTCTCCTGACTGTTGTGACACAAAAATATATCTGTTGAAAATAGTCTTGTGTAGGCCCGACATCCCAGTGTGGTTTCGCAGTTCCATGGGTCAAATCGCTGTACAATCCAGTTTTGGGCCTTTGGTATCTAAAAAAAAAGCAGTTTGAGTGTGTCGCTCACTGTTCAGCAGTAAATATCTCTATTTAAAAAAGTGTGGTATACCCCAGTAAACAATAACTGTGGTTTTGCCATCCCACGGTAAAAAATCTCTATTATTCAGCTTTTGGTAGTTTTTTCCGTAAAGAAAAACAGTAGTGTCTCCTGAATGTTGTGACACAAAAATATATCTGTTGAAAATAGTCTTGTGTAGGCCCGACATCCCAGTGTGGTTTTGCAGTTCCACGGGTCAAATCTCTTTACTATCCAGTTTTGGGCCTTTGGTATCTAAAAAAAAAGCAGTTTGAGTGTGTCGCTCACTGTTCAGTCGCAAATATCTCTATTTAAAAAAGTGTGGTATACCCCAGTAAACAATAACTGGTTTTGCCATCCAATGGTAAAAAATTTCTATTATTCAGCTTCTGGTAGTTTTTTCCGTAAAGAAAAACAGTAGTGTCTCCTGACTGTTGTGACACAAAAATATATCTGTTGAAAATAGTCTTGTGTAGGCCCGACATCCCAGTGTGGTTTTGCAGTTCCACGGGTCAAATCTCTTTACTATCCAGTTTTGGGCCTTTGGTATCTAAAAAAAAAGCAGTTTGAGTGTGTCGCTCACTGCTCAGCCGCAAATATCTCTATTTAAAAAAGTGCGGTATACCCCAGTAAACAATAACTGTGGTTTTGCCATCCCACGGTAAAAAATCTCTATTATTCAGCTTTTGGTAGTTTTTTCCGTAAAGAAAAACAGTAGTGTCTCCTGACTGTTGTGACACAAAAATATATCTGTTGAAAATAGTCTTGTGTAGGCCCGACATCCCAGTGTGGTTTCGCAGTTCCATGGGTCAAATCGCTGTACAATCCAGTTTTGGGCCTTTGGTATCTAAAAAAAAAGCAGTTTGAGTGTGTCGCTCACTGTTCAGCAGCAAATATCTCTATTTAAAAAAGTGTGGTATACCCCAGTAAACAATAACTGTGGTTTTGCCATCCCACGGTAAAAAATCTCTAATATTCAGTTTTTGGTAGTTTTTTCCATAAAGAAAAACAGTAGTGTCTACTGAATGTTGTGACACAAAAATATATCTGTTGAAAATAGTCTTGTGTAGGCCCGACATCCCAGTGTGGTTTTGCAGTTCCACGGGTCAAATCTCTTTACTATCCAGTTTTGGGCCTTTGGTATCTAAAAAAAAAAGTAGTTTGAGTGTGTCGCTCACTGCTCAGCCGCAAATATCTCTATTTAAAAAAGTGTGGTATACCCCAGTAAACAATAACTGTAGTTTTGCCATCCCATGGTGAAAAATCTCTATTATTCAGCTTTTGGTAGTTTTTTCCGTAAAGAAAAACAGTAGTGTCTCCTGACTGTTGTGACACAAAAATATATCTGTTGAAAATAGTCTTGTGTAGGCCCGACATCCCAGTGTGGTTTCGCAGTTCCACGGGTCAAATCTCTTTACTATCCAGTTTTGGGCCTTTGGTATCTAAAAAAAAAGCAGTTTGAGTGTGTCGCTCACTGTTCAGTCGCAAATATCTCTATTTAAAAAAGTGTGGTATACCCCAGTAAACAATAACTGGTTTTGCCATCCAATGGTAAAAAATTTCTATTATTCAGCTTCTGGTAGTTTTTTCCGTAAAGAAAAACAGTAGTGTCTCCTGACTGTTGTGACACAAAAATATATCTGTTGAAAATAGTCTTGTGTAGGCCCGACATCCCAGTGTGGTTTAGCAGTTCCACGGGTCAAATCTCTTTACTATCCAGTTTTGGGCCTTTGGTATCTAAAAAAAAAGCAGTTTGAGTGTGTCGCTCACTGCTCAGCCGCAAATATCTCTATTTAAAAAAGTGTGGTATACCCCAGTAAACAATAACTGTGGTTTTGCCATCCCACGGTAAAAAATCTCTATTATTCAGCTTTTGGTAGTTTTTTCCGTAAAGAAAAACAGTAGTGTCTCCTGACTGTTGTGACACAAAAATATATCTGTTGAAAATAGTCTTGTGTAGGCCCGACATCCCAGTGTGGCTTCGCAGTTCCACGGGTCAAATCGCTGTACTATCCAGTTTTGGGACTTTGGTATCTAAAAAAAAAAGCAGTTTGAGTGTGTCGCTCACTGTTCACTCGCAAATATCTCTATTTAAAAAAGTGTGGTATACCCCAGTAAACAATAACTGGTTTTGCCATCCCATGGTAAAAAATTTCTATTATTCAGCTTTTGGTAGTTTTTTCCGTAAAGAAAAACAGTAGTGTCTCCTGACTGTTGTGACACAAAAATATATCTGTTGAAAATAGTCTTGTGTAGGCCCGACATCCCAGTGTGGTTTCGCAGTTCCACGGATCAAATCGCTGTATTATCCAGTTTTGGGCCTTTGGTATCTAAAAAAAAAGCAGTTTGAGTGTGTCGCTCACTGTTCAGCCGCAAATATCTTTATTTAAAAAAGCGTGGTATACCCCAGTAAACAATAACTGTGGTTTTGCCATCCCACGGTAAAAAATCTCTATTATTCAGCTTTTGGTAGTTTTTTCCGGAAAGAAAAACAGTAGTGTCTCCTGACTGTTGTGACACAAAAAGATATCTGTTGAAAATAGTCTTGTGTAGGCCCGACATCCCAGTGTGGTTTCGCAGTTCCATGGGTCAAATCGCTGTACGATCCAGTTTTGGGCCTTTGGTATCTAAAAAAAAGCAGTTTGAGTGTGTCGCTCACTGTTCAGCAGCAAATATCTCTATTTAAAAAAGTGTGGTATACCCCAGTAAACAATAACTGTGGTTTTGCCATCCCACGGTAAAAAATCTCTAATATTCAGTTTTTGGTAGTTTTTTCCATAAAGAAAAACAGTAGTGTCTACTGAATGTTGTGACACAAAAATATATCTGTTGAAAATAGTCTTGTGTAGGCCCGACATCCCAGTGTGGTTTTGCAGTTCCACGGGTCAAATCTCTTTACTATCCAGTTTTGGGCCTTTGGTATCTAAAAAAAAAAGTAGTTTGAGTGTGTCGCTCACTGCTCAGCCGCAAATATCTCTATTTAAAAAAGTGTGGTATACCCCAGTAAACAATAACTGTAGTTTTGCCATCCCATGGTGAAAAATCTCTATTATTCAGCTTTTGGTAGTTTTTTCCGTAAAGAAAAACAGTAGTGTCTCCTGACTGTTGTGACACAAAAATATATCTGTTGAAAATAGTCTTGTGTAGGCCCGACATCCCAGTGTGGTTTCGCAGTTCCACGGGTCAAATCTCTTTACTATCCAGTTTAGGGCCTTTGGTATCTAAAAAAAAAGCAGTTTGAGTGTGTCGCTCACTGTTCAGTCGCAAATATCTCTATTTAAAAAAGTGTGGTATACCCCAGTAAACAATAACTGGTTTTGCCATCCAATGGTAAAAAATTTCTATTATTCAGCTTCTGGTAGTTTTTTCCGTAAAGAAAAACAGTAGTGTCTCCTGACTGTTGTGACACAAAAATATATCTGTTGAAAATAGTCTTGTGTAGGCCCGACATCCCAGTGTGGTTTAGCAGTTCCACGGGTCAAATCTCTTTACTATCCAGTTTTGGGCCTTTGGTATCTAAAAAAAAAGCAGTTTGAGTGTGTCGCTCACTGCTCAGCCGCAAATATCTCTATTTAAAAAAGTGTGGTATACCCCAGTAAACAATAACTGTGGTTTTGCCATCCCACGGTAAAAAATCTCTATTATTCAGCTTTTGGTAGTTTTTTCCGTAAAGAAAAACAGTAGTGTCTCCTGACTGTTGTGACACAAAAATATATCTGTTGAAAATAGTCTTGTGTAGGCCCGACATCCCAGTGTGGCTTCGCAGTTCCACGGGTCAAATCGCTGTACTATCCAGTTTTGGGACTTTGGTATCTAAAAAAAAAAGCAGTTTGAGTGTGTCGCTCACTGTTCACTCGCAAATATCTCTATTTAAAAAAGTGTGGTATACCCCAGTAAACAATAACTGGTTTTGCCATCCCATGGTAAAAAATTTCTATTATTCAGCTTTTGGTAGTTTTTTCCGTAAAGAAAAACAGTAGTGTCTCCTGACTGTTGTGACACAAAAATATATCTGTTGAAAATAGTCTTGTGTAGGCCCGACATCCCAGTGTGGTTTCGCAGTTCCACGGATCAAATCGCTGTATTATCCAGTTTTGGGCCTTTGGTATCTAAAAAAAAAGCAGTTTGAGTGTGTCGCTCACTGTTCAGCCGCAAATATCTTTATTTAAAAAAGCGTGGTATACCCCAGTAAACAATAACTGTGGTTTTGCCATCCCACGGTAAAAAATCTCTATTATTCAGCTTTTGGTAGTTTTTTCCGGAAAGAAAAACAGTAGTGTCTCCTGACTGTTGTGACACAAAAAGATATCTGTTGAAAATAGTCTTGTGTAGGCCCGACATCCCAATGTGGTTTCGCAGTTCCACGGGTCAAATCGCTGTACTATCCAGTTTTGGGCCTTTGGTATCTAAAAAAAAAGCAGTTTGAGTGTGTCGCTCACTGTTCAGCAGCAAATATCTCTATTTAAAAAAGTGTGGTATACCCCAGTAAACAATAACTGTGGTTTTGCCATCCCACGGTAAAAAATCTCTAATATTCAGTTTTTGGTAGTTTTTTCCGTAAAGAAAAACAGTAGTGTCTACTGAATGTTGTGACACAAAAATATATCTGTTGAAAATAGTCTTGTGTAGGCCCGACATCCCAGTGTGGTTTTGCAGTTCCACGGGTCAAATCTCTTTACTATCCAGTTTTGGGCCTTTGGTATCTAAAAAAAAAAGTAGTTTCAGTGTGTCGCTCACTGCTCAGCCGCAAATATCTCTATTTAAAAAAGTGTGGTATACCCCAGTAAACAAAAACTGT
Source organism: Phyllobates terribilis (assembly GCF_046119375.1). Taxonomy (NCBI): domain Eukaryota; kingdom Metazoa; phylum Chordata; class Amphibia; order Anura; family Dendrobatidae; genus Phyllobates; species Phyllobates terribilis. The sequence continues at coordinate 1,084,175,031 of NW_027362761.1, read as the reverse complement.
AGTTTTGCCATCCCATGGTGAAAAATCTCTATTATTCAGCTTTTGGTAGTTTTTTCCGTAAAGAAAAACAGTAGTGTCTCCTGACTGTTGTGACACAAAAATATATCTGTTGAAAATAGTCTTGTGTAGGCCCGACATCCCAGTGTGGTTTCGCAGTTCCACGGGTCAAATCTCTTTACTATCCAGTTTTGGGCCTTTGGTATCTAAAAAAAAAAGTAGTTTGAGTGTGTCGCTCACTGCTCAGCCGCAAATATCTCTATTTAAAAAAGTGTGGTATACCCCAGTAAACAATAACTGTAGTTTTGCCATCCCATGGTGAAAAATCTCTATTATTCAGCTTTTGGTAGTTTTTTCCGTAAAGAAAAACAGTAGTGTCTCCTGACTGTTGTGACACAAAAATATATCTGTTGAAAATAGTCTTGTGTAGGCCCGACATCCCAGTGTGGTTTCGCAGTTCCACGGGTCAAATCTCTTTACTATCCAGTTTTGGGCCTTTGGTATCTAAAAAAAAAGCAGTTTGAGTGTGTCGCTCACTGTTCAGTCGCAAGTATCTCTATTTAAAAAAGTGTGGTATACCCCAGTAAACAATAACTGGTTTTGCCATCCAATGGTAAAAAATTTCTATTATTCAGCTTCTGGTAGTTTTTTCCGTAAAGAAAAACAGTAGTGTCTCCTGACTGTTGTGACACAAAAATATATCTGTTGAAAATAGTCTTGTGTAGGCCCGACATCCCAGTGTGGTTTAGCAGTTCCACGGGTCAAATCTCTTTACTATCCAGTTTTGGGCCTTTGGTATCTAAAAAAAAAGCAGTTTGAGTGTGTCGCTCACTGCTCAGCCGCAAATATCTCTATTTAAAAAAGTGTGGTATACCCCAGTAAACAATAACTGTGGTTTTGCCATCCCACGGTAAAAAATCTCTATTATTCAGCTTTTGGTAGTTTTTTCCGTAAAGAAAAACAGTAGTGTCTCCTGACTGTTGTGACACAAAAATATATCTGTTGAAAATAGTCTTGTGTAGGCCCGACATCCCAGTGTGGCTTCGCAGTTCCACGGGTCAAATCGCTGTACTATCCAGTTTTGGGACTTTGGTATCTAAAAAAAAAAGCAGTTTGAGTGTGTCGCTCACTGTTCACTCGCAAATATCTCTATTTAAAAAAGTGTGGTATACCCCAGTAAACAATAACTGGTTTTGCCATCCCATGGTAAAAAATTTCTATTATTCAGCTTTTGGTAGTTTTTTCCGTAAAGAAAAACAGTAGTGTCTCCTGACTGTTGTGACACAAAAATATATCTGTTGAAAATAGTCTTGTGTAGGCCCGACATCCCAGTGTGGTTTCGCAGTTCCACGGATCAAATCGCTGTATTATCCAGTTTTGGGCCTTTGGTATCTAAAAAAAAAGCAGTTTGAGTGTGTCGCTCACTGTTCAGCCGCAAATATCTTTATTTAAAAAAGCGTGGTATACCCCAGTAAACAATAACTGTGGTTTTGCCATCCCACGGTAAAAAATCTCTATTATTCAGCTTTTGGTAGTTTTTTCCGGAAAGAAAAACAGTAGTGTCTCCTGACTGTTGTGACACAAAAAGATATCTGTTGAAAATAGTCTTGTGTAGGCCCGACATCCCAATGTGGTTTCGCAGTTCCACGGGTCAAATCGCTGGACTATCCAGTTTTGGGCCTTTGGTATCTAAAAAAAAAGCAGTTTGAGTGTGTCGCTCACTGTTCAGCAGCAAATATCTCTATTTAAAAAAGTGTGGTATACCCCAGTAAACAATAACTGTGGTTTTGCCATCCCACGGTAAAAAATCTCTAATATTCAGTTTTTGGTAGTTTTTTCCGTAAAGAAAAACAGTAGTGTCTACTGAATGTTGTGACACAAAAATATATCTGTTGAAAATAGTCTTGTGTAGGCCCGACATCCCAGTGTGGTTTTGCAGTTCCACGGGTCAAATCTCTTTACTATCCAGTTTTGGGCCTTTGGTATCTAAAAAAAAAAGTAGTTTCAGTGTGTCGCTCACTGCTCAGCCGCAAATATCTCTATTTAAAAAAGTGTGGTATACCCCAGTAAACAATAACTGTAGTTTTGCCATCCCATGGTGAAAAATCTCTATTATTCAGCTTTTGGTAGTTTTTTCCGTAAAGAAAAACAGTAGTGTCTCCTGACTGTTGTGACACAAAAATATATCTGTTGAAAATAGTCTTGTGTAGGCCCGACATCCCAGTGTGGTTTCGCAGTTCCACGGGTCAAATCGCTGTACTATCCAGTTTTGGGCCTTTGGTATCTAAAAAAAAAAGCAGTTTGAGTGTGTCGCTCACTGTTCAGCCGCAAATATCTCTATTTAAAAAAGTGTGGTATACCCCAGTAAACAATAACTGTGGTTTTGCCATCCCACGGTAAAAAATCTCTATTATTCAGCTTTTGGTAGTTTTTTCCGGAAAGAAAAACAGTAGTGTCTCCTGACTGTTGTGACACAAAAAGATATCTGTTGAAAATAGTCTTGTGTAGGCCCGACATCCCAGTGTGGTTTCGCAGTTCCACGGGTCAAATCGCTGTACTATCCAGTTTTGGGCCTTTGGTATCTAAAAAAAAAGCAGTTTGAGTGTGTCGCTCACTGTTCAGCCGCAAATATCTCTATTTAAAAAAGTGTGGTATACCCCAGCAAACAAAAACTGTGGTTTTGCCATCCCATGGTAAAAAATCTCTATTATTCAGCTTTTGGTAGTTTTTTCCGTAAAGAAAAACAGTAGTGTCTCCTGACTGTTTTGACACAAAAATATATCTGTTGAAAATAGTCTTGTGTAGGCTCGACATCCCAGTGTGGTTTCGCAGTTCCACGGGTCAAATCGCTGTACTATCCAGTTTTGGGCCTTTGGTATCTAAAAAAAAACCAGTTTGAGTGTGTCGCTCACTGTTCAGCCACAAATATCTCTATTTAAAAAAGTGTGGTATACCCCAGTAAACAATAACTGTGGTTTTACCATCCCACGGTAAAAAATCTCTATTATTCAGCTTTTGGTAGTTTTTTCCGTAAAGAAAAACAGTAGTGTCTCCTGACTGTTGTGACACAAAAATATATCTGTTGAAAATAGTCTTGTGTAGGCCCGACATCCCCGTGTGGTTTCGGAGTTCCACGGGTCAAATCGCTGTACTATCCAGTTTTGGGCCTTTGGTAACTAAAAAAAAAGCAGTTTGAGTGTGTCGCTCACTGTTCAGCCACAAATATCTCTATTTAAAAAAGTGTGGTATACCCCAGTAAACAATAACTGTGGTTTTGCCATCCCATGGTAAAAAATCTCTATTATTCAGCTTTTGGTAGTTTTTTCCATAAAGAAAAACAGTAGTGTCTCCTGACTGTTGTGACACAAAAATATATCTGTTGAAAATAGTCTTGAGTAGGCCCGACATCCCAGTGTGGTTTCGCAGTTCCACGGGTCAAATCGCTGTACTATCAAGTTTTGGGCCTTTGGTATCTAAAAAAAAAGCAGTTTGAGTGTGTCGCTCACTGTTCAGCCGCAAATATCTCTATTTAAAAAAGTGTGGTATACCCCAGTAAACAATAACTGTGGTTTTGCCATCCCATGGTAAAAAATCTCTATTATTCAGCTTTTGGTAGTTTTTTCCGTAAAGAAAAACAGTAGTGTCTCCTGACTGTTGTGACACAGAAATATATCTGTTGAAAATAGTCTTGTGTAGGCCCGACATCCCAGTGTGGTTTCGCAGTTCCACGGATCAAATCGCAGTACTATCCAGTTTTGGGCCTTTGGTATCTAAAAAAAAAGCTGTTTGAGTGTGTCGCTCACTGTTCAGCCGCAAGTATCTCTATTTAGAAAAGTGTGGTATACCCCAGTAAACAATAACTGTGGTTTTGCCATCCCATGGTAAAAAATCTCTATTATTCAGCTTTTGGTAGTTTTTTCCGTAAAGAAAAACAGTAGTGTCTCCTGACTGTTGTGACACAAAAAGATATCTGTTGAAAATAGTCTTGTGTAGGCCTGACATCCCAGTGTGGTTTCGCAGTTCCATGGGTCAAATCGCTGTACTATCCAGTTTTGGGCCTTTGGTATCTAAAAAAAAAGCAGTTTGAGTGTGTCGCTCACTGTTCAGCAGCAAATATCTCTATTTAAAAAAGTGTGGTATACCCCAGTAAACAATAACTGTGGTTTTGCCATCCCACGGTAAAAAATCTCTATTATTCAGCTTTTGGTAGTTTTTTCCGTAAAGAAAAACAGTAGTGTCTCCTGAATGTTGTGACACAAAAATATATCTGTTGAAAATAGTCTTGTGTAGGCCCGACATCCCAGTGTGGTTTTGCAGTTCCACGGGTCAATTCTCTTTACTATCCAGTTTTGGGCCTTTGGTATCTAAAAAAAAAGCAGTTTGAGTGTGTCGCTCACTGCTCAGTCGCAAATATCTCTATTTAAAAAAGTGTGGTATACCCCAGTAAACAATAACTGTGGTTTTGCCATCCCACGGTAAAAAATCTCTATTATTCAGCTTTTGATAGTTTTTTCCGTAAAGAAAAACAGTAGTCTCCTGACTGTTGTGAAACAAAAATATATCTGTTGAAAATAGTCTTGGGTAGGCCCGACATCCGAGTGTGGTTTCGCAGTTCCACGGGTCAAATCGCTGTACTATCCAGTTTTGGGCCTTTGGTATCTAAAAAAAAAGCAGTTTGAGTGTGTCGCTTACTGTTCAGTCGCAAATATCTCTATTTAAAAAAGTGTGGTATACCCCAGTAAACAATAACTGGTTTTGCCATCCCATGGTAAAAAATTTCTATTATTCAGCTTTTGGTAGTTTTTTCCGTAAAGAAAAACAGTAATGTCTCCTGACTGTTGTGACACAAAAATATATCTGTTGAAAATAGTCTTGTGTGGGCCCGACATCCCAGTGTGGTTTCTCAGTTGCACGGATCAAATCGCTGTACTATCCAGTTTTGGGCCTTTGGTATCTGAAAAAAAAGCAGTTTGAGTGTGTCGCTCACTGTTCAGCCGCAAATATCTCTATTTAAAAAAGCGTGGTATACCCCAGTAAACAATAACTGTGGTTTTGCCATCCCACGGTAAAAAATCTCTATTATTCAGCTTTTGGTAGTTTTTTCCGGAAAGAAAAACAGTAGTGTCTCCTGACTGTTGTGACACAAAAAGATATCTGTTGAAAATAGTCTTGTGTAGGCCCGACATCCCAATGTGGTTTCGCAGTTCCACGGGTCAAATCGCTGTACTATCCAGTTTTGGGCCTTTGGTATCTAAAAAAAAAGCAGTTTGAGTGTGTCGCTCACTGTTCAGCAGCAAATATCTCTATTTAAAAAAGTGTGGTATACCCCAGTAAACAATAACTGTGGTTTTGCCATCCCACGGTAAAAAATCTCTAATATTCAGTTTTTGGTAGTTTTTTCCGTAAAGAAAAACAGTAGTGTCTACTGAATGTTGTGACACAAAAATATATCTGTTGAAAATAGTCTTGTGTAGGCCCGACATCCCAGTGTGGTTTTGCAGTTCCACGGGTCAAATCTCTTTACTATCCAGTTTTGGGCCTTTGGTATCTAAAAAAAAAAGTAGTTTCAGTGTGTCGCTCACTGCTCAGCCGCAAATATCTCTATTTAAAAAAGTGTGGTATACCCCAGTAAACAATAACTGTAGTTTTGCCATCCCATGGTGAAAAATCTCTATTATTCAGCTTTTGGTAGTTTTTTCCGTAAAGAAAAACAGTAGTGTCTCCTGACTGTTGTGACACAAAAATATATCTGTTGAAAATAGTCTTGTGTAGGCCCGACATCCCAGTGTGGTTTCGCAGTTCCACGGGTCAAATCGCTGTACTATCCAGTTTTGGGCCTTTGGTATCTAAAAAAAAAAGCAGTTTGAGTGTGTCGCTCACTGTTCAGCCGCAAATATCTCTATTTAAAAAAGTGTGGTATACCCCAGTAAACAATAACTGTGGTTTTGCCATCCCACGGTAAAAAATCTCTATTATTCAGCTTTTGGTAGTTTTTTCCGGAAAGAAAAACAGTAGTGTCTCCTGACTGTTGTGACACAAAAAGATATCTGTTGAAAATAGTCTTGTGTAGGCCCGACATCCCAGTGTGGTTTCGCAGTTCCACGGGTCAAATCGCTGTACTATCCAGTTTTGGGCCTTTGGTATCTAAAAAAAAAGCAGTTTGAGTGTGTCGCTCACTGTTCAGCCGCAAATATCTCTATTTAAAAAAGTGTGGTATACCCCAGCAAACAAAAACTGTGGTTTTGCCATCCCATGGTAAAAAATCTCTATTATTCAGCTTTTGGTAGTTTTTTCCGTAAAGAAAAACAGTAGTGTCTCCTGACTGTTTTGACACAAAAATATATCTGTTGAAAATAGTCTTGTGTAGGCTCGACATCCCAGTGTGGTTTCGCAGTTCCACGGGTCAAATCGCTGTACTATCCAGTTTTGGGCCTTTGGTATCTAAAAAAAAAGCAGTTTGAGTGTGTCGCTCACTGTTCAGCCACAAATATCTCTATTTAAAAAAGTGTGGTATACCCCAGTAAACAATAACTGTGGTTTTACCATCCCACGGTAAAAAATCTCTATTATTCAGCTTTTGGTAGTTTTTTCCGTAAAGAAAAACAGTAGTGTCTCCTGACTGTTGTGACACAAAAATATATCTGTTGAAAATAGTCTTGTGTAGGCCCGACATCCCCGTGTGGTTTCGGAGTTCCACGGGTCAAATCGCTGTACTATCCAGTTTTGGGCCTTTGGTAACTAAAAAAAAAGCCGTTTGAGTGTGTCGCTCACTGTTCAGCCACAAATATCTCTATTTAAAAAAGTGTGGTATACCCCAGTAAACAATAACTGTGGTTTTGCCATCCCATGGTAAAAAATCTCTATTATTCAGCTTTTGGTAGTTTTTTCCATAAAGAAAAACAGTAGTGTCTCCTGACTGTTGTGACACAAAAATATATCTGTTGAAAATAGTCTTGTGTAGGCCCGACATCCCAGTGTGGTTTCGCAGTTCCACGGGTCAAATCGCTGTACTATCAAGTTTTGGGCCTTTGGTATCTAAAAAAAAAGCAGTTTGAGTGTGTCGCTCACTGTTCAGCCGCAAATATCTCTATTTAAAAAAGTGTGGTATACCGCAGTAAACAATAACTGTGGTTTTGCCATCCCATGGTAAAAAATCTCTATTATTCAGCTTTTGGTAGTTTTTTCCGTAAAGAAAAACAGTAGTGTCTCCTGACTGTTGTGACACAGAAATATATCTGTTGAAAATAGTCTTGTGTAGGCCCGACATCCCAGTGTGGTTTCGCAGTTCCACGGATCAAATCGCTGTACTATCCAGTTTTGGGCCTTTGGTATCTAAAAAAAAAGCTGTTTGAGTGTGTCGCTCACTGTTCAGCCGCAAGTATCTCTATTTAAAAAAGTGTGGTATACCCCAGTAAACAATAACTGTGGTTTTGCCATCCCATGGTAAAAAATCTCTATTATTCAGCTTTTGGTAGTTTTTTCCGTAAAGAAAAACAGTAGTGTCTCCTGACTGTTGTGACACAAAAAGATATCTGTTGAAAATAGTCTTGTGTAGGCCTGACATCCCAGTGTGGTTTCGCAGTTCCATGGGTCAAATCGCTGTACTATCCAGTTTTGAGCCTTTGGTATCTAAAAAAAAATCAGTTTGAGTGTGTCGCTCACTGTTCAGCAGCAAATATCTCTATTTAAAAAAGTGTGGTATACCCCAGTAAACAATAACTGTGGTTTTGCCATCCCACGGTAAAAAATCTCTATTATTCAGCTTTTGGTAGTTTTTTCCGTAAAGAAAAACAGTAGTGTCTCCTGAATGTTGTGACACAAAAATATATCTGTTGAAAATAGTCTTGTGTAGGCCCGACATCCCAGTGTGGTTTTGCAGTTCCACGGGTCAATTCTCTTTACTATCCAGTTTTGGGCCTTTGGTATCTAAAAAAAAAGCAGTTTGAGTGTGTCGCTCACTGCTCAGTCGCAAATATCTCTATTTAAAAAAGTGTGGTATACCCCAGTAAACAATAACTGTGGTTTTGCCATCCCACGGTAAAAAATCTCTATTATTCAGCTTTTGGTAGTTTTTTCCGTAAAGAAAAACAGTAGTCTCCTGACTGTTGTGAAACAAAAATATATCTGTTGAAAATAGTCTTGGGTAGGCCCGACATCCGAGTGTGGTTTCGCAGTTCCACGGGTCAAATCGCTGTACTATCCAGTTTTGGGCCTTTGGTATCTAAAAAAAAAGCAGTTTGAGTGTGTCGCTTACTGTTCAGTCGCAAATATCTCTATTTAAAAAAGTGTGGTATACCCCAGTAAACAATAACTGGTTTTGCCATCCCATGGTAAAAAATTTCTATTATTCAGCTTTTGGTAGTTTTTTCCGTAAAGAAAAACAGTAATGTCTCCTGACTGTTGTGACACAAAAATATATCTGTTGAAAATAGTCTTGTGTGGGCCCGACATCCCAGTGTGGTTTCTCAGTTGCACGGATCAAATCGCTGTACTATCCAGTTTTGGGCCTTTGGTATCTGAAAAAAAAGCAGTTTGAGTGTGTCGCTCACTGTTCAGCTGCAAATATCTCTATTTAAAAAAGTGTGGTATACCCCAGTAAACAATAACTGTGGTTTTGCCATCCCACGGTAAAAAATCTCTATTATTCAGCTTTTGGTAGTTTTTTCCGGAAAGAAAAACAGTAGTGTCTCCTGACGGTTGTGACACAAAAATATATCTGTTGAAAATAGTCTTGTGTAGGCCCGACATCCCAGTGTGGTTTCGCAGTTCCATGGGTCAAATCGCTGTACTATCCAGTTTTGGGCCTTTGGTATCTAAAAAAAATGCAGTTTGAGTGTGTCGCTCACTGTTCAGCCGCAAATATCTCTATTTAAAAAAGTGTGGTATACCCCAGTAAACAATAACTGTGGTTTTGCCATCCCACGGTAAAAAATCTCTATTATTCAGCTTTTGGTAGTTTTTTCCGTAAAGAAAAACAGTAGTCTCCTGACTGTTGTGAATCAAAAATATATCTGTTGAAAATAGTCTTGTGTAGGCCCGACATCCCAGTGTGGTTTCGCAGTTCCACGGGTCAAATCGCTGTACAATCCAGTTTTGGGCCTTTGGTATCTAAAAAAAAAACAGTTTGAGTGTGTCGCTCACTGTTCAGTCGCAAATATCTCTATTTAAAAAAGTGTGGTATACCCCAGTAAACAATAACTGGTTTTGCCATCCCATGGTAAAAAATTTCTATTATTCAGCTTTTGGTAGTTTTTTCCGCAAAGAAAAACAGTAGTGTCTCCTGACTGTTGTGACACAAAAATATATCTGTTGAAAATAGTCTTGTGTAGGCCCGACATACCAGTGTGGTTTCGCAGTTCCACGGATCAAATCGCTGTACTATCCAGTTTTGGGCCTTTGGTATCTAAAAAAAAAGCAGTTTGAGTGTGTCGCTCACTGTTCAGCCGCAAATATCTCTACTTAAAAAAGTGTGGTATACCCCAGTAAACAATAACTGTGGTTTTGCCATCCCACGGTAAAAAATCTCTATTATTCAGCTTTTGGTAGTTTTTTCCGGAAAGAAAAACAGTAGTGTCTCCTGACTGTTGTGACACAAAAAGATATCTGTTGAAAATAGTCTTGTGTAGGCCCGACATCCCAGTGTGGTTTCGCAGTTCCACGGGTCAAATCGCTGTACTATCCAGTTTTGGGCCTTTGGTATCTAAAAAAAAAGCAGTTTGAGTGTGTCGTTCACTGTTCAGCAGCAAATATCTCTATTTAAAAAAGTGTGGTATACCCCAGTAAACAATAACTGTGGTTTTGCCATCCCACGGTAAAAAATCTCTATTATTCAGTTTTTGGTAGTTTTTTCTGTAAAGAAAAACAGTAGTGTCTCCTGAATGTTGTGACACAAAAATATATCTTTTGAAAATAGTCTTGTGTAGGCCCGACATCCCAGTGTGGTTTTGCAGTTCCACGGGTCAAATCTCTTTACTATCCAGTTTTGGGCCTTTGGTATCTAAAAAAAAAAGTAGTTTGAGTGTGTCGCTCACTGCTCAGCCGCAAAAATCTCTATTTAAAAAGTGTGGTATACCCCAGTAAACAATAACTGTGGTTTTGCCATCCCATGGTAAAAAATCTCTATTATTCAGCTTTTGGTAGTTTTTTCCGTAAAGAAAAACAGTAGTGTCTCCTGACTGTTGTGACACAAAAATATATCTGTTGAAAATAGTCTTATGTAGGCCCGACATCCCAGTGTGGTTTCGCAGTTCCACGGGTCAAATCGCTGTACTATCCAGTTTTGGGCCTTTGGTATCTAAAAAAAAACCAGTTTGAGTGTGTCGCTCACTGTTCAGCCGCAAATATCTCTATTTAAAAAAGTGTGGTATACCCCAGTAAACAATAACTGTGGTTTTGCCATCCCACGGTAAAAAATCTCTATTATTCAGCTTTTGGTAGTTTTTTCCGTAAATAAAAACAGTAGTGTCTCCTGACTGTTGTGACACAAAAATATATCTGTTGAAAATAGTCTTGTGTAGGCCCAACATCCCAGTGTGGTTTCGCAGTTTCACGGGTCAAATCGCTGTACTATCCAGTTTTGGGTCATTTGTATGTAAAAAAAAAAAGCAGTTTGAGTGTGTCGCTCACTGTTCAGCCGCAAATATCTCTATTTAAAAAAGTGTGGTATACCCCAGTAAACAATAACTGTGGTTTTCCTCTTCCACGGTTATAATCTACTCTTTCTTACCCTTTTTCCATTGATAGTGCAAGTGTAAGCTATTTTACTTCATTTACAATGGGCAAGGCGCGTGGCAACGGACGTGGAAGTGGACGTTTTGGTGATGGTTCGTGCAGAGGACGGGGCCGTAGGCAAGGTAAAAATGTGCCACAACCAACAGCCACATCTTCTCGATCCCACTTGTTGACCGAAATACTAGGGAAGCACAGAACAACACCAGTATTGAGAACTGACCAGTGTGAACAGGTTATTAATTGGATAGCAGATAATACTTCCAGTTACCTGGGCACCACCACCTCCGGTCTGTCTTCCACACGGTCAACTCTAAGAAGCCGTGAGTCTCGACCGCATACTGCTCCTCACCCTGATGCTCCTTCCTCCCAACATGCCGAGTGTCGTCAGACAGCAAGTGATCTCACACTTGGACACTCTGAAGAGCTGTTCACTGGTCTATTTCCATATTTGGTCCCCTCGCCTGATACGCTTGAAGTGGTGGAAGAGGAGATCCCATGTTGCGATGCCTAAATATTTGAACAGCCATGGCCACAGGAAGTCGACGTTGGCAATCTGTCACAAGAGGTGGACGATGACGAGACACAATTGCCAGGAAGTGAGGAGGAGGATCGTTTAGCGCAAGTGGAAGAGGAGGAGGTGGTGGATGATCTAGTAACTGACCCAACGTGGAAGGAGGACATTCAGAGTGAGGCCAGCAGCACACAGGGGGAGGGAGGCAGAGTACCCCAACAGGCAGGAAGAAGCAGTGTGGTGGCCGCAGACAGAAGGCAGGCAACCGTCCCCCGTAACACCAACACGAGGGACGTTGCCAGTACAAGCGGTAGGTCTTCCAGAGTCTGGAATTTTTTTAAAGACTCTGCTGATAACCCCAAAAAGGCCATATGTTCCACCTGCCATGCCAGCATCAGCAGGGGTGACAAAACTACCAGCCTGACCACCACCAGCATGATCAGTCACATGGCAGCAAAGCACCCGACTTCGTGGGGCGAAACCCAGGGTCCACGACCAGTGTCAGCGGGTGTCACCACTGCTTCTTCCACTGTTGTGCATGCAATAGAACACCCTGTTGTGTGTGCAAGGCAATCCCCTGTCCATACTGCATGTAAAGATGCCCCCTCCTCTCAGTCTTCACTTGTTATGGCAGTTTCTCAAGAAACAGCATCAACGTCCACGTCCACGTCCACGTCCCACCGCAGCGTTCAATTGTCCATATCCCAGTCCTTTGAACGAAAGCAGAAATTCGCAGCTAACGCCCCACAGGCCACAGTCCTAAATTTGCACATTTCACGACTGCTTGCGTTGGAAATGCTGCCTTTTAGGTTGGTGGAGATGGAATCCTTCCGCAATCTTATGGCGGTGGCCGTCCCTCGGTACTCGGTCCCCAGCCGACACTATTTTTCCCGGTGTGCCTTCCCCGCACTACACAAGCACGTGTCCCAAAGCATCTGCCGTGCCCTCAACAGCGCAGTTACTGGGAGAGTTCACCTGACAACGGACACGTGGACAAGTGCTTGTGGCCAGGGATGGTACATCTCTCTGATGGCACACTGGGTAAACATAGTGGAAGCCGGGACCCAGTCGGACCTTGGGACGGAACACGTCCTCCACACACTGAGGATTGCGGGCCCTATGTCAGTCAGAGTTGCCCCCACAGTGTACAGCTCCTGCGGATCCTCCTCCTCCTCCTCCTCCTCATGTTCAGCCTCCATCTCAGATATCACCACATCAGTTACAAGCTGGAAGCATTGCAGTACTGCCTCCACCAAGCTGCAACAGGCTGTGATGAAACTCATAAGCTTAGGTGATAAACCTCACACTGCTTGTGAGTTGTGGACAGCTGTGAAAGAGCAGGCAGATCTGTGGCTGAGACCGCTGAACCTACATCCCGGCATGGTCGTGTGTGACAATGGCCGTAACCTGGTGGCGGCTCTGAGGCGAGGTGAGATCACACACGTACCATGCCTGGCTCATGTGCTTAACCTCGTGGTTCAGCGGTTTCTTAAATCGTACCCCGAGTTGCCAGATCTGCTCGTGAAAGTACTCCGCCTGTCAGCTCATTTTCACAAGTCGGCTACAGCTTCTGCCGCCCTTGCTGTGTTGCAGCAGCGTTTGCAGCTTCCGGCACACCGACTGGTGTGTGATGTCCCCACACGTTGGAACTCTACCCTCCACATGTTGCAAAGGATTTGTTAGCAGAAGAGAGCAGTTGTGGAGTACCAGCTGCAACAAGGCCGTCGATATTCAGGTCAGACTCCACACATAAGACCTCAGGAGTGGACTTTGATGTCTGACATATGTACCATCCTGACAAACTTTGAGGAGGCCACCAAGATGGTGAGTGGCGATGACGCCATCATTAGTGTCAGCATCCCACTTGTCTGTCTTTTGCAACGCTCTCTGCAGAGAATTAAAGAGGAGGCATTGCAGCCAGAGTATGATGAGATGGATCAAGAAGCGGTAGCGGGCGATTACACACAGCCCAGCCTCATCTCATCCCATCGTACATTGGGGGACAATGAGGGAGAGGAGGAGGAGGAGGAGGAGGAGGAGGAAGAACAGGAGCTGCTATCATGCGTTGTAGACGGTAGTACCTGTACAAGTGTCATACCGTCTGTTCAGCGTGGGTGGCCTGAGGACAGGGGGGAGGAGGAAGTGGAGGAGGAGGAGAGCATGGCCAGTCATCATCTTGGTGAGAACACGGAAATCTTGCCCGTTACCAGTCTGGCACGCATGGCTGACTTTGTTACGCTGCCTTAACCGTGACCCTCACGTTGTCAAAATGTTGGGTGACAGTCATTACTGGTTGGTGACACTTGTAGACCCCCGCTACAAGGAGAACTTTCACTCTCTTATTCCTGAGGTGGAGAGGTCTACAAAAATGGTGCAGTACCAGAAGGCCCTTGCTGCAGAACTCTTAAAAAAATTCCCATCTGAACACGCTAGCGGCAGAGGTCACAGTTCGTTGCCCAACCAAGGCGTACAGGCGAGAGAGATGCAACTCCAATCTAGCAGAGGCAGGGGAACACTGTCAACGTTCTGGGACAGTTTTCTGACACCCGCCCAGCTTACAGGCCCTGAGGCGCGGGGTACTCTCACAAGGAGTGGAAAATTTCAAAAGATGGTGAGGGAGTACCTTGCCGACTGTACCAGCGTCCTCCGTGATTCCTCTGTGCCTTTTAATTATTGGGTATCCAAGCTGGACACTTGGAATGAACTCGCTCTGTACGCCTTGGAGGTCCTGGCCTGCCCTGCCGCTAGCGTGCTATCGGAGCGTGTTTTTAGTGCCACTAGGGGAATTATAACTGATAAGCGCACTCGCCTGTCAACTGACAATGCTGACAAGCTGACCCTTATCAAAATGAACAAGGGCTGGATTGGACCAGACTTCTCATCACCACCAAATGACAGCAACATAAAGTCAAATCCACTGTGTTATTTCGGGAGGTGTATTCACATGCACCGCTTCACACCCACACATGGGTATACGCTTCCTCGTTTCGGCTGTTTTATCTTCTCCTTATCCTCAGCCTACACCACCACTATACCACCAGGGTGCCAGCATTGCAAGTTCCTCCGTCCTTATTTTTGGCAGCTTTTGCTTGCAAGGCATAAGCAAATACTATGGGACACCCACTCCTCAATAATGGGACTTATGTTTGTAATATGCTGTACTGCATGGCTCTTGTAAGGGGCATTGCAAGTTGCTCCGTCCTAATTTTTGGCAGCTTTTGCTTGGAAAGCATAAGCAAATACTATGGGAGACCCACTCCCCAATAATGGGAATTATGTTTGTAATATGCTGTACTGCATGGCTCTTGTAAGGGGCATTGCAAGTTGCTCCGTCCTAATTTTTGGCAGCTTTTGCTTGCAAGGCATAAGCAAATACTATGGGAGACCCACTCCCCAATAATGGGACTTATGTTTGTAACATGCTGTACTGCATGGCTCTTGTAAGGGGCCTTGCTAGTTGCTCCATCCTAATTTTTGGCAGCTTTTGCTTGCAAGGCATAAGCAAATACTATGGGAGACCCACTCCCCAATAATGGGACTTATGTTTGTAATATGCTGTACTGCATGGCTCTTGTAAGCGGCATTGCAAGTTGCTCCGTCCTAATTTTTGGCAGCTTTTGCTTGCAAGGCATAAGCAAGTACTATGGGAGACCCATTCCCCAATAATGGGACTTATGTTTGTAATATGCTGCACTGCATGGCTCTTGTAAGGGGCATTGCAAGTTGCTCCGTCCTAATTTTTGGCAGCTTTTGCTTGCAAGGCATAAGCAAATACTATGGGAGACACACTCCCCAATAATGGGACTTATGTTTGTAATCTGCTGTACTGCATGGCTCTTGTAAGGGGCATTGCAAGTTGCTCCGTCCTAATTTTTGGCAGCTTTTGCTTGCAAGGCATAAGCAAATACTATGGGAGTCCCACTCCCCAATAATGGGACTTATGTTTGTAATATGCTGTACTGCATGGCTCTTGTAAGGGGCATTGCAAGTTGCTCCGTCCTAATTTTTGGCAGCTTTTGCTTGCAAGGCATAAGCAAACACTATGGGAGACCCACTCCCCAATAATGGGACTTATGTTTGTAATATGCTGTACTGCATGGCTCTTGTAAGGGCCATTGCATGTTGCTCCGTCCTAATTTTTGGCAGCTTTTGCTTGCAAGGCATAAGCAAATACTATGGAACACCCACTCCCCAATAATGGGACTTATGTTTGTAATATGCTGTACTGCATGGCTCTTGTAAGGGGCATTGCAAGTTGCTCCGTCCTAATTTTTGGCAGCTTTTGCTTGCAAGGCATAAGCAAATACTATGGGACACCCACTCCCCAATAATGGGACTTATGCTTGTAATATGCTGTACTGCATGGCTCTTGTAAGGGGTATTGCAAGTTGCTCCGTCCTAATTTTTGGCAGCTTTTGCTTGGAAAGCATAAGAAAATACTATGGGAGACCCACTCCCCAATAATGGGACTTATGTTTTTAATATGCTGTACTGCATGGCTCTTGTAAGGGGCATTGCAAGTTGCTCCATCCTAATTTTTGGCAGCTTTTGCTTGGAAAGCATAAGCAAATACTCTGGGAGACCCACTCCCCAATAATGGGACTTATGTTTGTAATATGCTGTACTGCATGTGACGCGGCCCCTGGGCCGTGTGTACACGTGTTTGGGATAGCCGGTGCCGGGTCTCTGGGGTCTGTAGTCTCCGTGGCAGTGACCCGGTCCCGTGGCTCAGGCTGGTCAAACCAGTGGCAGTCTTTCTTAGGTTTTGAGGTTAATTGTCCGACTGCGCCACCCGTGGATTGCGGTCAGGGAGTACCACCGCTGCGAGGCAGACCGCTGAGGCTGGTGTTGTGTGCGCAGCAGAGAATGGGATAACTCCCCACGGGAGGAGTATAGCCTCAGGGCAGTGAGTGTGGATGATGGGGGTGATGGTGCACGAGCGCAGCAGGAACGACTCAGAGTCTTTGCAGTGCAGTTCAGGGTCTTTACTGATGATTATAAGGTAGACCCTCCCGGGAGTACTGGCTAGCATAAGAGGCCTGGTCAGTCTGTGAGCAAGCAGGAGTTCCCCTGGCCAGGTGGAGTTGTAGGCCTCCCCGTCTGTCTGCACTCTTCCTGGCTACCTTGCTGTAAGCGGGTAGAAGTAGCCCATGTCCCCGAGTGTACCGTGTAGTGCTCTCCCGTATGGCTGGTGACTTGGGGCCTTCTGTTAGCCTCCGCTCCACGACGGCGGTGCTGGTCCCTTCCTTGTGACTGAGCCTCCGGGCTTCTATGGCCAGAGGACCTGAAATCCCCTGCCGGCTGGTTTCTGCTGCTGGATATATAAGTCCTCACAGCCTCGGACTCCTGTGTCCGGTTCCTATTGTCTTCTGCCAGGGCGAGCTCTGCTCAGCTTCCAGCCTCTGGTCTTTAGCTCCTAGCTCCTACAGAGCTCCTTGCTGTTACTTTCCCTTGCTCTCACTCTGACTCTGACTGTTCTCTGTTCTCTAACTCACTCAACCCCGCCCCAGATCCAGTTTATAAGGGCAGAATTCTCCCCTCCCAGTACTGGGGCTGGAGGATGTTGCATGTTTAAGGGATCCTGACCAGGAAACCTCCCACTTGCTCTTCGACATAATATCTCTATTACTGTGGTGACCAGACCCCTGGGGTGCCACACATGGCTTTTGCAAGGGGCATTGCAGTTCCTCATAATTTTTGGAAAGCCTTCCATTCACTGCTTAGGCCAACAGTGCACAGGAGACCCAGTTGCTATAAATGGAAAAAAAGGTTTAGTTAACGCCCTCTGACCTCCATGTCATTTCCAAGGGGCATTGGAGTGCCTCAAAATTTTTGGTAGGCATTGCACTCACTGTATGCCCTATAACTGTGTAGCCGAACCGCTCCTTTTGTTACAGAAACATATCCTACAAGACATATCTGGTTGACTGGCCTGATATTGATGTGAATGGTCCCTGTTCCTCCTGCTCTTTCTCCTTTGCCACTACCTCATCCATCATTTATCACTTGAAGCTTTGTTTTAACGGGAGTCATAGAACTTGGATAGTAGCAGGAAAACATCCAGCAATCCTCAGAGGAGGTAGGATATGCGCCAAAACGCTGACCACCTCAGGCCTAGCCGCTACTACATACATGCGCTTGCATTACAACAAAACAAAGCAGATACTAACTTCTATCATCCTCATCATGCTCCACACCTTGGCACTCTCAACTCCCCTGCTGAAGAAGCCAGGGCCCACCGGAGGAGTCTGATAGTCCGGTGGGCTCGGCCAATGCTACCCTAAAGCAGGCCAGGCTAAGAAAAGTGTGGGAAAGGTTACCAGGACAAATAGGGGTGGCTGGGGACCGAGTATGGACACCCGGCCACCCCCTGGAGGCTGGGGAGCAAGCGGGGACACCCGGCCACCGGGCGGCTGGGGACTGAGTATGGATACCAGGCCGCCGACACAGCCATGGCGTGGTGGCCAGATTCCGCCTCCACATGCCTAAAAGGCCCAATTTAAAGTTCAAGCAAGCAAGCAGTATGGTATTGCAGCCTGGGGGTGGGTGGGTGGCAGGCTGCATACTTGCGCTTGCATTGCAAGGAATGGGAGAGGTACAATTGAACACTGCCCTGGGACAAGGACTTGAATGGGGATAGTTGCAAGTCTGCAACGACAGGTGCAAGGTGGGAGGCATCTTCGCATGTACCATGAACAGGGGTTTGGCATGCAAACACTACAGCGGAATAGGCTCTCCTTCCCACTAAATGCACTGGGGAGGGCACAGGTAATGTTTTGGTATGCGCGCTTAATCTTATGTATAAGGCACAACAGGACAAATAGGGGCCGCTGGGGACTGAGTATGGATACCTCGCTGCCGAAGCAGCCATGAGGTAGTGGCCAGCTTCGGCCTCCTCCAAACTAAAAGGCCCCATTTCAAGTGCAAGCTAGCAGTATGGAATTGCAGTCTGGGGGTGGGTGGGTGGCAGGCTGCACACTTACACTTGCATTAAAAGAAAACATAGCAGATGCTAACTTCTGTCATCATCATCATGCTCCTCACCTTGGCACTCTCAACTCCACCGATGGAGAAGTCAGGGCCCACCGGAGGAGTCTGGTTCTATGGTGGGCTCGTCCAATGCTGCCTAAAGCAGGCCGGGCTAAGAAAAGTGTGTGGGGGGATGTTCCAAGGAGAAATAGGGGCGGCTGGGGACCGTTTATGGACACCCGGCTGCCCCCAGGCGGCTGGGGACCGTGTTTGGACACCCAGCCGCGGGGCGGCTGGGGACCGAGTATGGACACCGGGCGGCTGGGGACTGAGTATGGATTCCAGGCCGCCAACACAGCCATGACGTGGTGGCCAGATTCCGCCTCCACATGCCTAAAAGGCCCAATTTCAAGTTCAAGCTAGCAGTATGGTATTGCAGCCTGGGGGTGGGTGGGTGGCAGGCTGCATACTTGCGCTTGTGTTGCAAGGAATGGGGGAGGTACAATTGAACACTGCCCTAGGACTAGAACTTGCATGGGGATAGTTGCAAGTCTGCATCTTCTGATGCGGCAAGGATCACTTATGATGGGCACACTTTTAGACAGTGACCTGGGAGTCAGAGATGCTTCCAGGGGTCTTCCCCATGCTGTTCCCATGTCTTTTCAGCACCTTATGCATGTGTCACACAGCACATGGCCAGATAAAGTTGTAAAATGTTAAAATGACATTTCCCGGTGAATGCATTTGTCATAGTTGAAAGCAATACAAAAGTGCAAAAACGCATAAAAAATGCTACTTGTGAACATAGCCGAAGGTGTGGAGGAGTATTTTTGTTTTTGGTGATTTATTTTAACTTATACACAAGTCTTTTCCCTGGAAAGGAACTTCCTTAACATATTTCACAGGAAAAAAGTTTCACTTTCGTTTTTGAACGTTTTATTGTGAGCCCATAAAAAAGTGGCTTAATACCTCTGACCACGTTGTTGACAGCAGTGACCTGGGGGTCAGAAATGCTTCCTGGGGTGATTCCCATGCTGTCCCCATGTCATTTGAGCACTGTCACTATCGTTTTGGGCACTTGTTAGGCTTTTAAAAGACTGCCGGGGGTGCCACCGCAAAAATGCTCGAGTCTCCCATAGACTAACATTGGGCTCTTTGCTTGGGTCGAGCACCCGAGTTTCACGGCGAGCTTGGCCCGAGCTTCGAGCACCCGAGCATTTTAGTGCTCGCTCAACACTAACCCTTATCTTTCAGCCATCCATGATAGGAGTTAAAGAAGGATTTCCATTTCTCTCCATTCATCTCTCCATTTTCATTCATTCCCGCCTTACACAATATTTTGTCAATTCCAATCAGTGCCTGTTTCCCTTCTCTGCGTACTACTAAGTCTTTGGCTGTAACGCCTTCTTTGGCATTTTGGTTCCCCATTCTTTCGGTTCTCCTCACTCAGAGTAGACTCCTCAATCACTTAGACAATGGGCCACAAAGATTTCTGAACCACGCCACTACTTGCCCTCCAGGACTTATATGCCAACCAGAAAAACAGACCAAAAACACTGATCCCGAGACACACCCACAACACAATCATCGGATCCATGCTGTCATTCTAAAGTTTTTCCAAAGGATAGAAGGCAGGACTGACAATTTATCTGAGGGGATTCTACTGGTTCAAAGGGACCTGAGCCAGACAACAATCTGTGAATTACCTGGGAGCCGACCGCTCGGGGGTGAGGGAGTCTCTTCTATGTAGTGATATAATTTAGGTAGAATATAACAGTTATTCTTACCTCAGCACTGTATATATCACCAACAGAGAGCTTCGCTCGTCCCACGTCTCGGACCGGTCGAGCACCCCTGGGCAGATTAACTCAGGTCCCTGTTCGGGCACCAGCTGTCGTCACTGCTTTCTTGCTCCTTCCATCCTTTGGTATGCGGTACCGGAGAGAATAAGACACAAGACAGGTAGTATGCGTCAAAAGACTCAAAATATATTACAAAGCATAGGGTTTATATACACCCTGGAGGCAGAAATGGATTTACCATATATGGTCCGATCATACAATTTAGCTGTGCAAACAAAAACTGGTTTCTGTTCTTTTGATGCCTATGCTTGTGTTGAAACATTTAATCAGACACATACTGATGACTAGCAAGGACACGTTAGTTTCAATTGATACAAGGAAGGAACATTTAGTTGTTGCTTTTGACCTAAGGTAGCCGTCAGACTTATACGGCATAGATGGGGTCATTGAACTTGAGGGACCTCATCTTCTGCTATAACATTCCGTCCTTTTGTTCCTTCATTTATCAATATGAATCTCTATATTTTCTTTTTCTTTTAGTACAATGCCGAATACACATTAGAAAAAGCTTAAAAACCAAATAAACTGCAATTCTGTCAGATAATACTCAGTTTCTTCCTGAAAATGATTGTAATCACAAATTCTTTGGTATTATTATCTTCATTTAATTTGCTTGCAAGGAAAAAACAAAAGAGAATGAAGCAAAAAATCAAACCATTGATCATTTCACACAAAACTCCAAAAATGGGCCAGACAAAAGTATAGGCACCATTAGCCTAATACTTGGTTGCACAACCTTTAGCCAAAATAACTGCGAACAACTGCTTCCGGTAACCATCAATGAGTTTCTTACAATGCTCTGCTGGAATTGTAGACCATTCTTCTTTGGCAAACTGCTCCAGGTCCCTGATATTTGAAGGGTGCCTTCTCCAAACTGCCATTTTGAGATCTCTCCACAGGTGTTCTATGGGATTCCGGTCTGGACTCATTGCTGGCCACCTTAGAAGTCTCCAGTGCTTTCTCTCAAACCATTTTATAGTGCTTTTGGAAGTGTGTTTTGGGTCATTGTCCTGCTGGAAGACCCATGACCTCTGAGGGAGACCCAGCTTTCTCACACTGGGCCCTACATTATGCTGAAAAATTTGTTGGTAGTCTTCAGACTTCATAATGTCATGCACACGGTCAAGCAGTCCAGTGCCAGAGGCAGCAAAGCAACCCCAAAACAACAGGGAACCTCTGCCATGTTTGACTGTAGGGACCGTGTTCTTTTCTTTGAATGCCTCTTTTTTTTTCCTGTACACTCTATGTTGATGCTTTTAGCCAAAAAGCTCTACTTTTGTCTCATCTGACCAGAGAACATTCTTCCAAAACGTTTTAGGCTTTCTCAGGTACGTTTTGGCATACTCCAGCCAGGCTTTTTTATGTCTCGGGGTAAGAAGTGGGGTCTTCCTGGGTATCCTACCATACAGTCCCTTTTCATTCAGACGCCGACGGATAGTACGGGTTGACACTGTTGTACCCTCGGACTGCAGGGCAACTTGAACTTGTTTGGAGTTAGTCGAGGTTCTTCATCCACCATCCGCACAATCTTGCGTTGAAATCTCTCATCAATTTTTCTTTTCCGTCCACATCTAGGGAGGTTAGCCACAGTGCCATGGGCTTTAAACTTCTTGATGACACTGCGCATGGAAGACACAGGAACATTCATGTCTTTGGAGATGGACTTGTAGCCTTGAGATTGCTCATGCTTCCTCACAATTTGGTTTCTCAAGTCCTCAGACAGTTCTTCGGTCTTCTTTCTTTTCTCCATGCTCAATGTGGTACACACAAGGACACAGGACAGAGGTTGAGTCAACTTTAATCCATGTTAACTGGCTGCAAGTGTGCTTTAGTTATTGCCAACACCTGTTAGGTGCCACAGGTAAGTTACAGGTGCTGTTAATTACACGAATTAGAGAAGCATCACATGATTTTTCAAACAGTGCCAATACTTTTGTCCACCCCCTTTTTTAAGTTTGGTGTGGAATTGCATCCAATTTGGCTTTAGGACAATTCTTTTTGTGTTTCTTCATTGAAGACAAATTAAATGAAGATAATAATACCAAAGAATTTGTGATTGCAATCATTTTCTGGAAGAAACTGAGTATTATCTGACAGAATTGCAGGGGTGCCAATTCTTTTGGCCACCACTGTATTATAGGTATAGGATTACATAATTAATGAGGACTGAGACCCTGGTCCTGGAGGAAACGGGAGTCAACTACTGTAGATTAAAACCCCACCCCACTGTCCAAAAAGGCTTAAATAGCCACCTTACTTTCGTCTAAATGGATCTCAGCAGGTAAAAAGAATTGCAACCTGTCCATAAAGGAAATATGTACCCTTCCCACAACCCAGGTTTTTTTATTTTCCAATGGTTTGTTTGTGACTTTGCAAGGATGGACAGGTGGCCACAAAATGCCTCTTTTTGCTAAAAAAAAAAACACTCCGTCTTTACGGTGGACTGCCGGAGGACCGGTCCAATACGTTGTCCCACCTAACAGCATAGGTTACTCAGTAGATTCAGCCCTAGATTCTGTTGATACTTGACCCCCCCGAAGATTGAGTTGTTTAGTTTTGTTTCCCTCATAGACGATTGTCTACTTTGATTGCTAGAGACATGGCAGTTTCCAGGGACAGAGGGGTCTCAGTTTTGTAGGAATCATTTGGTGAATGTTTATGAATCACTTGGTGATGGGCGAACCCGTGGATGTTAGGGTTTGGCCGAGCATTTAAAAAAAATTTGGTTTGGGTACCAGAACGGTACCCGAACCCGAACCCTATTCAGACGTTGGGGGGCTCGGACATCATCTGCATGACAGCACAGCAAACATGTGCTATGATCAGCGGTAAGATCATTACCGACAGTCTCAGGCATCGGCTGATGAGAAAGTACTACTCTGATCAGCCTACTCCTGCTGTCGTTGATAACAGTGAGATCAGGCACCGCTGATGGGAATATTCATCAGCTGATGCCTGTGCTATAAATATATCAAAATAATATAAAAAATTATGTGTGGTCTCCTCTATTTTTTATAACCAGCACAGGCAAAATCGACAGCTGCGGGCTGCAACCCTCAGCTGTCAGCTTTGTTATGGTTGGTTATCAAGAATATAGGGGTTCCCATGCCGTTTTTTTAAATTATTTAAATAAATAGTTAAAAAAAGTGTTCAGACCTCTCCCATTTTTGACAACCAGCAAGCTAAAGCAAACAGTTGGGGGCTGGTGTTCTCAGACTGGTAAGAGGCCATGATATTGACCACCTCAGCCTAAAAATAGTAGCCCGCAGCAGCCCTAGAAATGGCGCATATGTTAGATGCGTCAATTCCAACGCTTTGCCTGCTTCTTCCCTCTTGCCCTGGTGCGGTGACAAGTGGGGTAATGGTTGATGTCAGTTGTTTTATGGCTGCTGGCATCAAGTCCACAGGTTAGCAATGGAGAGGCATCTATAAGACGCACCCATTACTAACCCCATAGTTAGATTGTAAGAAAAAAACACAGCCAGAATGGGCTTCAATGGATTAGGTGTTAAGGTGAGTATATTTCTTTTTTATTTTGATTTCAAATAAAGGTGTCAGTGTCTTTCTTTCAATTAAAGGATTCTATTCTGGATGTATCTTTTTTATAATCCTTTTTTATAATCCAACTGTGGGGGTTAGTAATGGGCGCGTCTTATAGATGCCTCTCCATTAGTAACCCCTGGCCTTCATATCAGCTGCCAGTACAAAGCTGACCTCAACCCTAATACTATTACCCCACTTGCCACCACACCAGAGCAAGTGGGAAGAATGAGGCTAAGCACAAGAATTGACACATCTAATAGATGCACCATTTCTGGGGCGGCTGAGCGCTGATGTTGATGATTATTTACAAATTGCCAAAGGCAAATAATCCTGGCTAAAGATTCTTAAATTCAAAATATAACTTTTAATGATACCTATTTAATAGATATACAGAAATAGAAATATGTGCTTTATTAAAATC
This sequence comes from Phyllobates terribilis, assembly GCF_046119375.1. Taxonomy (NCBI): domain Eukaryota; kingdom Metazoa; phylum Chordata; class Amphibia; order Anura; family Dendrobatidae; genus Phyllobates; species Phyllobates terribilis. The sequence continues at coordinate 1,084,150,997 of NW_027362761.1, read as the reverse complement.
ACAAATAATATGATGGTCTTATTCCCTTAATCAGAGAGATTCATATTGTGACAGATGTGATCATTCATCCAGTCACACGAAAAGTAGACCTCCAATCAGAATAGGGTATAATAAATATGGCCTCGCAGGCTATCAGTGCTATGCACCATATTCAGCTATTTCAAAGACAGATACAATATAATAGTCTCTTTAGACTCTCAACGTTATATGGCTGAGTTTAGTAGTATATAGCTGTTATAGCTAAACAAGATGGATAGTAATACTATCTCATTAACATCGAAGATTATTTCACCCTAAGAGTAGTTTGAATTAGAGTTGAGGTCCACTCCTATCTATCTGATCATGTTGCTTACCTGAGTGTTTTTGGATAAACTCCTGAATTGCTGTATTGCACCATTATCCAGAAACATTTCGGTTCTATTTACATGCGCTCATTTCAGGCCGCTAATCGGGCGTGAGGCTGAGGAAGAAAGATGGGGAAAGAACAATCACTAATAGATCAATCTGTCCCCATACAGTATCATGTTATCAGCAGCACATCTGCACTCTACACCTGCAATGTGCTGCTGAGAACAAGGATTTTTGTTCCGGCAAACAGTCCAATCACTAGACGAATAGGCTGCATTTTGCTTGTTTAGTATAATACACCCCATTGTCCTCCACCTAGTTTAATGCAACCAATAGTCCTCCATATTGTATAATGCACACTCCATAGGTCTCCATATAGTATAATGTGCCCCATAGTCCTCCATATAGTATAATACACTTCCTATAGTCCTCTATATACTATAATGCACTTCCCTTAGTCCTCAATATAGTATAATACACTTCCCATAGTCCTCCATATGGTATAATGCACACCCCATAATCAACCATACAGTGAAATACACCCCATTTCCTTCATACAGTATAATGCACTCCCCATAGTCCTCCAAATAGTATAATGCACAGCCCATATCCTCTCTATAGTATAATGCACTCTCCATAGTCTTCAATATAGTATAATGCATCCCATAGTCGTTCATATTGATTAATGCACCCCACAGTCCTTCATATGATATAATGCATTCCACATAGTCCTCGATAAAGCATATTGCAGCTCCCATACAGTACATATAGTATAATGCACTGCAACTCAAAAATATCTCCCAGATCCGCACATTTCTCAACCAAGAATCTGTAAAAACACTATTGCACACTCTCATCATCTCTCGCCTCAACCACTGCAACTTCTTGGCCTGTGGCCTCCCATCCAACACTCTCGCACCCCTCCAATCTATCCTAAGCTCTGCTGCCCGACTAATCCACCTGTGCCCCAACTATTCCCTGGCCTCTCCCCTCTGTCAATCCCTTCACTGGCTCCCCATTGCCCGGAGACTCCAGTTCAAAACCTTAACCATGGCATACAAAGCCATCCACAACCTGTCTCCTCCATACATCTGGAATCTTGTCTCGCACGCAAGATTTCTCCCATGCATCCCCCTACTCTGGGACTCTCTAACTTAACACATCAGACTCTCGCCTACTGTGGAAATCTTCAAAAAGGAACATGAAGACCTACCTTTTCTGACAAGCCTACAACCTGCAGTAACCCTCGCTCCACCATACCGCTGCACGATCAGCTCTACCCTGACTTACTTTATCCTCACTCATCCCTTGTAGATTGTGAGCCCCTGTGGGCAGGGTCCTCTCTCCTCTTATACCAGTCGGAGACTCGTTTTTGTTCAAGATTATTGTAATTGTATTTTGCTATGCATACCCCTTTTCACATGTAAAGCGCCATGCAATAAATTGCGCTATAATAATAATAAATAATAATAATAATAATAATACAATGTGCTATTGAGTGCATGAAAAGGAGAATAGGGAATAGTTAGTTAGATTAACAAGGTGAGGTGATGGGCCAGTCTAAATAAAGGTGTTTTTAGGGCACACTTGAAACTGTGGATACTGGAAATTAACTGAATTGTTTGGAGAAATGCAGTCCAGAAAACTGGTGCAACTGGAGTGAAGTCCTGGTGATTGGAGTTGGAAATTGGGATTATAGAGCATGTAAGTCTTCGGTTGATAGCGAAATAGATAGGATGGGTAGGCTGCTAGATAGAGATGGGGGAGGAGATGTAAGTGTGACGCCTCTACTCGAAAGCCCTTTTCTTTACCCTGGGAGATGGGGGACTCGGAGTCGGGTCCTATGATGGAGAGATGGGGTGCAGCCGTGGCCCGGACCCGACCCATGCTCAGGGCCGTCACATTAAAAGGATGGTGTGGGCTTATCCGGGTTGAGTGGCTTATTTACGACTACGCCACCTGTGGCACCTGGTGAAGGCCACCAGCGCCGCTGCAGTCCTCTGAGGCATGGTGGTATGGCGGCCATAGTTATTACTACTCCATACAGGCGGAGCAGGGCCTCAGGGCAGAGAGACAGGATGGAGGGGGTAGTAGTAGAGGAGAACGGATGCCGCGTAGCGTGGTGTGGTGCAGAATAAACAGTCCGAAGGCCATAGGGGTGAACTTCCAAGGCTTTACTCACATTAGAGATGGCGGAAGGAAAGCGACTCCCTGCTCCCCGCGGTTTCCTGTGGTCACCAGAGACGGGGGTCCGACAACCTCCGAGTAAGTCCAGCATTCAATCGGGACCCTACACCAGAGTGTTCCTGAACTACAGACCAAATCCTTTCCTGTCCGTGTGTGTGCGAATAGGCCGGGACTCCCTCTGATCTCCTCTCAGAACAAGGGTACTGGTAGCAGCTCCATTCCATCCGATACCCGGTGGGATCCTCAGGGCCTACCGGGCTTTCCCGACCAGGACATAGAGTAGCGAGGTCGGGTGTCGGCGGCCGGTACCCCTCTTGCAGCCGGACTCTCTCTGAATATATCAGTTGGTGAGGACAGGTGGCGTACGCCGCTCCATCTGCATCCTCCCCGGGATCCATTTGCTATGGAGCCACACTCTTAAGCTCTGGGCCTTCTTGGTCATGGTCCTTGACCGGGTTGAGACATTCCTTGTCTGCAACCAGCCCCTCGTCCCAAGGCCGGGGTACGAGGGCTGTGCCCCCATCCGCTGCAGGTCCACACAGGATCCACTTTCAGGGTAGGAGATCACAGCCAGGCAAGATGACTAACCAGGACTGTCAAGAACTAAACTACAAGAACCAGCGAAAGACCACAAACCAAGATGGCTTTTAATTAAATATGAAATTTAAAGTGTCACTAAATTGTGAGTCCTCCACCCTCACCCACTAACTGGTTCCCCTAACTCTTGGTTCCCCAGTCTCCCTGTAACCAGGATGGCAGCACCTAGTGCATACTAGCCCCCTCTGGTGGAGAAATGTGGTGTTGGATGTAAAGGAAGGGTCCCGATCATCACACTGTTCTTACCTCAGAGGAGGAATACTACACTCCATTAGAGAAGTGCAGCATCCCTGTGGCGGTCGAACCCTCAGGGGTGCCACATTCCCCCCTGGTAAAACACAGCACGTCCGCGGGCTGCAAAAGAGTAACACCCAGGAAATTTTCTTTTTTAATATGAACATGAACTATCTTCCCTTTATGGGAGGCACATCTTCTTAAATGTTGCAAAACAGGTTATACAGTATAAAATTACAAAAGTATAAAATTATAAAAGTGCTAGCATTTTCCAGAGACATTTTGTGCAATCAGACGGGTTAAGGTGCAAAGACGCAGAGTCAGTTCAGAAGTGTGAGGGACCTTCCCCAAACCCTCAACGTGGGCCCTGGGGTGGCTGCAGGGCATGAAGATCCCGAGTTGGACCTCCCAGAGAGCCACCCTGACAGGTTTTCCTTCTGAGGTCTTGAGGTAGAAATGTCCACGGCTTTTGTATAAAACCAATATGGAGCACCTAAAGAGATGCAAACTATTTACAAGGGAAAAAGTCTGTCTGCTGCCAGTCCGCAGGGACACATGTCTCTAGAAACCGGGGATATAAGAAAATTAAAACTTAAATGTCAACATTTCAACTTTTAAACAAACTGCAACAGCCGGGGCTGCTTAAACCTCGGGTTCCCTCCTGGGAAAAGGCTGGTTCCTCCCGACGGAGGCTGACCGGTACCCTGAGGCCGAGCGCGAGGGGGCGTCGCTCCCGGACACTTTGTGTACATCCAGGGCGTACCACCCCTGCACCCCCTGGTGGCGAAAATAGGTCACTATATCGCCCAGGAAGAGGTTCCGGCCAGGGTGTCCCTTCTTCAGACGCGGCTCGACATCTCGCCGGCTGACGAACACATCGTCCTGGTGCTGGGGACTTCTGATGAACCCCCACCCCGCCTCATGGTGGAAGCGGATGACCTGCCCTTCCACTCGGGGACTGGGACGGGTGGCCTCTTCCTGACGAGCCCGGGATTTGGCAGCTTTGGCCCGTACCTCGAGGCGCTCGCAGCGAAGCTCCCATTGACGTTGCTCCCGAAAGAGCTAGAATATTTGGTCGCTGCACCACTGGCTCCTCCTGTGCGCTTCAGCCCGGGTCTCCCGGGGGAAGCCCATTAAATCCCCCCCCTGGTTGTCCCAGGCCCACTCTTCAGCCTCTGGCCAGGTTACTGCTGGTGCGGGTAGCGGGGTCATCAAGGGTTGCTGCGGGTCCTCTGCAGGCGCAGACCAATCCGGGTTGGAGCCGGTGGATACCTCTGCAGCTTCAGGCACTTCGGGTTCAGGGTTAGGGTGGCATCGCAGGTCTCCACTCATAGCTGCAGCTTGCAGCTCCGGAGCCAAGGCTTGCTCCCAGGTGGTCGCGTGGGGTATTCTGTATTCGGCCATGAGGTCCAGGATAGGGACGGTAGGCTCTGCAGCCGGGGCAGGAATTGCACACTCACCCGCCGCTGGGCCGCTCACGACCTCGGTCACCGCGTCTCCCTGTCCTGGGACTTCAACTCCTTGGCGGCAGGACCGGATACGTTGCGACATCTCTTCCTGCCACACAGCCGTCGCCGCCTCCTGGGTCTCTCTCTGTCTCCGTAAGAGACCCGGGGCTTCCTGCTCGAGAAATTCAAAATCTCCCGAGGTTAACACGCTGCCGCCTCTCTTTCTGCCGGGTGAAGGGCCTGAACTGGGTTCAGAAGGTGCGTTGGTTTGCTCTCCAGAAGCGTCCATGTCTGCCTCTGACGAATGCCAACCTCCGACTGCAATGGCCGCACCTTGTTGCTTTTCTTCTTCCTCCTCTTTCGGGGCGGTTTCTGGGCGGCATGTTGACAGGCCTGCCTTCGTTCAGCCCATCCTGTTTGACGGGCATTACCCCGCGGACAGTCTCTGATGGAAGGGGCAGTCCACATTTCTGGCACCAAACGGGAGCCCAGCCCACGATGGTAGGTGTTTGAAGACAGTCCTTTCACAGAATTATGGCGCCTGTTCTTCTTGGGCGGGCGCCATTTTAAGTGTAAAACGAAAGTTCAAGGTATAAGGCACACAGTACCCGGTAGCAATGGGTAATTCCTTCCTTTGCTGCGGGCACGAGATCCTGCCGACTACGCCAGGTTGTGACGCCTCTACTCGAAAGCCCTTTTCTTTACCCTGGGAGTTGGGGGACTCGGAGTCGGGTCCTATGATGGAGAGATGGGGTGCAGCCGTGGCCCGGACCCGACCCGTGCTCAGGACCATCACATTAAAAGGATGGTGTGGGCTTATCCGGGTTGAGTGGCTGATTTACGACTATGCCACCTGTGGCACCTGGTGAAGGCCACCAGTGCCGCTGCAGTCCGCTGAGGCATGGTGGTATGGCGGTCATAGTTATTACTACTCCCCACAGGCGGAGCAGGGCCTCAGGGCAGAGAGACAGGATGGAGGGGGTAGTAGTAGAGGAGAACGGATGCCGCGTAGCGTGGTGTGGTGCAGAATAAACAGTCCGGAGGCCATAGGGGTGAACGTCCAAGGCTTTACTCACATTAGAGATGGCGGAAGGAAGGCGACTCCCTGCTCCCCGCGGAGTCCTGCGGTCACCAGAGACGGGGGTCCGACAACCTCCGAGTAAGTTCAGCGTTCAATCGGGACCCTACACTAGAGTGTTCCTGAACAACAGACCGAATCCTTTCCTGTCTGTGTGTGTGCGAATAGGCCGGGACTCCCTCTGAGCTCTTCTCAGAACAAGGGTACGGGAGGCAGCTCCGCTCCGTCCGATACCCAGTGGGATCCTCAGGGCCTACCGGGCTTTCCCGTCCAGGACATAGAGTAGCGAGGTCGGGTGTCCCGGGCCGGTACCCCTCTTGCAGCCGGACTCCCTCTGAATATATCAGTTGGTGAGGACAGGTGGCGTACGCCGCTCCGTCTGCATCCTCCCCGGGATCCATTTGCTATGGAGCCACACTCTTAAGCTCCGGGCCTTCTTGGTCCTGGTCCTTGACCGGGTCGAGACATTCCTTGTCTACAACCTGCCCCTCGTCCCAAAGCCGGGGTATGAGAGCTGTGTCTCCATCCGATGCAGGCCCACACAGGATCCACGTTAGGGTGGGAGATCACAGTACCACTCAGCAATTGACAGCATAAACACAGTCAATCAACAATCAGAGAACAGTCAAAGACTAAACTACAAGAAGCAAGAACCAAGATGGCTTTTTATTAAATATGAAATTTAAAGTGTAACTAAATTGTAAGTCCTCCACCCTCACCCACTAACTGGTTTCCCTAACTCTTGGTTCCCCAGTCTCCCTGTAACCAGGAGGGCAGCACCTAGTTCATACTAGCCCCCTCTGGTGGAGAAATGTGGTGTTGGATGTAAAGGAAGGGTCCTGATTATAACACTGTTCTTACCTCAGAGGAGGAATACTACACTCCATTAGAGAAGTGCAGCATCCCTGTGGCGGTCGAACCCTCAGGGGAACCACATAAGGTGGTGCAGAACTATGGAGAAATTATGGGTAAGAATTATAAGTTTATATTGGACTCTGTAGCGGATGGGCAACCAGTACAAAGTCTGGCACAGAGTGGCGGCATCAGTGTAGCGGTTGGACAGAAATATGATCCTGGCTGATGCATTCAGATTGGAGAAGGAAGAGTTTAGTAAAAGGGAGACCGATTGCAGTAGTCTAGGTGAGAATGAATCAGAGAAACAGTAACAGATTTTTGCAGAGTCAAAGTAAAGGAAAGATTTAATTCTTGAGATGTTTTTGAGGTGCAGGTGATTTGAGTGTGCAAGTCGTTGACTATAGGAAGTGAATTAAAAATCTGAATCCAATATAACCTCAAGACAGCAAGCGAACTGCTTTGGAGTTATGGTAGAAACACCAAAGGAAAAGGCAATTTCAGGATTAGGTAGATTAGAAGAGGGAGGAAATGCAAAGAGTTACATTTTTGACAAAATAAGTTTCAGATAGAAGGAGGACATAATGTTAGAGACAGTAGACAAACAATCAAACCACAAAATTGATATTCAAAAAGGTCACAATAAATAATCTGAAAAATTTATATTTTATTACCAATTCATGTAAATAAAAACAGAAGACACAATACAAGGACAAATTAAAGTACGCAAAACAATACGAATAAAATAAAAAGGTAGCTCAAATGAAGGCATGTCTGATATAAACATAATATATGTATATATCACAAATGTAAGAGTATTATAACCATATCATCATAACACTCTCTGCAATTAATGCATCTACATAACCTCCACCCATATATGGAAGATGTAAAGAGTGACCACAGGGGTTTATATATTCAAAAAGTGCAAGTGCACAATAAAATATTATAATAATTGGGGAAATACGTCCATAAGAATTTGTTTAGTGGACAAAAAGGGAATTTGCTTAGTGGACAAACAATCTCTGGTATTTTGTAGTAATGTGGGGGTGATGTCAGGAGAAGAAGTATATTATTTGATGTCTCTAGCATAGAGATGGTACTGAAAACCAAATCTGCTGATGGTTTGTCCAATAGGGGCGGTGTATAGAGAAAAGAGTAGGGGCATAAGACTGAACCCTGAGGAACCCTGACAGTAAGGGGAAGAGGAGGGGAAGGAGAGGGGAAGAAAAGCCAGCATATAATATGATGAAGGAGCAGTCAGAGAGATTAAAGAAGAACCAATGGAGAACGGTGTTCTTTGGACTGATAGAGTGGAGCATAGTGAAGAGGAGATAGTGCTCCACAATGTCAAATACTGTAGAAAAATCCAGGGAGTAATGAGCATTACATTTAGCTATTAGTAGATTGTTAAATACTTTTTAAGGACAGTTTCTGTAGCGTGTAAGGAGCAGAAACCAGATTGTAAAGGGCCAAGAAAAGATTCATCGGAAAAATAGCAGATCAGATGACAGCATGTAAAGCGTTCCAAGACTATAGAGATGAAGTAAAGCTTAAAGACAGGTTTGTACTTGGCAGCGCAGTTCTGGCTGGAGAATGTTTTTTTTTAGTAATGGATTTATGATGGCATGGTGCTGGAAGAAAGTGAGTGGTTAAATATTTTAGTTAGGTGGGTTGTGACAACCTGGGAGAGGGACTGGAGGAGGTGAAAGGGAATACTGTTGCAGGCAGTAGGGTGAAAAGAATCGAGGAGCCTCGTAACTTCTTCTTCTGTGGCCAGTTCAAAGACAAAAAGTGAACTTGGTGAAGTGTGGGAGGGAAGAGGATCCATGATTTTGGGGGATTGGAAGACAATTTCCTGTGGGATATGATACATTTTTTCTTGAGGTTAGTGATTGGGGCCTGCACTTTAGGACTGAGAAGTGAGTGATAAGTGTAAAGTAGTAATTTAAGGTTGTCGAATAGTTAGGTGATGAGGGTAGTGAAGTGGTGATGGTAGGCTTGTTTGGAGAGGTAAAGGATATAATTACTGTATTTTGCAGACTATAAGACACACCATACTATAAGACGTACCCCACCACAAATTTTGGGGAGGAAAATAGGAAAAAAATGTTTTTTTTGATAAAATTTTAGTGCTTCTTATAGTCTGGCGATAGTAGCGGGGCGATGCTGCAGGCCTCAGGCTTAGAGGAGGGGGTGTCCTGGTGGGAAAATCACCGCCGGAGGCAGTACAAATTCACGTCTCGGGAGCCAAGATCTCAAGAGATGAGATATCAATCTGCAAATGTGCCACCTCCAGTGGCCATTTTCCTGGAGCTCACCACTGGGAAATCAATGGGAAGTGCGGGGACTCCACTCACCGCCGACATTTTCTGAAAGCCCAGGGCCCGCAGCGTCGCATAGCCAGGACACCCCCTCCTCCCAGCCCGGGGCCTGTAGCATCATCCCTCTTCTGCCACCGCCGGCCTCCTGCAGCAGCGACCCATTCTCCTTTGACCCCACTCCACCGCAGCTGCCCTCTCTCCCCAGTAAGCTATATTCAGATTATAAAATGCACCCCCATTTTCCTCCCAAAGTTTTGGGGGAAAGGTGTGTTTTATAATCCAAAAAATATGGTATATGTTTTAAGCATAAACTAATAATGAATGAACTCTTATGCCAAAAAGGATTTTCTCTACAGGCGCTCGATACATCTGGTGCCCCACTGGACAAAACGTGTTGCAGCATGTGACAGGGTTGCTGTTGTCTGTGCCGAGTTGTTCTATGTGTGTGGGGGGGCCAGCTTCATCAAGGGCACTTTCCAATGTTTTATTATACAGTAATGTTTCAAAGCCAAATCGGGACATAAGAGGAAGAAGATTGGGACCAAAGATGAATGCAAATTATTCATATGTTGCTGGGTATTGATAGAACATAGATTTCTGTATTTGTGGTGAGTGGGGATATCCTGAGTGGGGCAACAGTCCTTAACAGAGAAGGAAAGAAGGTTGTGGTCAGAAAGTGCAAGAGGAGAGTTAGAAAAATATTACATTTTGAGAGTCCTCATTGGTTGATACCTTTTAATGGCTAACTGAAAAGATCGTAACAAATTGCAAGTGTGGCGCCCCTGAGGGTTCAGTCGCTACAGAGGTACTGCATCTCACCCAGAGGTGTGGTATCCCACTCTCAGGTAAGGATGGAGTACTGCCCGGGACCCTAACACCTGCATCCAACACATCCACTTCAGTAGGGCAGGGCGAGATTGCTCCTAAGGGAGAGCACAGTCCCTGGTCCCTGGCTGGAGTGGAGGGGAACCTAGTGAGGGGGAACCATGTAGTGGGTGTGGGTGGAGGACGTAGATCAGGGGAGCACTTGAAAGAAGCTGTATAAAAAGGGGAACCATCTTGGAAAGTTCTGTTCAGTCATTGAGGAGTGGTCTTGGAGGAGGAAAGTGAGGGAGCAGAGGCTCTGCAAGAGCTCTGCTCCAGGGCGGGTCGGAGAAGCGTCCCAGGACTGAGAGATGAGAGGGAGCAGGAGAAAGGCTCCAGGAACAGAGGGGATCTCAGGGGTACGGGAAGTGCTGAAGGCCACCCGTATGCCCGAATCTGCCAGGCGGTGGAGGGATCGAGCCACAGAGGGCACCAGCCCCTAAACTAGTGGAGAACTACAAGGCTCAGCTAGGAACCGGAGGCTGCTGTACTTGCAAGGTGCAGTGGCCACAACCACAATTATATCACCGAGAAGGTGGCCAAAGAGGGTCCAGGGGACTGCAGGTCGCCCGACAAGACCCGAGGCTACCGGATTGGGACACTGATTGTGAGGCGCAGGGCAGGAGGGCAAGAGCCAGCGCAGGGAAGACGACTGAGGAAGGTACAAAGAAAGGGGTCCTATCAGGCACTCTTGAACCACCTGAGGGATTGCTGAACCCCTGCCTGGTGAACGCAGCATGACGTGGGAGGTTGTAGTCCGGAACCTGCAACCTGAGGAACTTATCAACTGCGAGTAAACTCGGAAGACTGCACCCCACTATCTCTGTGATTATTACCTGCGCCATCACCCCTGCACTACAACGCCCAGCATCACCTACAACATCTACACTGCCCTGGAGCTAAGCTCTACCTGTGGAGAGCCACACCAGCTTTGCTGCACTAACATCAGCTCCAGAGGACCTGCTCCGCAGCAGCAGCTCCCCTTAGCCGCATACCACAGGTGGAGTCACAAACTTTGTACATAAATCCCCTATAAAAATTCCACCTTTTACTGACCGCCCTGGGTCACGGACCGGGTCACAGCCACTGTGACATCTCCCCTTGCAACGACCGGCCCCGCACTGAGTACCCCATGGCCCAGGGGGCGTGTCACAAGCTTTGAGACTACTCAGGTCTCTTCATCAGGCATAGAATAACACAAAATCTGAAGTCACATATTTATACACAACAGGACAGAATATTTCAGTAATGAGACAAGTGACGTGAAGCACAATTATCAATGTGGGATGGGGAGAAAGCAGTTGTAGCTAAAATATTACATCGAGTAAGGAATGTGATCCTCAGACCATGCAGGGGTGGGAGGGTGGGCATCACAGCCCTGGACCAGACCTCAATCACAGGACAATAAAACTTTCACACTCCTTAACTGTGAACTGTTCCAATATTTATGGCCACAACTGCTTTCTTCCCATCCCACCTTGATAGTTCTGTTTCACGTCACTTGCATCTTTACTGCAATATTCTGTCCTGTTGTGCATTAATATATGACTCTTCAGATTTTGTGTTATTCTATGCCTGATGAAGAGACCTGACTAGAAAGCTTGCAATTTGTTACCATCTTTTCAGTTAGCTATTAAAAGTTATCAACCAATGATTTCTCTCAAAATGTAATATTTTCTATCTACTGGCTAACATGGTACAACGATACATATTTTCCTTTATCAAAGAGGAGAGTTAGTAAGCTCATACACTGAATAGAGCCAAAAGAAAATGTACATTAGGGACTGTATCCAATGTGTGATCTAGAAATAGAAACTCTTTCTCAGCCTGATAGAAAACAACCATGAAATACGGTAATTAGTGATGAGCGTACGTGCTCGCCACTACTCGGTACTCGACGAGTATTTCCGGGTTGCTTGGACGGGAGCTCAGGTCCCCACCCTGCATGTTTGCCGCTCTTTAGAGAGTCAATAAACATACAGGGATTGCTTGCTACTCACTGTAATGCCATAGCCATGTTGGTTTTGTGCATTACAGTGATTGGCTGGCCGCACAGCGTCATCAGGTCTATTTAAGACCCGGTGACGCTAGGCTCGTCACAGTCTACCCTGAAAACAGGCAGAGTAGGGAGAGGTGCTGCTGAGTCAGGGAGAGATTTGCTTGTTTATAGTTAGTAAAAGTATTCCACAGTATATCTACACATCCATCTGAACTAACAGTCCTTCTGAGGAGTAATCCAGCGGCATATATTCAGTGGTGATAGCAGAAGTTAGGCAGGGAGGCAAGGCATGTGGCAGTGCATACAGCACAAGAGGGTCCATTGCACGCTCTGTCTGATGCTGCTGTGACAGATATTTGTAGACATAGCCCCAGATATTAGGGCCATGGCTAATATTTTTTTATCTTAATCTTGGTTATTTGCTTAAAAAGCAATCCAGAGTACACCATTTTTCTGCTCTATTTGCTTGTTAGCACTGCAGAATACAGCCAGATCTTTTCCATATTACAGCGATAAAAATCCAGAAAATTTTTACTGAACGTGGAAAATATTGGCCCCCATTTCCATTTTGTTGCAGTGTGTTGGTGAAGCTATTCACACGTGGTCGCTGTGAAGAACAGTATCAGTAAACTACAGACCCGCTTTTTAAAACCGTAGTTCTCCGTCAGACGTATCGCATATAACTGCGTTTCAAAATCAGCCATTTGTGGCCCCCATTTACATTTTGTTGCAGTGTGTCAGCGAAGCTATTCACATGAGGTCGCTGTGAAGAATAGTATTAGTAAACTACAGGCCCGCTATTTAAAACCGTGGTTCTCCGTCAGACATATCACATATAACTGCGTTCCAAAATCAGCCATTTCTGGCCTCCATTTACATTTTGTTGCAGTGTGTCGGTCAAGCTATTCACACGAGGTCGCTGTGAAGAATAGTATTAGTAAACTACAGGCCCGCTATTTAAAATCGTAGTTCTCCGCCAGACGTATCGCATATATATATACTAGTATGCCCTACGTCATCACCCCCTGTTCAGCGCGGGCTCCGTCGCTGAGCCCGCACTGAACCAGGCACATGTCAGCTGATTTATACAGTTAACAAGTGCCCGCAACAGCCGTGGGTGGAATCGTGATCCACCCGCGGATGTTAACCAGTTAAATGCCACTGTTAATCTCTGACAGCGGCATTTAACATCGCCGCACAGGAAGCACTCCATTAGCCCCGCCCAACGGTGACCCCGTCACATGATCGTGGGTGACCGATGGGTTGACATGACAACTCGGGGTCTGCAGCAGACCCCTGTGGTTGTCATGTCCTGATTGCTATGAGCGCCGCCCAGTGGTTGGTGCTCATAGCAAGTGAGCATTTAAAGCTGCATACAGGCGATCTGCTCGTCGCCTGTATGCAGCAGAGGTGATCTGACAAGTGCTGCTTCTAGTCTCCTATGGAGTCTATTGAAGCAAGCAAAATATGTAAAAAAAAGTTTTTAAAAATATAAAAAAAATAAAAACAATATAAAAGTTTAAATCACCCCCCTATCGCCCCAATCAAAATAAAATAATAAAAAAAAAACCACATACACATATTTGGTATTGCCGTGTTCAGAATCACCCAGTCTATAAAAAAACAAACATAAAAAAAGAATTAATCCGATCGGTAAACGGCGCAACAAGAAAAAAATTCCAAACTCCAAAATTACGTTTTTTTGGTCGTCGCAACATTGCAATGAAATGCAATAAAGGGCAATCAAAACATAGGCGCTACCCCAAAATAGTTTCAATAAAAAAGTCCGCTCGATGTGCAAAAAAGAAGCCATCACACGGCCCAAAATCTTGAAAAATGGAGACGCTACGGATCTCGGAAAATGGCGCCATTTTTTTTTTAGCAAATTTTGGATTTTTTTTAGCCACTTAAATAAAAAGCAACCTATACATGTTTGATGTCGACGAACTTGTAATGACCTGGAGAATAATAATGGCATGACAGTTTTAGCATTTAATGAACGTGGTAAAAAAGAAACTCACAAAACAACTGTTGAATTGCATTTTTTTTGCAATTTCAACGCACTTGGAATATTTTCCCCGTTTTCCAGTACATGATATGGTGAAACCAGTGATGTCATTCAAAAGTACAACTTGTCCTGCAAAAAATGAGCCCCACATGGCCATATTGACCAAAAAACAAAAAAGTTATGGCTCTGGGAAGAAGGGGAGCAAAAAATGAAAACGCAAAAATGAAAAATCGCAAGGTCATTAAGCGGTTAAAGACTCTGCAGATAACCCCAAAAAGGCCATTTTCACCACCTGCCAGTCCAGCATCATAAGGGGTAACAAAACTAGCATCCTGACCACCACAAGCATGATCAGGCACATGGCAGCAAAGCACCCGACTAAGTGGGCCAAACTCCAAGGTCCAGAAACTGTCTGAGGGTGACACCACTGCTTCTTCCGCTGTTGTGCGTGCACACTAATCCCCTGTGCACGGTGCATGCTAAGATGACTCCTGCCCTGCACTTGTCATTGCACACTCTCAACTAGCGCCATCAGCAAGCATGTCCACGTCCTTGTCCCAGCGCAGCGTTCAGTTATTCCTACCCCAGTCCTTGAAACACAAGCACAAATACGCAGCCTACACCCCACAGGCCACACTACTAAATTCATACATTTCGCATTTCTGCATGCGGGTTATCAAGCGCTTTTCCAAGCGATTTTAGCATCATTTGGAAAAGTGCTTGACAACTTGGTCACACTATATAAATAAGTAATAGTTAAAGAAAAAGAATAAAAATGGTAAAAAATAAAAAATAAGATTATAATTACCTTCCGACGGCCCCCGGTGTTTTCTCCGCTCCATCTGATCAGTTGTATGGGCTGTGGTGGTGTGAAAGGACCTGCGATGACGTCATTGAGTCATGTGACAGGTCACGCGACCACCGACGTCAGCGGCCGTGTGACCTGTCACATGACTAAATGACGTTATGGCACCACCGCGATCCATACAACAGACCGGATGCATCACTGAGGAGACCAGGGGACATCGGAAGGTAAGTATAATTTTAAATGTTTTATTTAAAATTCTTTTTTTAACAGGTTCTATGGTACCCGGGTCTGGAGGAGAGTCTCCTCTTCTCCAAACCCGGGTACCATCCGCACATAAAAACGCATATTATCCGTGTGTGCAAATGTGCTGACACGGATAATAAGCGTTTCAATGCAAGTCAATGGCGGCAATTACGCTGCGTGTCCTCAAAATTAATGGACATGCTGCGTATTTTCCAGAAATTATAATCCACAACCGAAATTTCCTCAGCATGTGCACAGCACATACGGATTATCATTGGGGACAGAGGGGCACGTATTACCAAGAGTTTTTTAAGAGTTTTCTCTGCGGAAATTCCGCGGCAAAAACACTTGAAAAATGCATAGTGGGCACGCAGTCTCAGGCTTGTGGAGACAGAAGATTTCCGCAACCTGATGGCAGCAGCCATCCCTCGTTACTCGGTCCCCAGCTGCCACAATATCTCCCTTTGTGACGTCCTCGCATTACACGAGCACATGTCCCACAACATTAGCCGTGCCCTCAATGACGCAGTTACTGTGAAAGTCTACCTAACCAAGGACACGTGGACAAGTGCTTGTGGGCAGGGATGGCACACTGGGGTAATATAGTGGAATCCAGGACCCAGTCAGACATTGGGACGGAACACATCCTCCCAACGCCGAGGTTTGCGTGCCCTGAGTCAATCAGGGTTGCCCCTACATTTTACAGCTCCTGCACATCTTCGTCCTCTTCAGCCTCCATCTCCGAAATGACCACATCAATCGCAAGCTGGAAGCACTGAAGCACTGCCTCGGCTAAGTGGCAACAGGATGTGCTGAAGCTAATATGCTTAGGTGGCAAACCACATAACGCTGAAGAGTTGTGGACAGCTCTGAAAGAGCAGGCAGATCTGTACGAACCCTCGTTCATGTGCTTAACCTCGTGGTTCAGCGATTTCTCAAAACCTACCAAGATCTGCCTGATCTGCTTGTCAAAGTACGCAGCGTGTGTGCCCATTTAAGAAAGTCAGCTACAGCTTGCGCCGCCAGCGTCAACACGGCCGTTGGAATTCATTTCAGACTCCACACATAGGACCTCTGGAGTGGACATGGATGTCAGACATATGTACCATCCTCCAAAACTTCGAGGACTCCACCAAGATGATGAGCAGTGATAACGCCATAATTAACATCACCATCCCGCTTCTCTGTCTTCTGAAATGCTCTCTGCTCTCAATCAAAGAGGATACATTGTAGGTGGAACATGATGAGATGGAACAAGCAACCATACAGGGTGATTCTACACAGCCCAGCCTCATCTCATCCCACCGTGCATTGAGTGACAGTGAGGAAGAGGAGGAGGAGGAAGAACAGAAGCTAGTGTACTGTGCTATAGACAGTACTATCTGCACAACTGTCATACCTACTGTTCAGCGTGAATGGCCTGAGGATAGGGATGAGGAGGAGGAGGATGATGAGGAGAGCATGGTCAGTCGTCCTCTTGGTGAGAACACGGAAGTCTTACCTGTTAGCAGTCTGGCACACATGGCTGAGGTTATGTTATGTTGCCTGTCCCGTGACCCTCGCGTTGGTGACTGGTTGGTGACACTTCTAGACCCACACTACAAAGAGAACTTTCTGCCACTTATTCCCGTGTTGAACAGGCCTAATAAAATTGGGCGGTACAAGAAGGCCCTTGTTGCAGAATTATTAAAAAAATTTCCATCTGAAAACGCTGGTGGCAGAGGTCACAGTTCGTTGGACAACCAAGGAGTACAGGCAAGAGAGACACAAATCCAATACAGCAGAGGCAGGGGAACACTGTCAAAGTTCTGGGGCAGTTTTCTTAGACCCTCCCATCGCACAGGCTCTGATGCGCACAAGGAGGGAAAAGTTTCAGAAGATGCTGAGGGAGTACCTTGCCGACCGTAACAATGTCCTCCGTGATTCCTCTGTGACTTATAATTATTGGGTATCCAAGCTAGACACGTGGCATGAACTGACTCTCTATGCCTCTAGCCACTAGCGTTTCGGAAGAGCTGGTCTTTAGTGCCCCTGGTGGAATTATAACCGATAGGCGTATCCGTCTATCAACTAAAAATGCTGACAGGCTGACTCTTAAAAATATAAACAGGCGCTGGATTGGGCCAGACTTCTCAACACCACCGAATGATAGCAGCGTAGCATAAACTCAAATCCAGTGTCTTTTTTTTGGGAGGTCAAACTCTGTTCCCATGCACCTCTGTCTTCACACCCAGACATGGGTATATGCTTCCTGATTTTGTCTATTTGCTCTTGTCCTCCTCCTTCTCCTCATCCTCATCCTCTACCACCATATCACCACCATGTCTACTATATCACCATATCTACGTCTCTTGCAAGGTGCATTAGAGTTCCTCCAAATTTTTGGCAGCCATTGCATTCTCTGCATAGGCGAACAGTATGGGAGATCCACTTCCTAACAAGCGGAACATTTTTTTCAGGAGGCCCTCCGACCTCTACGTCTCTTGCAAGGGGCATTGGAGTTCCTCCAAATTTTTGGCAGCCATTGCATTCACTGCATAGGCAAACAGTATGGGAGACCCACTTCCTAATAATGGGAACATTGTTTTCAGGAGGCCCTACGACCTCTACGTCTCTTGCAAGGGAATAACAGAAAAATGCCATAAATATCAAAAAGGGGGGGTGGACATTGCTCTGTGAAATAACAGATAGTTGTCCACAGGAAAGCTGAGAAAGCAAATCAAGAAAAGAGGAGTATAGCACAGCAATAGTTTGCAAAAAATTGTCAATACTTTATTAAATATAAAACACAGAAAGAATAATAAAGTGCAGACGTAGAGGTAGTGTCAGATGGTAAAGTGCTTCCAGGTAGGACAAATATAATACTTTCGTAATAATTCCATGATACGGCACAATTGCACATTGCCCAAAAATTGGCCTAACTGTAACTGTTTATATTGCCAAAAAAGTCAATAGACGGGTCAAAAATCACAGAATGTACCACAAATCCCCCCGTATATGGTTAGAGTCAAAACCTCCCTAAATGCTCTATAAAGGAAGAATGAAGAAAGAACATGACAGTATAAATATTCAAAGCATGTAGCCTATTTGTATCCACTCATCCAATGGCATATAGCAGAAGAGAAGGTAATACCTACCAAGGGAGCACAGCGGGGAGTATAGGAATGGTGAACGTGATCGCACGTTTCGCGGCGTCCCAGGCCGCTTTCTCAAGGACAGGACCTAACTGTGAACCGAGGTCTCTATATATATATCCCCATTGTGCCTGAGGATTTAATCACCTGGCCGGCGTGACGTGCACCCGGAAGTGGTCAGCTAAACCGTGGGTGTGCCATGCCAGATGAACCACGTGATGGTGGAACCAATGACGCCAAACACGGCGCATGCGCGCGGCAACAGGAGCACGCCGCGCACGCGCCCCAGCCATCAAGCTGCCAGCCGCGCACGCGCGGGAATGAAAATCCCACACAGGCACAGAGTGGCATGCAGACAGCCAGGCACATGCGCACCGCGATCCCCACCACGCACGCACACAGCGCATCGGAGCCCAGCAGGTAAAATGCAATGAGACCTGGTGATCTCATGAATTGGAGATAGGGGTGGAGGGAGGAGAAAACTGATACAAAAGAGAGGAACAGGGCGATCAGAGGAAGGGGCATTGGAGTTCCTCCAAATTTTTGGCAGCCGTTGCATTCACTGAATAGGCAAACAGTATGGGAGATATACTTCCTAATAATGGGAACATTTTTTTAGGAGGCCCTTCGACCTCTACGGCTCTTGCAATGGGCATTGGAGTCCCTCCAAATTTTTGGCAGCGGTTGCATTCACTGCATAGGCAAACAGTATGGGAGACCCACTTCCTAATACTGTATGTGTCTTTAAATTGTTATTAGTGTTTTTTCCAAATTTTGGCAGCCTTTGTAGTCACTGCATGGGCATTACCACTATAGGAAACCCACTCCTATATAATGGGAAGATTTTATTAATGAGACCCTCCTCTATGTCTCTTCAAAGGGGTATTGGGGAGCGTCCAAATTTTTGGCAGCCCTTGCAGTCACTGCATACGCAATAACAGTATAGAAGACCCACTCTTTAATAATGGGAACAACAAAGCATAGCCGGCTGATGTCCCTCTTACAATAGTGAGGGCCGACTGCTGGCCCTTTAAGAATAGTAAGGGCCGCCTGATGGCCCTATAAAAATAGGCTTTGTGACTTTCAAATTCCCTCCTTCATAAATGAAATACGATGTGTCTGATGATTTCTCATACACCCCATGGCCAGTAAAGGTTGTAAAATGTTAAAATGACATTTACAGGAGAAGGTATTTTTCACCATTGAGAGTAATGCAAAAGTGCAAAAACACATCAAAAACACTATGTGTGAGCATAGCCCAAGGTGTGGAGGAGGATTTTTGTTTTTGTATATTTATTTTGCCTTATATACAAGACATTACCCTGGAAAGGATGTTCCTTAACATTTTTAGCAGGAAAATCCATTTTGGTTTGGTTTTTGTATGTTTTATTGTGAGTCCGTAAAAGTGGCATAATACTCTGACCACGTTGCTGACAGCAGTGATCTGGGAGTCAGAGATGCTTCCAGGAGTCTTTCTCTTCTGTTCCCATGTCACTTGAACACTGTTCCCATCGATTTAGGCAATTTTTAGGCCCTCTGCAGACTGCCGGGGGGGCAGCAGGAAAAATGCTCGAGTTTCCCATAGACTTACATTGGGCTTGTTGCTCGGACCGAGCACCCGAGTATTCCAATTTGCTCAACCCGAGCAACGAGTACACGATCATTTTAGTGCTCGCTCATCACTAATGGCAATGTCACAAAATGAGGGGTAAGAAAACTCTAAATCATTCATGGGAAATATTCTTTATCATAATGCTTATTTTAATTATCATTATTTGACCCCTTTAGATATTAAACAGAGAGTAAATACTGAGTTTTCCGCGGAAATAATTGTGAACACTTATTAGAAAGTCATTATGACTCAAGTTCTACATTATTTTCAGGTGACTGACTAGAAACAAGTGTCACAGTGAACGCAGGAAACTAATGATGCCACTTACTATAGGCTAAAAGGTCTAGTAATGAGTAATGCTAAGTACTATTACTACTTCTGCCTTTCTGAATTAGTAGGTAAGTAATGTTTTTTTTAAATTATTTGCACAGATTTGTACAATGGCAAGAATAGAAATTGACATTCCTCAAGATATTTTCTGTAGAAGCTGTCAACCTACAAATAAGACATTGAAATATAGCATAAGATTATATACCAAAGACTTATAGCCAGAATTATACTTGTCTTTTAAGACAAAATTTGTAAATTAAAATAGTAGCAGCCTCATCCACTACAAATCAAAAACTGCTTTTGGAGCACACATTAGTTTAATATGTCCTGGAAAGGGCAGTTCCTCTTCATCAGCATCCTGTCAGCACTACAGGTACTAGAATTTTTTTCTGCCAATTCCCAGCATACACTGTTCCTGCCATTGTCTGCTGGCTTACCTGCCTCAGACTGAAAGCTCAGCAATAAATACATGTAGTTTGATAGGAGAGTGGTAGCGGAGAGAGAGAGACTTGCCCTGTCTTTCTGTAATTTGTCTCAATTTACACTGTTCTACAGCCAAATTGTTCACACCTTCGAACACTGCTAAAACCAATGGCAGGCAAACAAAAACACATAGAAACACATAGAAAACACCTTCAAAGGTGTCCAAAAGCTGACAAACTGCTCAGAAGACATAACTAACACATGGAAAAGTGACAAGTACATATAGTCATGCGAAAAGAAAAGAGGTGGAGGAGTAAAAGGAGTGGGAGACACAGATATAGGCATGTCATGCCCTTCTAAAATCCAAAAAGTGAGAAGCCGACACGGCCAGTCCGTTCCTGCCCGTGCCACCTCCGTGTCGCCGGGTTTGTGCCAGAGCCGCGGTGGACCCTGACGGCCAGCCCCCCTCTCCCAATACTGGTGCCTGTCCGCTGGTGGGTCGAGCGAGCACCCCTGTGGTGGAGTTTGCTCTAAGCTTTTTAATTTAAATTGTCTCTCTAATTTGAATGAATACACTTTAAATCCTTTTTCAAGGATCTATTGAAGGGCAAGTCTCATGCCAGCAGCCGCGTAATTCCAGCTCCAGTAGCGTCCACTAAAGCTGCTGCAGTTAAAAAGCTTTTATAAGGATCGAGCTCGGCTGTCCACCGCAAGGCGTCCTACCGCCAGTCCCAGCCCCTATGCCTTGGGGTGCCTTCTGATGCTCTTCACTGAGTATCCCGTGGTCCCTAAGCATTTCCTTTGAAAAAATGTAGTGTCCAAACTACAGCTGATGTAGCTTGCTTAACAGCCGGGATAATCCGCTGACTAGCAGACACTGCAACTAGGCACAAAGTATTTCCTGGGCTAGATGCAGTTCAAAATTTGTAATTAGATACTCTCGTTGGATGATGAGAAAGCATTCCATAGAGTCTCCTGGCACGCCATATATTATTCTCTTAAAAAGTTTGGGGTAGGGGTCTAGGGGACCCTTTTATAGACAAAATCACGGCCCTGTATCGCAATGCGTCTCCTAGGCTGAAGATAAATGGAACTGTAGCACCCCGAGGGCTCGGTTGCTGCAGAGGTATTGCATCTCACCCAGAGGTGTGATATCTCACTCTCAGGTAAGGATGGAGTGTGGATCAGGACCCCGACACCTGCATGCATTACACCACATTGCTGTGGGGCAGGGCGACCAATATGCCCCTGAGACTGGCACGACAGTCCCTGTCCCTGGCTGGAGTGGGGGGAGGGAACACTGAGGAAGGGGAACCCTGTAGTGCAGGAGCAGGGAGGAAGCAGTTCCTGGGTGCATTGAGAAGGGAGTATAAAAGGTGGGCACCATCTTAGTTCAGTGCAGAGAAGTCTGAGCAGAAGTGACAGGGAGCAGGGGCTCTGCATGAGCTCTGCTCCAGAGGCGGGCCTAGTAACAGAGGCCCAGGCCTGGAAGAGGGAGAAGGAAGGAAGAGGAGTGGAGAAGGCTCCAGGAACGATGAATGAAGGGATCCCAGGGGTGTGGACGGGCGAGTCGACACCGCACGCCCAAATCCACCTGCGTGGAGGGGTCAGGCCAAAGGGGGAGACCGGTCCCCAAAACTAGTGGAGGCGGGAAACGACCCTCAGCTACAAACTGGAGGCTGTGACATTTTATGTGGCGCAGCCCCTCTCTGCACCCGCTAGGAGGGCAGCACATAGGGTCAGGGTAACTGGTGCCAAGTTTACCAAGAGGAGGCCCGAGGCAGCCGGACAGAAGGGTTGGTAAGAAAGGCCTGACAAAAGACACACAAAGGGGGTCCTGTGAAGCACTCCAAAATTATCTGGGAGTTGTCTGAGCCCATCACCTGGTGAGCACAGTACGACGTGGGCAGACGTTACCTGCAGAAGTGGTCTGGATAATAAGAACTGTGAGTAAAGGCCCTGGACTGCATCACTGACTCCGTGTCGTTACTGCTGCTGCCCTGCACCATCACCCCCATCCTCCGCATACACTGCCCTGAGGCTATACTCCTCCCGTGGGGAGTTATGCTACGCTCTGCTGCACCCACAACACCAGCCTCAGCGGTCTGCCCTGCAGCGGCGGTTCACTCTGACCGCAATCCACGGGTGGCGTAGTCGGACATTTAAACATCAAATCCTCATAAATAGTTCCGCCACTGGTTTGACCGCCCTGAGCCACGGAACCAGGTCGCCGCCACGGAGACTACAACCACCAGCATCCACCAAAAAGGGTCCGGCTCCGGATGTCCCAAGGCCCAGGGGGCGCGTCAGAACATTTTCATCACCTTTCATAATCACCAATGGGACAAGGCAGGGATGTCCTCTGTCCCCTCTCTTATACATCCTAGTGACGGAGCACCAGCTCTCATCAATTCGCCATAACCCCAATATTAGGTGGATTGAGGTGGGAGGCACCGAGTACAAGTGCTCTGCATTTGCTGATGATGTCAATCACATATATCCATCAGCAGGCTGTTATGGCTGAAATAGATCACTTTGTTACATGGTCAAATTTTAAAATCAATACAGTGAAGTCTGAGGCCCTCGATGTCTCCCTCCCCAAATACATACAGGATTCCATCCAGTCCAACTTTCCCTTTGCCTGGCCCTCACAGGGTATCAAATTCTTAGGAATTCCTATTCATAGAGACCTCTCCCGTCTATGTTATCTTAATTTTGGGCCCTTTATTGAACAACTCCATACAGACCACGGTTGGCAAGTTAGAACTGTAAGATTCACTACGTGAACCACTGGTGTTTTGTTGAAAAGCACATGTACACTGTGTTCCAAATTATTATGCAAAAAGTGTTTAGGAGTGATAAGGGAAGAATTTGTTTGTTTGTCAGTTAAACTCATTGATGGTGATGTGTGTCAGGGCTCTTTATATCACTGTAAGCAATTGCAGACACCTGTGCTAAATAGTTTGGCAGGTGTGTCCAATGAACGACAAGACTACTTAAGAAAGCTGTCCCACATTATTAAGCAGCCTACATTTTCTGCCAAAATGGCAAAGAAAAAGGATGTGTCGGCTGCTGAGAAGCAACAAATTGTGGAGTGTTTATGTCAAGGCATGACTACAATCAACATTGTGCGATGATCAGGATGAAGTGTCTTGGCAATCAAGAAGTATGTAGCTGATTCACAGTACACACGTGTGCGTGCTGATAAGGGCAAATTGAGGACTCTTTCCTACAGGCAATTACGTCAGGTTAAAAGAGCAGCGGCAAAAAAGCCTTGTCATAGCAGCAGACAAGTTTTTGAAGCTGCTGGTGCCTCCAACGTCCCCCGAACAACAAGATGCAGGGTCCTTCAGAGGTTTGCAGCTGTGCATACGCCATCCTGTCGACCTCCTCTATCCACTGCACACAAGCAGGAACGGCTCCAGTGGGCCAAACATTACATGAAGACTGATTTCAAAACTGTTTTGTTCACGGATGAGTGCCGTGCAACGCTCGATGGTCCAGATGGATGGAGTGGAGGATGGCTGGTTGATGGACACCCCACGCAAACACGGCTACAGCGCCAACAAGTAGGAGGTGGAGTAATGTTTTCGGCTGGTATCATGGGGAGAGAGATTGTCAGCCCCTTTAGGATCCCTGAAGGGGTAAAGATGAACTACATTAAGTATGTGGAGTTTCTCAAACAGCACTACCTGCCATGGTTCAGGAAGAAGAACCGTGTATTCCACAGCAAGATCATTTTCATGCATGATAATGCACCGTCTCATGCTGCACATAACACATCTGCATCTCTGGCTGATATGGGCATAAAAGGGGACAAACTAATGGTGTGACCCCCATGCTCCCCTGACCTCTGCCCCATTCAGAACCTCTGGAGCATCATCAAAAGGAGTGTCTATGATGGCGGGAGGCAGTTCACATCTAAGCAACAGCTCTGGGAGGGTATTCTGTCCTCATGCAAAACAATTGAAGCAGAAACCATCCAAAACCTGACAAATTCAATGGACGAGAGAGTTCAGAAGCTCCTTTCGAACAAGGGGTCCTATGTGCAAATGTAACATCACCAAGAATAAAGTTTTGAGTTGAAAACTGTTTGATTTCAGTTTCTAATGACCTGCTAATGCTTATAATTTCAAAAATGACCATTTTTTTGGTCTTTATTAAAATGAAAAGGTTGATCGAAGAGTGTGGGGGATCTAAGAGTGTGGCAACCCAGTAGTCAGGATTACTTCGAATTCTGACACTCTTAGGGTCATGTTGCAGGTAGTGCAGCAAGAAGGCACTTATGTGTCTTGCGCATCTCGGAGCCCCAAAATTATTTTCCGGGCTAGATACAGCTAAAAATTATTATTAATTTTAAATCTGGTGGAGCTTAGTATAGATGGCCTAATAGAATCATTACTGCACACTGCTACAAAGCCTAAATTATTTTCCAGCCAAGATACAGATAAACATGATTAGTAATTTTAAATCTGGTGGAGCTTAGTATAGATGGCCTAATAGAATCAGTTCTGCACACTGCTACAAAGCCCAAATTATTTTCCAGCCAAGATACAGATAAACATGATTAGTAATTTGAAAGCTTAAAACGGTTGGTGAGGTGATTTTAACCAATCATCAAGCTTTTACTCTCCCCAGGATGACACAGGGGTAGAAAAGTCGTTTCGGATCCATGATTTGTTCATCTTTATGAACGTGAGTCTGTCTACATTATCAGTGGAGAGCCGCGTGCGCTTATCTGTCAGCACACCACCAGCAGTGCTGAACACACGTTCAGACAGAACACTGGCTGCGGGGCATGACAAGATCTCCAAGGCGTAAGTGGCGAGCTCCGGCCATTTATCCAGATTGGAAGCCCAAAAAGAGCAAGGGTCCAGTGACACAGTCATGGCTTCAATGTTTACTTGGAGATACTCCTGTACTATCGTCTCTAGGCGTTGACTATGTGTCAGACTTCTTGTCTCCTGTGGCATTGCAAAGGATGAGCTAAAAAAGTGGTGAAATGATTCCTCAAAATTGATGTTACCAGCAGATACTGTGTTTCTGTTACGGTTTGAGTGCTTAACACTCGACGGTCCCACGGTTGGCAAGTTGGAACTGTGAGATTCACTACGTGCACCACTGGTGTTTTGTGGAAAAGCACATGTAAGATTCTGCAACAGTCTCTGCTGATACTCCTGCATGCGTGCATCCCTTTCTATGGCAGGAATAATTTCTGCAAATTTACTTTTGTACTGGGGATCTAACAGTGTGGCAACCCAGTAGTCAGGATTATTTCTAATTCTCCCAATTCGAGGGTCATGTTGCAGGTAGTGCAGCAAGAAGGCACTCATGTGTCTTGCGCATCCAGGAGCACCAAGCCCCTGTTGTGTTGGTGGCGAGGTAACAATCATGCTTCCTTCCTCTGCCCTCTCCCCCCAACCTCGCACAACAGAAAAGTGATCAAGGTCTCCCTCATCCGATGAGTCTTCCATCAGTTCGTCCTCCACTTCTTCCTGGGCTCCTGTACCTTCCTCACTAGATTGGCTGCTACCATGTGCCCTGGTAAAACCATCTCCCCCACCCTCACATGCCTGCCGCCTTGGTGCTGCCGACCGTCTGGACCTTGCAGATGTTAGCCCTTCCGCATACAACTCCTCCTCCTCTACTTCCTCCACCTCCTCTTGTGCCACCACCTGACTCCAAATTCTGTTTAACATGTGCTCCAGCATGTAAATCACCGGAATAGTCATGCTGATAATGGCATCGTCAGCACTAAACATCTTCGTCGCCATTTCAAAACTGTGCAGAAGGGTGCATACGTCCCTTATCCAAGACCACTCCTCCAGCTTGATTTGCCCCACCTCTGGATCCCGTTGGCCAAGGCTATACGTCAGAGCGTATTGCACCAGGGCTTGTCGGTGCTGCCACAGTCGCTGCAACATGTGCAGAGTTGAATTCCACCGGGAAGGCACATCGCATTTTAGCTGGTGAAGAGGCAGGTCCAACGACTTCTGTAGAGATGTAAGTCGCTGAGCTGTGGGATGCGAACGGCGGAAGTGAGCACACAGTGACCGTGCCCTCTGCAGAAGGCCATCTAGTCCGGGATAGTGGGCTAAAAATTGCTGGACAACCAGGTTCAACACGTGA
Source organism: Phyllobates terribilis (assembly GCF_046119375.1). Taxonomy (NCBI): domain Eukaryota; kingdom Metazoa; phylum Chordata; class Amphibia; order Anura; family Dendrobatidae; genus Phyllobates; species Phyllobates terribilis. The sequence goes on along the minus strand of NW_027362761.1, from coordinate 1,084,124,379 downwards.
GCCATACAAGGCATGTGTGTGACATTGCCCCGGCGAAGAGCCGCACCCAGGTTTGCAGCATTATCGCACACGGCCTTTCCTGGTTTCAGGTCCAGTGGAGACAACCATTCATGAAATTGGTTCTCCAGAGCTGACCACAACTCTTCAGCTGTGTGACTCACATTTCCCAGACATTTCAAAGTAAAAACCGCCTGATGACGTTGAGCCCTACTGCCAGCATAGTAAGGAGGTGTGCAGGATCCCTTCTGCGCAGTTAGAAAGCTTGTGGCATGACCAGACAGGCTTTTGGTGCAGGTGGAGGACCGAGAGGAGGTTGAGGAGGCAGAAGCAGTGGAGGAACTTTGACATAAAGAGGATTGACGCACACCTCGTGGGGACGGCAACACTTGGACAGCAGCCTCTTGTCCTGCTGTCACCATAGTTACCCAGTGCCCAGTCAGCGACATGTAACGCCCCTGTCCATGCCTACTCGTCCAAGTGTCTGTGGTGAAATGCACCCTGTCACACACAGAGTTTCTCAAAGAAGTGGTGATGTTGTGTGCGACATGCTGGTGGAGCGCAGGCACACCTTTCTTTGAGAAGTAGTGCCAACTGGGCATCTGGTACTGGGGCACTGCGACGGACATATGGTCTCGAAAATCCTCTGTGTCCACCAGACGGAAAGGCAGCATTTCTGTAGCCAAGAGCTTGCAGATGGTGAAATTCAACCTCTTAGCTTTCTCATGGCTAGGAGGAAATGGTCTTTTACTTGTCCACATCTGAGGGACTGAGGTCTGGCTGTTGTGCTTAGACAGGGTTGAGAAGGGTGTCCCCAGCAAACTGCCGGTCTGTGAGGAAGATGCAGGCGGACATATTAGGTTGCCTTGATCCAAAGGTGGTGCTATCGATGTCGGACAGCGCTGAACACCAGCTGGTGTTACCACCTCCAAAGAAAATGATGACCTGCCAATCTCGCTGGCTGTTGCGGGTAAAGAGGTGGCAGGTCTGCGTCCCAAAACAGGTGTGACTGCTGTCCCCCCAGTCACAGAGGATGAAGAGGCTGCGGATGCACAAGATGTGGCAGACAGCGGTTGGCCCGGCCGGCTAGGCCGCATTGAAGCACAGTGAGCTTCCCACTGCAACTTATGCTTCATGTCTATGTGCCGGTTCATGCATGAAGTACTCAAACTATGTATTTTTTGGCCTCTACTTAGTTTTTGCTGACAAATGTTACAGATAACATGAGTTGGGTCATCTTTATCGATCTGAAAAAATGCCCAGGCTATGCAAGGCTTAGCACCCATGCGACCTGAAGAGCCACCACGACTTGTGGTCAGAGGCAGAGTTGTGTTTGAGGATGCAGTTGTTGACGTGCTTCCAGTACTACGTCTCTGTCCAGGAAAGCGCAACATGACCTCGTCGTCACTAGTATCCTCCTCCACCTCCTCTGCTGACCTCATCTCTTGGCTGACTGTGGGTTGACAGTAAGTGGGATCTCCAACCTCATCATCATCACCCTGTGTGTTATCACACCCGTCGTCCTCAGAGCCAAATATTTTTTCAGAGGTAGATGCAGAAAAAAATTATATTCAGTTTGCAACCTGATGGAGGTCATTATAGATGGACTAATACGACAAGTCCCACACACTGCTAGAAGGCCAAATATTTTTTCAGAGGTAGATGCAGAAAAATATTATATTCAGTTTGCAACCTGATGGAGGTCAGTATAGATGGACTAATAGAACAAGTCCCACACACTGCTAGAAGCCCAAATATTTTTTCAAAGCTAGATGCAGAAAAAAATTATATTCAATTTGCAACCTGATGGAGGTTAGTATAGATGGACTAATAGAACAAGTCCCACACACAGCTAGAAGGCCAAATATTTTTTCAGAGCTAGATGCAGAAAAAAATTATATTCAATTTGCAACCTTATGGAGGTCAGTATAGATGGACTAATAGAATGATGCTATGCCCAAAAGGTTTTACTTCACTAGGTGCAGTAAAAAAATTGGTATTCTATACACAGGTGGTGTAGCTTGCAACACAGATAGGCTACTCCACTGACTAACACACTCTGCAATAGGCCAAAAAGGATTAGCTTTGCTAGATTTAGCCAAATGCTGTGAAAAAAACTTGCACAGCACTGGCACAGACCTGCATGGCAAAAACTGATAGGAACTGATGTAACTTAGTCCTGAAAAGGACTGCAATTACAATTAGTCTTTACTCCCACAACCTATCTATTTAAGAGCACAGACCTGCCTGATAAAAGTCGTAGGAAATGCTGTAACCTAGTCCTTAAAAGGACTGCAATCACAACTATTCCCTGCTCCCAAGCTATCTGTAGATTTGTGCGAAAATTGGCTTGAAATTAACAAGGTATAGCGCACACAGCAACAGCGGTGCCGTCTAACATGCAGCTGCAGCAGTGAGAAAATCTTGGCGACGGGGAAAATGGCAATAGGGCAAGGACATGTGACATACACTGCCAATGACACATGCCCTTGCTTGTGTGAAAAAAAGCACTTCGCTCCGTGTGTGCGCTGCTGATAGGCTGACAGATTGCACCTCCCCACTGTAAATGCGGGAAAGTGAAAAAAAAATGGAGATCTTCATTATTCCTGCAGAGATCCATCCCCTGCCCCTCCCCCCACCCCGCTGTACACTCAAACTGCGTATTAACATTAATTTTCATCATTACTGAGAAAAAATCCAGTTATGATTTTGGTGCACGAACAGTTATCGAACATAACCTCGAACAGCCGAATTTTTTTCAAATCGTTCGTGTTCGCCGAACGGCTCGAACACCGCCCAAAACAGCTCGAATTTGAGATTCGAGTCGAACAACGCTCATCTCTAATAGACACCAAAATGAGAACAAGGAAACTGCCTATACTAAATGTGCACTGTTTGATCAGTTAAATGTGTGTGTATGTTAATACCACATAATGTAAACAATGCGCATACATTCAGCATAACACAAAAACCAACAAAATGAACTCCGAATAAAAGTGGTCAATGAGTCACATATTCTAAAAATATCAAAAATATTTATTTATTTAAAGATACAAGTGAGTATGTGGTGGCTGACAGAGACAAGCGCCCACTGTATTTAAAATGGAATAAAAAATATTAATAAAAAAAGTATGCAATCTGCGAGATGCAGATAGACTATACAGTTGAAACCAGAAGGTTACATACACCTTATAAAAAGACACATGCATGTTTTTCTCAATAGCTGACATGAAATCAGAATAAACCTTTCCCGCTTTAGGTCAATTAGGATTACCATAATTTTTAAGGTTTGCCAAATGCCAGAATTAGAGAGAGAGAATCTTTTAATGTATTTTTATTACTTACTGCAAAGTCAAAAGTTTACATACAGTTAGGTCCATATATATTTGGACAGAGACAACATTTTTCTAATTTTGGTTCTAGACATTACCACAATGAATTTTAAACACAACAATTCAGATGCTGTTGAAGTTCAGACTTTCAGATTTCATTTGAGGGTATCCACATTAAAATTGGATGAAGGGTTCAGGAATTTCAGCTCCTTAACATGTGCCACCCTGTTTTTAGAGGGACCAAAAGTAATTGGACAGATTAAATAATTGTAAATAAAATGTTCATTTCTAGTACTTAGTTGAAAACCCTTTGTTGGCAATGACTGCCTGAAGTCTTGAACTCATTGACATCACCAGACGCTGTGTTTACACCTGAGGATGTATTTAAATGCACACCTGAAACACACTGCTTCTTTGTGTAGCATCATGGGAAAGTCTAAAGAATTTAGCCAAGATAACAGGAAGAGAATTGTGGACTTGCATAGGTCTGGCTCATCCTTGGGCAGAATTTCAAGATACCTGAAGGTGCCTCGTTCATCTGCATAAACAATTATACGCAAGTACAAGCAAGATGGGAATGTTCAACCATCATACCGCTCAGGAAGGAGATGGGTTCTGTGTCCCAGAGATGAACGTTCTTTGGTCAGACATGTGCATATCAACCCAAGGACAAAAGCAAAATGCCTTGTGAAGATGATGGTGGAAGCTGGTAAGATTGTGTCAATAACCACAGTGAAACGAGTACTTTATCAGCATGGGCCGAAAGGCCACTCTGCCATGAAGAAGCCATTACTCCAAAAGAAACATAAAAAAGCCAGATTAATGTTTGCAAATGCACACAGGAACAAAGACCTTAACTTTTGGAGACATGTCCTGCGGTCTGCTGAAACTAAAATTGAACTTTTTGGGCATAATGACCATTGTTACGTTTTGAGGAAAAAGGGAGGATCTTGGAAGCCTAAGAACACCATCCCAACTGTGAAACATGGGGGTGGCAGCATCATGTTGTGGGGTTGTTTTGCTGCAGGAGGGACTGGTGCACTTCATAAAATAGATGGCATCATGAAAAAAGAATATTATGTGGCAATACTGAAGCAACATCTCAAGACATCAGCCAGGAAGTTAAAGCTTGGGCAGAAATGGTCTTCCAAATGGACAATGACCCGAAACATACTGCCAAAATGATAACAAAGTGGCTTAAGGATAACAAAGTCAATGTTTTGGAGTGGCTATCACAAAGCCGAGATCTCAATCCTACTAAACATTTATGGGTAGAGCTGAAAAGTAGAGATGAGCGGTGTTCGACTAGAACTGTTCGCCAATCTCAAATTCAAGCTGTTTTGGGCGGTGTTCGAGTTGTTCGACGAACCCGAACGATTTGCAAAAAATTCGGCTGTTCGAGGTTATGTTCGATAACTGTTCGTGCACCAAAAGCGTGTCCTGCATGTCTGGCGCTATTTAGAGCACCAATCATGCAGGGATTGTCTGCCACTCACTGTAATGCCACAGCCATGGTGGTTGTGGCATTACAGTGATTGCCCAAATCGATGGGAACAGTGCTCACAGTGAAACATGAAAAGCCGGCAATTCAGCAGCGGCATACACCTGTACCCGACAAATTAGAACCGAAAGAATAGAGCTTCACACATAGATTAGATAGATATAAACATGTCAGCCACATATATACGAAGTACAGTGAAAGTGCTGCTTACTGTACTTGTCATTTAGCGTAAAGGATTTATCAAAAAAAATAATAGTGTTTTCATGCACCGTCTCTTTAAAAAAGCCGGCCGGCAATTCAGCATCGGTACCCGACAATTTATAACAGACAGAATAGAGCTTCACACATAGATTAGATAGATAGAAACATGTCAGCCACATATATACGAAGTACAGTGACAGTGTTGCTTACTATACTTGTCATTTAGCGTAAAGGATTTATCAAAAAAAATAATAGTGTTTTCATGCACCGTCTCTTTAAAAAAGCCGGCCGGCAATTCAGCAGCGGTACCCGACAATTTATAACAGACAGAATAGAGCTTCACACATAGATTAGATAGATAGAAACATGTCAGTCACATATATATGAAGTACAGTGATAGTGTTGCTTACTGTACTTGTCATTTAGCGTAAAGGATTTATCAAAAAAAATAATAGTGTTTTCATGCACCGTCTCTTTAAAAAAGCCGGCCGGCAATTCAGCAGCGGTACCCGACAATTTATAACAGACAGAATAGAGCTTCACACATAGATTAGATAGATAGAAACATGTCAGTCACATATATATGAAGTACAGTGATAGTGTTGGTTACTGTACTTGTCATTTAGTATTAAAATAAAGGATTTATTATTAAAAAAATTGGCGTGGGGTTCCCCTTAATTTTAGGCTCTAGCGGAGGTTAAGCAGACGGCTGGGGCAGATGTTTGAAGCCTGGGAAGGGGGTAATACCCACGGAGCTTCCCAGGCTACTAATATCAGCCCCCAGCTGAATACATAGCCTTTACTAGCTATTAAAATGGGGGACACCCCCAAAAAAATGACGTGGGGTCCCCCCTAATTTAATAGCTAGCAAAGGCTAGGCAGACAGCTGGGGGCTGATATTAATAGCCCAGGAAGGGAGCCATGAATATTGGCCCCCTCCCAGGCTAGAAACACCAGCCGTCAGCCGCCCCAGAAATGGCGCATTCATAGGATGCGCCAATTCTGGCACTTAGCCTCGCTCTTCCACGCTGCCCTGGTGCGGTGGCAGGGGGTAATAGGGTTGGGGTTGATGTCAGCTTATAAAGCCAGCTGACATCAAGCCCAGGTTAGTAATGGAGAGGCATCTATAAGACACCCCCATTACTAACCCCATAGTCAAAGTTAAAAAAAACACAAACACCCAGAATAAAGTCCTTTAATTGAAATAAAGACACAATCCTTTATTGTTCTAAATTAAACCATACTTACCGTCACGCCCATTCCAGCTGAAGCCAACGATCTCCTGCAATAAAAGAAAAATAATAAAGCAACCTCATCCTTACCTTTCCATGGTTCCCACGACAGCTTCAGCTCTGCTACATCGAGATGACAGGCTGGACCGCAGCAGAACGCTGCCATCCAGCCTCTCATCCCGCAGACACTGAGAAGCGCAGGCTTGCTTGCGCTGCTCAGCGTCTCTCTGTGACGACATCCAGATGAGCCGAGTTCATGTCCAATGAACTCGGCTCACCTCATGCACGTCACTGACAGCGTGGGAAAATTCTCACGCTGAAGCGGTGAGTGCAGGAGAATTCTCCCACGCTGTCAGTGACGTGCATAAGGTGAGCTCATGTCCAATGAACTCAGCTCACCTCCTGCACGTCACTGACAGCAAGGGAGAATTCTCCTGCACTCAGCGCTTCAGCGTGAGAATTCTCCCACGCTGAAGCGCTGAGTGCAGGAGAATTTTCCCACGCTGTCAGTGACGTGCATAAGGTGAGCTCATATCCAATGAACTCAGCTCACCTCCTGCACGTCACTGACAGCGTGGGAGAATTCTCCTGCACTCAGCACTTCAGTGTGAGAATTCTCCCACGCTGAAGCGCTAAGTGCAGGAGAATTTTCCCACGCTGTCAGTGACGTGCATGAGGTGAGCCGAGTTCATTGGACATTAACTCGGCTCATCTGGATGCCCTCACAGAGAGACACTATGGAGCGCAAGCAAGCCTGCGCTTCTCAGTGTCTGCGGGATGACAGGCTGGATGGCAGCGTTCTGCTGCGGTCCAGCCTGTCATCTCGATGTAGCAGAGCTGAAGCTGTCATGGGAACCATGGAAAGGTAAGGATGATGTTGCTTTATTATTTTTCTTTTATTTCAGGAGATCGTTGGCTTTAGCTGGAATGGGCGTGATGGTAAGTATGGTTTAATTTAGAACAATAAAGAATTGTGTGTTTATTTCAATTAAAGGACTTTTTTCTGGGTGTTGTGTTTTTTTTAAATACTTTACTAGAAATTCATGGTGGTCATGTCTAATATTGGCGTGACCCCATGAATTTCGGGCTTAGGGCCAGCTGATAATGCCAAGCTGGCCCTAACCCCTTTATTACCCAGTGAGCCACCGCATCAGGGCCCTGGATGAGTTGGGTACAGCGCCAGAAGATGGCGCTTCTATGAACGCGCCATTTTCCGGGGTGGCTGCGGACTGCAATTTGCAGCGGGGGTGGCCCAGAAAGCTTGGGCCTCCCTGCGCTGCGGATTCCAGCCCCCAGCTGCCTAGTTGTACCTGGCTGGACACAAAAACAGGGCGAAGCCCCACGTCAATTTTCTTTAAATTATTTCATGAAATAATTAAGAAAAAAAGGGCTTCCCTATATTGTTGTGTCCGGCCAGGTACAAATAGGCAGCTGGTGGTTGGGGGCAGCCCGTTCCTGCCTGCTGTACCTGGCTGGACACAAATATAGTGCGAAGCCCCACGTCAATTTTTTTAAAATTATTTCATGAATTTCCTGAAATAATTTAAAAAAATTGATGTGGGGCTTCGCACTATATTTGTGTCCAGCCAGGTACAGCAGGCAGGAACGGGCTGCCCCCATCCACCAGCTGCCTATTTGTACCTGGCCGGACACAACAATATAGGGAAGCCCTTTTTCTCTTAATTATTTCATGAATTTCATGAAATAATTAAAAAAAATTGAAGTGGGGCTTCGCACTATATTTGTGTCCAGCCAGGTACAGCAGGCAGGAACGGGCTGCCCCCAACCACCAGCTGCCTATTTGTACCTGGCCGGACACAACAATATAGGGAAGGCCTTTTTTTCTTAATTATTTCATGAATTTCATGAAATAATTAAAAAAAAAGTACGTGGGGCTTCGCCCTATTTTTGTGTCCAGCCAGGTACAACTAGGCAGCTGGGGGCTGGAATCTGCAGCGCAGGGAGGCCCAAGCTTTCTGGGCCCCCCCCCCCGCTACAAATTGCAGTCCGCAGCCACCCCGGAAAATGGCGCGTTCATAGAAGCGCCATCTTCTGGCGCTGTACCCAACTCATCCAGGGCCCTGGTGCGGTGGCTCACTGGGTAATAAAGGGGTTAGGGCCAGCTTGGTATTATCAGCTGGCCCCAAGCCCAAAATTCATGGGGTCACGCCAGTATTAGACATGACCGCCATGAATTTCTAGTAAAGTATTTAAAAAAACACAACACCCAGAATAAAGTCCTTTAATTGAAATAAAGACACAATTCTTTATTGTTCTAAATTAAACCATACTTACCATCACACCCATTCCAGCTGAAGCCAACGATCTCCTGCAATAAAAGAAAAATAATAAACCAACCTCATCCTTACCTTTCCATGGTTCCCAAGACAGCTTCAGCTCTGCTACATCGAGATGACTGGCTGGACCGCAGCAGAACGCTGCCATCCAGTCTGTCATCCCGCAGACACTGAGAAGCGCAGGCATGCTTGCGCTCCTCACTGTCTCGCTGTGACGGCATCCAGATGAGCCGAGGTCATGTCCAATGAACTCGGCTCACCTCATGCACGTCACTGACAGCGTGGGAAAATTCTCACGCTGAAGTGCTGAGTGCAGGAGAATTCTCCCACGCTGTCAGTGATGTGCATGAGGTGAGCTCATGTCCAATGAACTCAGCTCACCTCCTGCACGTCACTGACAGCGTGGGAAAATTCTCCTGCAATCAGCGCTTCAGCGTGAGAATTTTCCCACGCTGTCAGTGACGTGCATGAGGTGAGCCGAGTTCATTGGACATGAACTCGGCTCATCTGGATGTCGTCACAGAGAGACACTGAGCAGCGCAAGCAAGCCTGCGCTTCTCAGTGTCTGCGGGATGACAGGCTGGATGGCAGCGTTCTGCTGCGGTCCAGCCTGTCATCTCGAAGTAGCAGAGCTGAAGCTGTCGTGGGAACCATGGAAAGGTAAGGATGAGGTTGCTTTATTATTTTTCTTTTATTGCAGGAGATCGTTGGCTTCAGCTGGAATGGGCGTGATGGTAAGTATGGTTTAATTTAGAACAATAAAGGATTGTGTCTTTATTTCAATTAAAGGACTTTATTCTGGGTGTTTGTGTTTTTTTTAACTTTGACTATGGGGTTAGTAATGGGGGTGTCTTATAGACGCCTCTCCATTACTAACCTGGGCTTGATGTCAGCTGGCATTATAAGCTGACATCAACCCCAACCCTATTACCCCCTGCCACCGCACCAGGGCAGCGTGGAAGAGCGAGGCTAAGTGCCAGAATTGGCGCATCCTATGAATGCGCCATTTCTGGGGCGGCTGACGGCTGGTGTTTCTAGCCTGGGAGGGGGCCAATATTCATGGCTCCCTTCCTGGGCTATTAATATCAGCCCCCAGCTGTCTGCCTAGCCTTTGCTAGCTATTAAATTAGGGGGGACCCCACGTCATTTTTTTTGGGGGGTCCCCCATTTTAATAGCTAGTAAAGGCTATGTATTCAGCTGGGGGCTGATATTAGTAGCCTGGGAAGCTCCGTGGGTATTACCCCCTTCCCAGGCTTCAAACATCTGCCCCAGCCGTCTGCTTAACCTCCGCTAGAGCCTAAAATTAAGGGGAACCTCACGCCAATTTTTTTAATAATAAATCCTTTATTTTAATACTAAATGACAAGTACAGTAACCAACACTATCACTGTACTTCATATATATGTGACTGACATGTTTCTATCTATCTAATCTATGTGTGATGCTCTATCTTTCTGTTCTAAATTGTCGGGTACCGCTGCTGAATTGCCGGCCGGCTTTTTTAAAGAGACAGTGCATGAAAACACTATTATTTTTTTAAATAAATCCTTTACACTAAATGATAAGTACAGTAAGCAACACTATCACTGTACTTATTATATATGTGACTGACATGTTTCTATCTATCTAATCTATGTGTGAAGCTCTATTCTTTCTGTTTTAAATTGTCGGGTACAGATGCTGAATTGCCGGCCGGCTTTTTTAAAGAGACGGTGCATGAAAACACTAATATTTTTTTTAATAAATCCTTTACACTAAATGACAAGTGCAGTAACCAACACTGTCACTGTGCTTCTTATATGTGTGACTGACATGTTTCTATCTATCTAATCTATGTGTGATGCTCTATTCCTTCTTGTCTAAATTGTCGGGTACCGGTGTATGCCGCTGCTGAATTTGCCGGCCGGCTTTTTTAAAGAAAGCGTCTTCTGAGCAGTTTGTCAGCTTTTGGACACCTTTGCAGGTGTTTTCTATGTGTTTCTATGTGTTTTTGTTTGCCTGCCATTGGTTTTAACGGTGTTCGACAGTGTTCTAAGGTGTTCGACGAACAGTTCGACGAACAGTTCCTCGAACATCCCGGTGTTCGACGAACCGAACCGAACCCGAACACTACGGGGGTGGCTCAACACTACTGAAAAGGCAGGTGGGAGCAAGATGACCTACAAACCTGGATCAGTTACACCAGTTTTGTCAGGAGGAATGGGTCCAAATTCCGACCAACTATTGTGACAAGCTTGTGGAAGGATGTCCCAAACATTTGACCCAAGTCATTCAGTTTAAGGGCAATTGTACCAAATACTAATGAAATGTACTGTATGTAAACCTTTGACTTTGCAGTAAGTAATAATAATGCCTTAAAACATTTTCTCGCTCTCATTATTCTGGCATTGGGCAAATATTAAAAATTACGGTAATCCTATTTGACCTAAAACGGGAAAGGTTTATTCTGATTTCATGTAAGATATTGAGAAAAACATGCATGTGTCTTTTTATATGGTGTATGTAAACTTCTGGTTTCAACTGTACATGTAGCTGCAGTATCTAAAGGGCCTACAAAGTGACAATTAGTATTGGACAATAACCGTATAATGAAATCTGTGCATGTACAGACCTATGAACAGTTGCTATTAGAAAAAACACTGTAATAAGGTACAAAAATGGCTATGAGGACAATGTAGTTGGAAAAATAGTTAACTCAAAAGTACTCAGAACAGTGATAATATTAGAAATCATGATATAAAAAGTTGTTAGATCACTGTTGCAAAATTATAAAGACAACGTAATTGAACAGTAGTCAGTACATAGATTTAGAGAGGCTCAATAATAATTGTGAAGACAATGTAAATGGAAAAATAGTCAACTCACAATTGTAAAAGCAGTATCTATGAAAGTACAAATATAGCAGTACAGCAATGTTTATGGGGACAATGTAATTGGAAAATTAATCAACCCATAGATACAAGGCACAGTGATGATGCTGATAATTACCCAAACAGAAAATCATCAGCTCACTTTGTGAAATTAACAATACTAACTACGAGGGCAAAGTAATTGGTAAAATAGTCAACTCATAGATATGAACAAGCTCAGTGATGATTATAATGTGATGTGAGAAGGTCACTGGTAAAATACTGGAGGGGAGATATTTGTCACTCAGGATGTTAGCCTCAATAGTATGAACCTGGAAAAATGCTCCAGCATACTTAGTGCTGAAAGGGGTTAATCAGCCATAGGCTCGGATTTTGAGGACAACTGAAGAGTGGGTGGGAGGCTGTTTACCATATCTCCACCCCAGGCTAAATGTGGAGCCTTTGGACTCATTCATTGTTCTGTGTGCCTGGAGACAAGATTTCCAAAGCTGTGCTAGTGTTAAAGAGAACTGAACCACGTGTTTCCTTCCCTGAGCGGGCGGATGCCTGGAGCCTCACAGACTGTACTGTATGTCATTTTGTTTAGCCCATTATGCCAAAAGAGCCACGTTTATTTACTTAACTTTGCACTGGTTTATGCAGGACATTTTAATAAACCAGTTGAGAACTTAAATGAAAAGTGTTCCTGTGAATACCTCTTGAAGCAGCTAAGTTAGCTGATTTAGCACAGTGATTATAGGATAATCAACTATCTGGTACAGACGGCAAGGTACTAACTGAAAAAAATAGAGTGATCCAACTATATGTGCTAAGATGTAATGTTAGTTATGAGGACAATGTAATTGGGAAAATAGTCAACTCACAGATACAAAGTACAATGGTAGCACTAGACCAGAAAGTAAAAAGGAAAAATATGATAATAATCAGATAACAGTTAAGAAGTCACAATGCTAGCTGCATGGATAAATATGATTAAGCCAATAGTCAGTATGCAGGTGTGAGGGTACAGTGAAATATGAAAGAACATGCCATATATAGTAAATCACCCTTTGTAATGTTAAAGTATGAGCTAATGTTCATTTGTAATATGCTAGAATAATCTGCATATCAATCAGGGTACCATACAAAATACATTAACCCAAACTCACCACCTGCACATAAATCAGTACTAAATTGTGCCAAGACAGATACCATTCATAAAAATCACAATACTGTGACCTGACGAAGGTCACAAACCAAAATATGCCAGAGTGGGCGCCACATTGCTTCATCACCGCTCTATCTTAAAGGTAAACATGTTTATTTAGGCTGATAATACAGTATTGTGATCTCTAACCTCAAGTTTTAAAACCTTACTATATGTCAAGTGCCGTAATTAGTGTTGAGCATTCCGATACTCAAATATCGGGTATCGGCCGATATTCGCGGTATCGGAATTCCGATACTTAATTCCGATACTTTTGCAATATCGTATACCTGAATCGGAAGTTCCCATAATGCAATGAGCCATTTTCATTTTATTCAGCCAATGAGGATCCTAAGAAGTGTGGGCACATCCTGTTAGGCATGTAGGCATCTTAACTAATGGCATGGCTGTGATTGGCTGCTGAAATGATGTCATGATGCACTATAAAAGCCGCCGCCGCCATTTTCAGCTCACTCTGCTGTGAATTCAGTTAGGGATAGGACGCTGTTGTTCTGAGGGACAGTTTTAGCTACCTATTCGGTCTATTCTGCTTTACCCAAGCTACTTTATAAATCGCTGTGCCTTGCAGCGCTAGTGCACAGTTCTCTGTGCTGTTCACCGCTTTCTGCAAGGTCTGTGTGTGTGAGTGCAACTCACCCTGTAGTGTGTGCTTCAACCACGTCTGGTAGTGCACTCAGTGTGTGTCCCTGCCTCATACATTGTCCTTTTTAGCCAATTCATAATTTTTTCTGATATCTCCTATTAGTGTGGTGGTTCCATCTGTATTCAGCTAAATTGGTTCCAAACACACTATGTAGGAGTAGATAGAGAAATTTTTTTGGTCTTGCAGCGCTAGTGCACAGTGCTCTGCATCTGTACTGTTCACCGCTGTCTGCAAGGTCTGTGTGTGTGAGTGCAGCTCACCCTGTAGTGTGTACTTCAGCCACGTCATGTTGTAGTGCACTCAGTGTGTGTCACTGCCTCATGTATTGTCCTTTTTTGCCAATTCATAATTTTTCCTGATATCTCCTATTAGTGTGGTGGTTCCATCCGTATTCAGCTAAATTGGTTCCAAACACACTATATAGGAGTAGATAGAGAAATTTTTTTGGTCTTGCAGCGCTAGTGCACAGTGCTCTGCATCTGTACTGTTCACTGCTGTCTGCAAGGTCTGTGTGTGTGAGTGCAGCTCACCCTGTAGTGTGTGCTTCAGCCACGTCTGGTTGTAGTGCACTCAGTGTGTGTCACTGCCTCATACATTGTCCTTTTTTGCCAATTCATAATTTTTCCTGATTTCTCCTATTAGTGTGGTGGTTCCATCCATATTCAGCTAAATTGGTTCCAAACACACTATATAGGAGTAGTTACAGGAGCCTTTCTGCAGCATTGGGCTCTGCAGCCCCAGCCAGATTAGTATTAGCCTATTTTTGTAGCCTCATCTATTGCATTGTAGGTTACCTTCCTACATTGTAATAGCTACAAAAAGTTTGTGATACTATCGGTATTACATCTTTAGGCACATCCAGTGTCTTTTTGTGACAAAAAAACCTAAATAAAGTTCACCAAAGTTCACCACTTTACAGTTGTGTAGGCCACATTAGCTCATATTAAAGTCTAGTCGACACATTATAAAATTAGTGTTTCTTATACCTGTTAGCAGCTGTTCAGGAATAAGCACACTAAGCCCTTAGTACTTTTCTGCCTATCTTTATCAGTCTACCAAGATGAAGAAGGCAGGGAGTAAGGCATGTGGTCGTAGGCGTGGGCGTGGAGTTTCTGCAGGGAGAGGATGTGAGGATTCTGTGCCTGCAGGGAGAGGACGAGTGGATTCTGTGCCTGCTGCGGGCACCAGTGACTCAGCATCCCCCAGTTTTACCAGGGAACAGTCTTTAATGCGCAGCTTTGTAGGAGCTAGCCGTACCCCACTGCTGTGGGAGGACCAAATTGAAGCCGTTGTCGGATGGATGGCAGCTAACGCATCGACTTCAATTAGTTCCAGATCCTCTCAGGTCCTGAGCACTGAAGAGCACCCATCTGTCTCTTCACCACCTGCCAAATTGCCCAGGCAGTCAGAGAGCCCTGGACAGGAGCCATCTCTACTTCTGTTCTCTGAATCTCTTGGCTTGGAAAGAGGGGGCCAGCCAAGCAGAATTCGAGAATTTGAAGAAGAGGTAGTATGCAGTGATGCGCAACCGTTTTGTCTCTCTGAATCTGAAGAGGGGGGTGGGCCAGTGCCTTTGGTCAGCAGCACACCTCAGTACGCATCTGATGATGAGACTCAGGTGCCACTTTCTGGTGCGTACTGTGCTGTCGAGACTACCCAGGAGAAGCAGTTGTTTGAAGAGAGTGGTGTAGATGATGAGGTCCTTGACCCATCATGGCGTGAGCGACAGGAAGGTGGTGGGAGCAGCTCTGAGGAAGAGATTCCCCGAACAGCCCAAAAAGGAGCGAGAGGGAGTCGGCAGACTTGGTTGCCTGTAGCCTCCACTTCGGCACCCATTAGGAGCATGGCTCTTCCAAAATCCAAAGCGGGCGCTCCCAAGACTTGCAGTGCCTGGTCCTTTTTTGACACAGTTGCAGATGACATTTGCTTTGTCAAATGCAAGCTGTGTAATCAGAAGGTGAAAAGAGGGAAAAGTGTCAGCAACCTCAATACCACAAATATGTGGAAACATGTGCGGACCAAGCACGTGGTGGAGTTACAGAAACACACTGAAGACCTAGGCCAACCTACAGCGCCACCTACCACCTCTTCAGCTTGTGTTGTAGCCTCTTCCTCCAGCTCACACACAGCTGGTTTGGCTTCCTCACAGGATCGCCATGGAAGAATCTCTGGCACTGTTGTACAGAGACACAGTGTAATTCCACCCACAGCACCACTTTCCCAGTCATCCTCACACTCCCAGGCCAGTCTACAGCCATCGTTAGCACAGGCATGGGAGAAAAGGCGCCCATACTTGGCAAACCACCCCCGAGCACAGGCTCTGAATGCTGGCATTGCTAAACTACTGGCCCTTGAAATGCTATCATTCAGGCTGATGGAGACTGACACATTCCGTAACTTTATGGCATTGGCAGTCCCACAATACAACGTGCCCAGCCGCCTTTATTTCAGCTGGCAAGCCGTCCCTGCCCTGCAACATCATGTGGAGGGAAAAATTAAACATGCGCTACAAAACGCCGTCAGTAGCAAGGTCCACCTGACCACCGATGCGTGGACCAGTAAGCATGGACAGGGACGATACCTTTCCCTCACTGCCCATTGGGTAAATGTTGTGGAGCCGGGTACAGATCTTGAGAGTGGCGCTGTACGTGTTCTGCCAACTCCAAGGATTGCAGGAATCCAGTCTGTACACATTGACTCCTCCTCATACTCCAGTTCCTCTGAATCAGCGCTGCAGGAGCCGTCACGGTCTACCTCCACATCGACCCGTGAACGGTTACCTGTTATGATGACCGATACGAGCACAGCCGTGGCCAAACGTCAACAGGCCGTATAAAAATTAATTTCTTTGGGGAATCGAAGCCACACAGCACAGGAGCTCTGGAATGCCATCAAGCAGCAGAGCGACGTGTGGTTTGTGCCAGCGAATCTCCAGCCAGGCATGGTAGTGTGTGACAATGGCCGAAATCTGGTGGCAGCTCTGGGCCTAGGCAACCTCACTCACATCCCATGTCTGGCACATGTGCTCAACTTGGTCGTGCAGAGTTTTTTGAGGGACTATCCGGATCTTGATGCACTGCTTCACAAGGTCCGCATAGAGTGCGCTCACTTGCGGCGTTCTAGCAACGCAAGATCAGGCATTGCAGCTCTGCAGCGCCGATTACGACTTCCGGAACATCGCATCATATGTGACCTACCCACCAGATGGAATTCAACGTTACATATGTTGGAGAGGTTGTGTGAGCAGCAGGCAGCAGTAATGGAGTACCAGCTGCAGCAGGCGCAAACAAGTCGCAGTGCACGCCGTTCACACTTCACCACCACTGAGTGGGCCTCTATGAAGGACATTTGCCACGTTTTGCGTGCCTTCGATTATTCCACGCGGATGGCGAGTGCAGATGATGCACTAGTCAGCATGACTGTCCCCCTTATCTGCCTGCTTGAAAAAACACTGCAAGCACTAAGGGACGAGGTTTTGGAAGAGGTGGAGGATGAGGAGTCACAAATGACATCTGCTTCTCTACAGTCTGCGCAACGTGGTTCCTCACAAAGGCCTAGGCAGGGGACACTTTGTGAGGAGGATGAGGAGGAGTCAATGGAGGAGGAAGACATCTGTCCAGAGGAGGGAGGTACACAATGCTCTAGTAGTCAGTATCCAGAGCGAGGGTGGGGTGATGCAGAGCAGGCAGAGATCACGCCTCAAGCAGGGAACAGCATTTCTTGGCCAGTTGGCAGTCTGCAGCACATGGCTGATTTCATGCTGCAGTGCCTGAGAAACGACCGCCGCATCGCCCACATTCTCAACACGGCTGATTATTGGGTGTCCACCTTCCTAGATCCTCGCTACCGGGACAACTTACAAAGCCTCATAACACCGTTGAACCGTGAGCGTAAAATGCGGGAGTACCAAGACGCATCTGGTGCATTCCGTCATGTTCTCCATTCCAACCGAGAGCAGTGCTGCTAGTGCTTTACAAAGCAGCTCAGTGCGTCGAGGCAGTGGAGGAAGCTCTGCACAAAGAGGGAGCAGAAGCAGCGCCTCAGCACAAGGCAAGACAGTATGGCCGAAATGTGGCAAAGTTTTGTGTCCCCGCCGCCACAAATGTCTACACCATCACAGACGGCTCAAGTCAGCAGGAGGCAACGTTTCCGTCAGATGGTGACAGACTACATGTCTTGTCCTCTTAGTGTACTCCCAGACGGCTCTTCTCCCTTCAAGCTTTTGGTCTGTAAGCTGGATACATGGCCAGAGCCTAGTCAGTATGCATTGGAGGTGCTAGCTTGCCCTGCTGCTAGTGTATTTTCGGAACGCGTCTTTAGTGCCGCAGGTGGTGTACTAACAGACCGTCGCATGCGACTATCCTCCGATAACGATGACCGGCTTACTTTTCTCAAAATGAACAAGGCCTGGATCTCTCATGAATTTGCCAGTCCTCTTCCAGAATAAATAATTGGTTGGCAACAGTATCCAGGTCTCCTGTTGTGTTCATGCTTCTACCACCTGAACTGTAATCCCTGAGCTCCAACACCGCCAGTTGGCGCTCGGAAGTGCCGTCTGCACAGTCAACACTTGCTGCCGTGTTATTGGGGTTCAGTAACGTCAGCTGTTCCTGTTATGTTCTGCTACTAAAGCTAAGGAAAGAGAGGAGATCTGTCCCTACTATAGGACTCAGCTGAATCCCTACGATGTAACAGGGAACCTGATCCTGCGATCAGACCTGCTAAAGTCCTAATCTAGTCTGTACGAAGACCTATAGATGTGGGGAGGGAATCCCTACAAGTACTAAGGACTGGAAGGAATATGGGACACCTCCTAACAGAAATAGTAGCAGACAGACGAACAAACAAAATAGATAGAACATAGAGGTCCGTAGACCAAGCAAACTAACAGAGATAGATACAGAGCACAGGCTAGCTAGAAAGTAGATATACAATGAAGTCCAGCAAAGCCAGAAGGGCGGAGCAGGATTAAATAGGCCAACAAGGTCATGTGACCAGCAAAGGAAAAAAAACCTAACAGCAAGGTTCTAACAGTACCCCCCCTTCTAAGAGGATCCTCCGGATCCCCTAGGACCAGGCTTATCAGGAAATCTCCTGTGAAACGCTCTGATAAGTCTGGACGCGGAAACATCATCTGACCTCACCCAAGAGTTATCCTCGGGTCCGAAACCTTTCCAGGCCACAAGATACTGCAAACTACCTCTATACCGTCTAGAGTCAAGGATGCGAGAAATTTCATATTCCCCGTCCTCCACCACCGGAGGAACAGAGGCAGAGGCGTCACCATCCGACACAACAGCTTTTTTTAACAGAGAGACATGAAAGACCAGATTAATTCTCCAGGAGGTAGGAACCTCCAACCTAACAGCAGATTGGTTGACAACCTGAAGCACCTTAAAGGGCCCTACAAACTTGGGACCCAATTTCTTAGAAGGAATCCTCAACTGCAGATTCCTAGAGGACAACCAAACCATGTCACCAACAGCGAACAAAACCTCCTGTCGTTTCCTATCAAAGTAGTCTTTAGATTTTCTGTTGGCCTCCTGAAGATTACCACGCACATCCGTCCAAACTCTTTCCAAATCACCGGAAAAATTCTCCTCCTCAGGCACGGCAGATCCCAACTTGGAGAACGACCCAAACGACGGATGTCTCCCAGAACAACAAAAAAAAGGCGAACAACCAGCAGAAGAAGATGTATGATTGTTCAGAGCAAATTCGGCAAGTGGCAGAAACTCAGACCACCCCTCTTGATTGTCTGCCACAAAACAACGCAAGAACTGCTCAACATCCTGGTTTTTCCTTTCTGTCTGGCCATTAGATTCAGGGTGATATCCGGACGAAAACGACAAATGAATTCCCAACCTGTCACAAAAGGCACGCCAAAAACGAGCCACGAACTGAGGACCCCTATCAGAAACAATGTCAGTAGGAACGCCATGAAGTCTGACAATTTCTTTGACAAAGGTCTTAGCGAGAGTTTTAGCGCAGGGCAGTTTGACGAAGGGAACCAAGTGACACATCTTGCTAAAACGGTCCACGACCACCCAGATGACAGTAAAACCCTCAGAGGGGGGAAGGTCAGTTATAAAGTCCATAGCCAAATGTGTCCAAGGAGCACTGGGGACCTCCAAAGGACAAAGCAACCCCGCAGCAGGAGTATGTGAGGACTTAGATCTAGCACATATAGTACATTGGCGCACCCACTTAATGACTTCCTTCTGCCATCCAGGCCACCAAAAACTGCGACCCACCAGTCTCTTGGTCTCAGAGATTCCGGGATGACCTGCCAACCGAGATTCGTGACACTCAACAAACAAATCTCTCCTAAAGGTCCCAGGCACAAACAACCTCCCATGAGGAGTGTTAGATGGGGCATTCTCCTGAGCTTTAAGAATCTCATCTTCCAAAACGGAGTCTAAAGCAGCTATCACAACACCTTCTTGTAAAATGTTTTCCTCTTTCTCAGCACCGACTATGGGAGAAAAACTGCGAGACAAGGCATCCGCCTTAACATTCTTAGTACCAGGGATGTAAGTAACGGAGAAATTAAACCGCGAGAAAAACAGTGCCCACCTAGCCTGACGGGCATTCAGGCGCTTGGCAGCATCAAGATATATCAGATTTTTATGATCCGTAAGAACCTGAACGGGAAATTCCGCACCTTCCAAGAAGTGGCGCCAGTGTTCAAATGCGAGTTTAATAGCCAATAATTCCCGATTACCAACATCGTAATTCAATTCAGTCTCCGAAAATTTTTTTGAAAAAAAGGCACAGGGATGTAATCCATCCCCGTTATCCTGAGACAATACTGCGCCAACCCCCACAGAGGAAGCATCAACCTCAACCAAAAACGGCCTAGTAACATCAGGCTGCATAAGGATGGGAGCAGAGGTGAACCTCTCCTTGAGATACACAAAAGCTTCAATGGCCTCAGAAGACCACTGAACCGCATCAGCACCTTTCCTGGTGAGATCAGTCAGAGGTTTGACAATACTAGAAAAAATTTTTATGAATT
The DNA here is from genome assembly GCF_046119375.1 of Phyllobates terribilis. Taxonomy (NCBI): domain Eukaryota; kingdom Metazoa; phylum Chordata; class Amphibia; order Anura; family Dendrobatidae; genus Phyllobates; species Phyllobates terribilis. The sequence goes on along the minus strand of NW_027362761.1, from coordinate 1,084,104,080 downwards.
TTCTATAGTAATTGGCGAAACCCAAAAACCTCTGTATCGATTTCAAACCAATAGGCCTAGGCCATTCCTGCACAGCCTGAACCTTAACCGGATCCATCTCAAAACCTTTGCTGGAGCTAATGTAGCCCAAAAAATTAATTCTCTGTACAGCGAACTCACATTTCTCCAGCTTAGCAAAAAGCGAATTGTCCATTAATAACTGTAATACCTCACGCACGCTCCGCCAATGAGACTCCAGATCTGGCGAATAAATCAAAATGTCATCCAAATACACAACCACATTTTTACCGATCAAAGGTCTAAGGATGTCATTAATCAGATTCTGAAAAAATGCAGGAGCATTAGTAAGACCAAAAGGCATAACCAGATTCTCAAAATGACCCACAGGAGTGTTAAAAGCAGTCTTCCATTCATCACCCTCCTTCATGCGCAACAGATTGTATGCCCCCTTAAGGTCAATTTTAGAGAACCACTTGGCCCCCAATAAATGGTTAAACAGATCAGGAATCAATGGCAGTGGGTAAGGATTGCGTACCGTAATTTTGTTAATCTCACGAAAATCTAGACAAGGACGTAAACCGCCGTCCTTTTTTTTTACAAAAAAAAATCCAACCGCCACAGGAGACTTAGAGGGCCTAATGTGACCGGCGGCCAAACTTGTCTGTATGTATTCCTCCAAAGCCTTCCTCTCAGGAATAGTAAGGTTAAATAAACGACTTTTAGGAAGAGTCGCTCCAGGGACAAATTCAATAGAGCAATCATAGTCTCTATGGGGAGGCAAAACCTGCGATTCTTTCTCAGAAAAAACTCTCCAAAAATCCTGAATAGGAACAGGCAATTCTCCCCTATCCAAAGCTGCAATACGCCCGTTACAACACTTGTCATAACATTTATGGCTCCAGGATTTAATTTCACTGGTAGACCAATCCAGTACAGGATTGTGAAATTTTAACCAGGGCAAACCCAATATTACTGGAGAAGGCAAGTTATTCAACACTACCAAATCCAATTTCTCATGGTGAACACCATTAATAGTGAGAGGAAATTCACTGACCTTGAGAGTAATATTCTTCAAAGGGGAGCCATCCACAGAAACCACAGCAATGGGGGATGATAAAGGTTCAGGTTTTAAATTGAGTTTTTCCACGAATCCCCCATCAATTACATTTAGTGTAGACCCGCAATCAACAAACACCCGAAATTCCATTAATTTTTCCTGAGCAATCGTGGAAGCAGCTAAAAATATACCCTTGGAATTTAAACAGGCAATACGGGCGTGACTGACGATTTTTTTTTTCTTTCTTCATACGAAGCTCACAGCCTTTAATCAAATGACCAGATTTTCCGCAATAGAAACACAAGCCTTCCGAAAAACGACGGTCTTTTTCTTGAGAGCGAGGTGCCACCGATCCAATCTCCATCGGTTCACCACTGTTAGTACACACATTATCATAACCAGAAACTGACATAGCAGAGGATTTGCTCTCATTAACCCTAGCACGCAGTCTTCTATCCACCCGTATAGCTAATTGCATAGCCTGTTGCAAATCCTCAGGTGTAGGATAAGCAATTAGCAGGTCTTTAACCCTTTCACTGAGCCCAGCAAGAAATAGACTTTTCAGAGCAGAATCGTTCCACCCTGTTTGAGTGGACCAACGACGAAAATGAGTACAATATTTTTCCACATTACCTGATCCTTGCTTTAAACGTCTCAACTCAGTCTCAGCTGATGCCACACGGTCAGGATCATCATATAATAGTCCTAAAGCAGAAAAAAAACTATCCACTGATCTGAAGCATGTATCACTAGGTTGCAAAGAAAAGGCCCACTCCTGAGGCTCTTTGCGCAAAAGTGACATTATGAACCCTACGCGCTGGGATTCATCCCCAGAGGACTTGGGTCTCAAACAAAAATACAGTAAGCAAGCATTTTTAAATGAAAAAAATTCTCGATGTTCACCAAAAAATAAATCCGGCAAACATACCTTAGGCTCCAAGAAATATGCTCCAGGACAGTTACTCACGTGCTGACGGAGCTCGGCCACTTCCAGAGAGAGTCCCTGCAGGTGTTTAGCCAAATCCTGAACCGACACCATGATGGAACAAAAAAAATCTTTCCTTAGAGAATTTGCAGGCTGGACTTACTGTTATGTTCTGCTACCAAAGCTAAGGAAAGAGAGGAGATCTGTCCCTACTATAGGACTCAGCTGAATCCCTACGATGTAACAGGGAACCTGATCCTGAGATCAGACCTGCTAAAGTCCTAATCTAGTCTGTACGAAGACCTATAGATGTGGGGAGGGAATCCCTACAAGTACTAAGGACTGGAAGGAATATGGGACACCTCCTAACAGAAATAGTAGCAGTCAGACGAACAAACAAAATAGATAGAACATAGAGGTCCGTAGACCAAGCAAACTAACAGAGATAGATACAGAGCACAGGCTAGCTAGAAAGTAGATATACAATGAAGTCCAGCAAAGCCAGAAGGGCGGAGCAGGATTAAATAGGCCAACAAGGTCATGTGACCAGCAAAGGAAAAAAAACCTAACAGCAAGGTTCTAACAGTTCCCCTGCTGTGCGGACGGCAATTTCTCCTGCTCTGTCCACATTCTCACTACTACAGATTTTAAAGTTGCTCCAATTACACCTCTGGCTCCTCTGTTTTCAGTATTATCCCTGAGCTCCAACACCGCCAGTTGGCACTCGGAAGTGCTGTCTGCACAGTCAACACTTGCTGCCGTGTTATTGGGGTTCAGTAACGTCAGCTGTTCCCCTGCTGTGCGGACAGCAATTTCTCCTGCTCTGTCCACATTCTCACTACTACAGATTTTAAAGTTGCTCCAATTACACCTCTGGCTCCTCTGTTTTCAGTATTATCCCTGAGCTCCAACACCGCCAGTTGGCGCTCGGAAGTGCCGTCTGCACAGTCAACACTTGATGCCGTGTTATTGGGGTTCAGTAACGTCAGCTGTTCCCCAGCTGTGTGTCTGGCAAATTCTCCTGCTTTGTCCACATCCACTGTACTACTGATTTAAAACTTGCTCCAATTACACCTGTGGTTCCTCTGTTTTTAGTATTTACCCTGGGCTCCAATACCGCTAGTTGCTGCTCAGAAGTGCCGTCTGCACAGTCAACGCTTGCTCCAGTGTTATTCGGGTTCAGTAACGTCAGCTGTTCCCCAGCTGTGTGTCCGGCAAATTCTCCTGCTTTGTCCACATCCACTGTACTACTAATTTAAAACTTGCTCCAATTACACCTCTGGTTCCTCTGTTTTTAGTATTTACCCTGGGCTCCAATACCGCTAGTTGCTGCTCAGAAGTGCCATCTGCACAGTCAACGCTTGCTCCAGTGTTATTGGGGTTCAGTAACGTCAGCTGTTCCCCAGCTGTGTGTCCGGCAAATTCTCCTGCTTTGTCCACATCCACTGTACTACTGATTTAAAACTGGCTCCAATTACACCTCTGGTTCCTCTGTTTTTAGTATTCACCCTGGGCTCCAATACCGTTAGTTGCTGCTCAGAAGTGCCGTCTGCACAGTCAACGCTTGCTCCAGTGTTATTGGGGTTCAGTAACGTCAGCTGTTCCCCAGCTGTGTGTCTGGCAAATTCTCCTGCTTTGTCCGCATCCACTGTACTACTGATTTAAAACTTGCTCCAATTACACCTCTGGTTCCTCTGTTTTTAGTATTTACCCTGGGCTCCAGTACCGCTAGTAGCTGCTCAGAAGTGCCGTCTGCACAGTCAACGCTTGCTCTAGTGTTATTGGGGTTCAGTAACGTCAGCTGTTCCCTAGCTCTGTGTCCGGCAAATTCTCCTGCTTTGTCCACATCCACTGTACTACTGATTTAAAACTTGCTCCAATTACACCTCTGGTTCCTCTGTTTTTAGTATTTACCCTGGGCTCCAATACCGCTAGTTGCTGCTCAGAAGTGCCATCTGCACAGTCAACGCTTGCTCCAGTGTTATTGGGGTTCAGTAACGTCAGCTGTTCCCCAGCTGTGTGTCCGGCAAATTCTCCTGCTTTTTCCACATCCACTGTGCTACTGATTTTACACTTGCTCCAATTACACCTCTGGTTCCTCTGTTTTTATTATTTACCCTGGGCTCCAATACCGCTAGTTGCTGCTCAGAAGTGCCGTCTGCACAGTCAAGGCTTGCTCCAGTGTTATTGGGGTTCAGTAACGTCAGCTGTTCCCCAGCTGTGTGTCCGGCAAATTCTCCTGCTTTTTCCACATCCACTGTACTACTGATTTAAAACTTGCTCCAATTATACCTCTGGTTCCTCTGTATAAGTATATACACTGGGCTCCAATACCGCTAGTTGCTGCTCAGAAGTGCCATCTGCACAGTCAACGCTTGCTCCAGTGTTATTGGGGTTCAGTAACGTCAGTTGTTCCTCAGCTGTGTGTCGGGCAAATTCTCCTGCTTTGTCCACATCCACTGTACTACTGATTTAAAACTTGCTCCAATTACACCTCTGGTTCCTCTGTTTTTAGTATTTACCCTGGGCTCCAATACCGCTAGTTGCTGCTCAGAAGTACCGTCTGCACAGTCAATGCTTGCTCCAGTGTTATTGGGGTTCAGTAACGTCAGCTGTTCCCCAGCTGTGTGTCCGGCAAATTCTCCTGCTTTGTCCACATCCACTGTACTACTGATTTAAAACTTGCTCCAATTACACCTCTGGTTCCTCTGTTTTAAGTATTTACCCTGGGCTCCAATACCGCTAGTTGCTGCTCAGAAGTGCCGTCTGTACAGTCAATGCTTGCTCCAGTGTTATTGGGGTTCAATAACGTCAGCTGTTCCCCAGCTGTGTGTCCGGCAAATTCTCCTGCTTTGTCCACATCCACTGTACTACTGATTTAAAACTTGCTCCAATTACACCTCTGGTTCCTCTGTTTTTAGTATTTACCCTGGGCTCCAATACCGTTAGTTGCTGCTCAGAAGTGCCGTCTGCACAGTCAACGCTTGCTCCAGTGTTATTGGGGTTCAGTAACGTCAGCTGTTCCCCAGCTGTGTGTCTGGCAAATTCTCCTGCTTTGTCCGCATCCACTGTACTACTGATTTAAAACTTGCTCCAATTACACCTCTGGTTCCTCTGTTTTTAGTATTTACCCTGGGCTCCAGTACCGCTAGTAGCTGCTCAGAAGTGCCGTCTGCACAGTCAACGCTTGCTCTAGTGTTATTGGGGTTCAGTAACGTCAGCTGTTCCCTAGCTCTGTGTCCGGCAAATTCTCCTGCTTTGTCCACATCCACTGTACTACTGATTTAAAACTTGCTCCAATTACACCTCTGGTTCCTCTGTTTTTAGTATTTACCCTGGGCTCCAATACCGCTAGTTGCTGCTCAGAAGTGCCATCTGCACAGTCAACGCTTGCTCCAGTGTTATTGGGGTTCAGTAACGTCAGCTGTTCCCCAGCTGTGTGTCCGGCAAATTCTCCTGCTTTTTCCACATCCACTGTGCTACTGATTTTACACTTGCTCCAATTACACCTCTGGTTCCTCTGTTTTTATTATTTACCCTGGGCTCCAATACCGCTAGTTGCTGCTCAGAAGTGCCGTCTGCACAGTCAAGGCTTGCTCCAGTGTTATTGGGGTTCAGTAACGTCAGCTGTTCCCCAGCTGTGTGTCCGGCAAATTCTCCTGCTTTTTCCACATCCACTGTACTACTGATTTAAAACTTGCTCCAATTATACCTCTGGTTCCTCTGTATAAGTATATACACTGGGCTCCAATACCGCTAGTTGCTGCTCAGAAGTGCCATCTGCACAGTCAACGCTTGCTCCAGTGTTATTGGGGTTCAGTAACGTCAGTTGTTCCTCAGCTGTGTGTCGGGCAAATTCTCCTGCTTTGTCCACATCCACTGTACTACTGATTTAAAACTTGCTCCAATTACACCTCTGGTTCCTCTGTTTTAAGTATTTACCCTGGGCTCCAATACCGCTAGTTGCTGCTCAGAAGTGCCGTCTGCACAGTCAATGCTTGCTCCAGTGTTATTGGGGTTCAGTAACGTCAGCTGTTCCCCAGCTGTGTGTCCGGCAAATTCTCCTGCTTTGTCCACATCCACTGTACTACTGATTTAAAACTTGCTCCAATTACACCTCTGGTTCCTCTGTTTTTAGTATTTACCCTGGGCTCCAATACCGCTAGTTGCTGCTCAGAAGTGCCGTCTGCACAGTCAACGCTTGCTCCAGTGTTATTGGGGTTCAGTAACATCAGCTGTTCCCCAGCTGTGTGTCCGGCAAATTCTCCTGCTTTGTCCACATCCACTGTACTACTGATTTAAAACTTGCTCCAATTACACCTCTGGTTCCTCTGTTTTTAATATTTACCCTGGGCTCCAATACCGTTAGTTGCTGCTTTGAAGTGCCGTCTGCACAGTCAATGCTTGCTCCAGTGTTATTGGGGTTCAGTAACATCAGCTGTTCCCCAGCTGTGTGTCCTGCAAATTCTCCTGCTTTGTCCGCATCCGCTGTACTACTGATTTAAAACTGGCTCCAATTACACCTCTGGTTCCTCTGTTTTTAGTATTTACCCTGGGCTCCAATACTGCTAGTTGCTGCTCAGAAGTGCCGTCTGCACAGTCAATGCTTGCTCCAGTGTTATTGGGGTTCAATAACGTCAGCTGTTCCCCAGCTGTGTGTCTGGCAAATTCTCCTGCTTTGTCCACATCCACTGTACTACTGATTTAAAACTTGCTCCAATTACACCTCTGGTTCCTCTGTTTTTAGTATTTACCCTGGGCTCCAATACCACTAGTTGCTGCTCAGAAGTGCCGTCTGCACAGTCAACGCTTGCTCCAGTGTTATTGTGGTTCAGTAACGTCAGCTGTTCCCCAGCTGTGTGTCTGGCAAATTCTCCTGCTTTGTCCACATCCACTGTATTACTGATTTAAAACTTGCTCCAATTACACCTCTGGTTCCTCTGTTTTTAGTAATTACCCTGGGCTCCAATACCGCTAGTTGCTGCTCAGAAGTGCCGTCTGCACAGTCAACGCTTGCTCCAGTGTTATTGGGGTTCAGTAACGTCAGCTGTTCCCCAGCTGTGTGTCCGGCAAATTATCCTGCTTTGTCCACATCCACTGTACTACTGATTTAAAACTTGCTCCAATTACACCTCTGGTTCCTCTGTTTTTAGTATTTACCCTGGGCTCCAATACCGCTAGTTGCTGCTCAGAAGTGCCGTCTGCACAGTCAATGCTTGCTCCAGTGTTATTGGGGTTCAGTAACGTCAGCTGTTCCCCAGCTGTGTGTTCGGCAAATTCTCCTGCTCTGTCCACATTCACACTACTACAGATTTTAAAGTTGCTCCAATTTTGCCTCTGGCTCCACTCTGTTTTTAGTATTTACCCTGGGTTCCAGCACCGCCAGCTGTTTCCTAGCAGTGTCTTTGGCACGGGTTCTCCCTCCTGCCCAGCCTGGTTTCAGCACGCCAGCTGTTTCCGGGTAGTGTCAACATCACTTTGCCTCCAATGCGTTGTCCTGTCGTGTTGCGGTCGGGTTAGCCGACTCTATGATGCCTGCAGTTTAGGTGACTCCTATGTGGGCTGCGGGATCTGGCAATGAAGTCTGGTTCCATAGTGCCAATAGGACAAGCACCCCCTGTAGGACTGTGGGTTTTGGTAACTGCGGCCGGCTCGCGGCCTTGAAACTTTTTTTTACATGGGTACCTTCTGCTACCCATCCGGGTTCCAGTACTGTCAGCTGGTTCTCGGCAGTGCCTTTGGATTAGGTGCCTCCTTCTCGGTATCCAAGTTCCACCAACGTCTGCTGGTCCTTGGTAGTGCTTTCTGGCACAGGTACCTCCTGCTTAGTAACCTAGTTCCAGTACCGTCAGCTGGTCTTCGGCAGTTCCATTGGCTCTTGTACCTTCTGCTACCCATCCGGGTTCCAGTACCATCAGCTGGTCCTCGGTAGTTCCATTTGCTCTTGTACCTTCTACTACCCATCCGGGTTCCAGTACCGTCAGCTGGTTCTCGGCAGTGTCTTTGGCACGGGTACTCCCTCCTGCCCAGCCTGGTTCCAGCACGCCAGCTGTTTCCGGGTAGTGTCAACGTCACTTTGCCTATAATGCGTTGTCCTGTCGTGTTGCGGTCGGGTTAGCCGATTCTATGGTGCCTGCAGTTTAGGTGACTCCTATGTGGGCTGCGGGATCTGGCAATGAAGTCTGGTTCCATAGTGCCAATAGGACAAGCACCCCCTGTAGGACTGTGGGTTTTGGTAACTGCGGCCGGCTCGCGGCCTTGAAACTTTTTTTTTACATGGGTACCTTCTGCTACCCATCCGGGTTCCAGTACCGTCAGCTGGTTCTCGGCAGTGCCTTTGGATTAGGTGCCTCCTTCTCGGTATTCAAGTTCCACCAACGTCTGCTGGTCCTTGGTAGTGCTTTCTGGCTCAGGTACCTCCTGCTTAGTAACCGAGTTCCAGTACCATCAGCTGGTCCTCAGTAGTTCCATTGACTCTTGTACCTTCTGCTACCCATCCGGGTTCCAGTACCGTCAGCTGGTCCTCGGTAGTTCCTCAGCCTTCTTGTACCTTCTGCTACATTTCCAAGTTCAAGCTTTTTGAAATGGTTCTTGGTAATCACTCTGGATCTCCCTGACGAGGACCCTGAAGACGAGGACCCTGAAGACCAGCCCGAAGAAGACGAGGACCCCGAAGACGATGACCCTGAAGACGAGGACCCTGAAGACCACCCCGAAGAAGACGAGGACCCTGAAGACCACCCCGAAGAAGACGAGGACCCTGAAGACCACCCCGAAGAAGACGAGGACCCCGAAGATGAGGACCCAGAAGACCAACCCGAAGAAGACGAGGACCCCGAAGACGAGGACCCCCGAAGACGACGACCCTGAAGACCACCCCGAAGAAGACCAAGAAGATGACCCTGAAGAAGTTGACCAAGAGGACAAAGAAGAGAAGACAAGCACCAAGATACAGAAGAACAAGAGACAGAAAACCTAGAAGCAGAAATACAAGAAGCTGCAGAACAAAAAGCTGTAGAACGTTAAGCATAACACTAAAAATCAGAGCAAAAGATAATATCTAAATTCTAAGCAGAAGATGACTAAGCAGTGTATGGGGGTGATTCCGTTCCTCCTCGTGGTGCCCCTGGAAAAGACCTGCTGCTGCAGGCCAAACTGAACGCGGACAAATCCTGTTGTAAATCTTTTGTGACGGGCAGAACGAAAGGTGTAATGTCCAACCTTTTATAGATAACAACTACAGGAATGCCTGTCACAAATAAGAATATGATGAAGAAGAAGAATATGAAGAAGATGAAGAAGTAGAATATGAAGAATGTAAAAAAAAAGAATAATACGAAGAAGGTGAGGAAAAAGAAGATGAAGAAGGTGAAGAAGAAGTGGACGAAAAATATGCTGAGGATGATGAAGGAGAAAGTGTGGGAGAAGTAAAAAAGAAGGTGAAGAGCATGGAAGTAGTGAAACATAAATATCTGACAAAATATAAAAATACTTAACATAGTCAATATTTCTGTAACTCAGAACGTCTTAAAAAAAATATTAATTCCTGCTATTCCATTTGATTGGGCTAAACCTCTATGCCTTTATTGTCTCCCCCACCTCCCCCAATGCATTCCACATTATTCTTAGTTGTTTTCCTTCATGTAGAATTAACCTACAAGGAAAGAAAGGGTTTATTTTCATTCCGATATTTCTGTCCCATTGACTTGCATTGGTTTCCGGTATCGGAATCGGCGATATCCGATACTTTTTCGGTATTGGTCCGATCCAATCCGATTCGATATTTCCCGATATCGGAAGGTATCGCTCAACACTAGCCGTAAGGTGAATAAGGGCTGAGAAGGACTGAGACTAGCTAATTTACACACAGCCATGGGGAACTATATGAATTTAATGTCCATCTCAAAGAAAAGGAAGACTAACTAAGTACCCTGTATTATTTCCATGCCCTATTGCTATTCATTTATTTACTGCGAGTATTTACTTATTTTGTTTTTATCTTAGGTTTTATTAATTATTTGTAGTAGTAAAAAGAAAACTCTTTGATATAATAGAAACAAGATCAGACTAAAAATGTTCATTGTCAGATATGAATTCAGGAGATCATAATCATTAATAAAGGTCTCATTTCACAACTGAACCTGACAACTTTTGAGAATATGTAGAACATTATGTAAATGGGTTGCAGTTAAAAATAGGCAGTGGACATAGAAGAGAGACACCTAGTGCATGGCAGTTTGGAGTGATTTTTCAATGTTAAAACAATTTTTAGATAAAGTGATTTTTCTATTTTTCATATACAAATTCTTATTAAAAACTGTTGCCATAAAATATGAATATAGGTTTTGAAATGTTATTTCTAGTTGGGTTTCTAGCATTGCAATTTATTATTGCCCTACTGACAGAAAGATCAATAATAATAAATCTTATTTTAAAGAGGTTCTCTGAGTAGATGATCAAAATCACCACCATCACATATGTAGTGGGAGAAAAGCAAACTTCTCAGCTGACTGAGTAGAACAGCCTTTTTTACTGCAGCTTCAGTTTTGCTTCAGAGTGACTCAGAAGGATCGGTTTACAAATTAGAATGGAGCAGAAATTTAGCTGGATGCTCTGCTCTCCTGAAGCAGGGGATAAATCTTTTTTTTTCTCTTACCACAACCTTGTTTCATGGCTGAGTGAGCAGATTAGTTAAGTTTGCTCATGAAGCTGCTCCTCTGTCAGTCAAGAAACACCTCGAGCTGTGTTTCTTTAGGCTGCAACCATCCTGACACAAAACTAAGATGGGTTGCAGCTTGAAGTATGTGACAGGGGCAATTTTTATCCCATTTTTAGAAAACTTCTTAAATTATCAAGAAGACTACATTTAATAAATATGAGGGCGCTGTTGAAGAGTTTACATGGAGCCTGCGAGTTCAAGTTACGCTACTGAGACTGAATGTGACAAAGATATAGTAACCTGAGGATTGACCATCAATGTTAATATTCAGAAGAACTTTAAGATATGTACATATCTGTATAAAGGCATTTTTAAATAGTGAAGAAAAATATTAGCAGTTTTTAAAGGATGACTGTTTGTCCTGTTTGGACAGTATTGAAGCCTGCAAGAAATCATAAAGTTCCTCTAACTTCTATTCCTATAATAATATATACGAAAACAATGAATAAAATAAACTTTTTTTCCCCACAGTTCAGAACAGTAGTTCTGTGATGAGATTGGAAAGAATGTGAAATTGAAAACACCTCATTAGATGAAAAAGTGGTGGCCTACAGACCAACAATGAACAAAGAAGAGATAAATGAGGTCAATCTGTCAAGGATTGTTTACACTGTTGTCTCAGCAAACAGATAATAGGCATCTTTCCAGTACACAAGAGTCAAATCAAATAGGTGTCTGACAAAACTAATTTAAGCCTACACTGAACACATTAGTAATTTTTCATTAAGTTGATACAGTGTGCCATAATTACGGTTCTAGTGTGGTTTTCTCTTGGCCAAAGGAGAATTGCTCATATTATAACAAAGCAGTTTTTTTTATTTAGAAAAAAACTGCCAAAATTCTTAAAGGAATCTTGAATGCAGAATTGGAGATGACACCAAGCCTCTGGTCATTTATTGCCACCATTTGGTCTGACAGGTTTATAACAGCCTGGATGACTAGTCTTTCTCTAGATTCTGGCAAAACTAGAATCCTTTCAAGATATGCTTTAATTCCATGCAGAATGTAATAATCTCTTTGCTAAAAAATTACAGAAGATTATATTTGACAATATCCAGTAAAGAGTAAAAGCTTCATCTACTCTGATGTTATTAAAAACTAGCAAATAAATCAATTCAAATTGAGATTTGTGGCAAACAATTTTAGCTTTTAAAAAATAAATTCTTATTTATTCTTTAGGGAATCATTTGACAGTAGAAGGCTTGCTGTTTTCTCTGGTTATTTTTCACACTTGCAAGAATAAGACTTCCAAGCCATAGGCTATGGAGGTTCTCAATGTGAAAGTTGCCTATAACTACCCCAGATTCTTCTCGCTGGAGAAGTTTAAAAATGGCGTAGGGAGGCCTGAACTGTTTACATATTTTTGGACCCTCTGGTTTTTCTATTTTCCCATGTTGTTGCTTTGTATAAAACATATATAAGTCTAATATAGCCGAACACTGAACAGTTTTTTAAAAGTTCGGGTACCAGAACAGTACCCGAACCCAGAACCCAAACACGGACCCCATTCATTTGAATGGGAGACACAAATTCACCTGGTTTCCCGCTTTGTCATTTGTGTGACAGCACAGTAAACACAGCCTCTGATCGGCGGTAATTGCATTACCGTGATCAGAGCACTGTGTCATCATGCTGACAGGTATCAACACGATGCCACAGCTGTGACAGTGACCCGCGGTAAAGAGCTTACCGCCGGTCATAGGCTCCGGCTGATGGTACTACTACCACCATCAGCTGACACCTCCTGCCATTGAAAACAGTGAGCACAGGCACCGCTGGATGGGAGCAGTAGTCTCCCAACCGCCAGCAGCAGCTTCATCCTTACCTTTCCAACGCAGTCCAAATAATGAGTGTCCCACGAAGATTCCATGAACAGAGCGGCCACACTATGTGACCGCTCTGTTCATTTGCCGGCAATACACTGACTGTACTCCCGACAGATGATGTCTGTGCATGTACAGTCAGTATTTTCCCACGCTTGCAATGAGTTGAACTCAGTTCAACTCATTGCATGCATGAGAAAATACTCACTGGGCATGCGGTGACCTGTTTTGCCAGCAATACACTGAGTCAGTGTATTGTCGGCAAATGAACAGAGCAGTCACATACTATGCGGCTGCTCTGTTTATGGGATCTTTGTGGGACACTCGTTATTTGGTACTGTGGAAAGGTAAGGATGAGGTTAACTTATTATTTTATTTTTATTACAGAAGATCGTTGGCTTCAGCTGGAATAGGCATGACGGTAAGTATGGTTTAATTTAGAACATTAAAGGAATCATGGCTTTATTTCAAATAAAATAATTTATTCTGGGTGTGGGTGTTTTTATTTAAAATTTTACTTATACTATGGGGTTAGTAATGGGGGCGTCTTATAAAGACGCCTCTTCATTACTAACCTGGGCTTGATGTCAGCTGGCATTATAAGCTGACATCAACCCCAACCCTATTACCCCACTGCCACCGCTACAGGGCAGTGGGCAGAGCGAGGCTAAGTGCAAGAATTTCTGGGCGGCTGAGGGCTCCTGTTTCTAGTCTCCGAGGGGGCCAATATTCATGGCCCCTTCCTAGGCTACTAATATCAGCCTCCAGCTGTCTGCATAGCTTTTGATAGCTGTTAAAATAGGGGGACCCCACGTCCTAATTTTTTGGGGGTCCCCCATTTTAATAGCTAGTAAAGGCTATGTATACAGCTGGGGGTGGATATTAGTAGCCTGGGAAGCTCCATGGGTATTACCCCCTTCCAAGGCTAAAAACAACAACCCCAGCTGCCCGCTTTCCCTCAGCTGGTTAATAAAATTACAGGGGTCCCCATTTTATTTTTTTTCCAGTAATTAACTCATTTGTTAATAAATGACATGAACAGTAAGGTACACACGCAAAGCACGGATTATATCTATCACATATTTATATCTATCTCTATATCTATCTATTATCAATCTATTATTTATATATCTAGCTTTCCATATATCTATCTATAGATCTATTATCTGTCTATCTATTATCTATATCTATATCTATCTATCTATCTATCGATCTATCTAAAAATCTATCCATATATATTATCTATCTATAAATCTATCCATATATCTATTAATCTATTTATCTATCTATCCATATATTTATTATCTATCTATCCATATATCTATTACTATCTATCTATAAGTCTATTTATCTATCCATGTATACAGTGCATTGTGAAAGTATTTGGCCCCCTTGAACTTTTCTACCTTTTGCCACATTTCTGGCTTCAAACATAAAGATATAAAATTCTAATTTTTGGGGGAAGAATCAACAACAAGTGGGACACAATCGTGAAGTGGAACTAAATTTATTGGATATTCTAAACTTTATTACCAAATTAAAAACTGAAAAGTGGGACGTGCAATATTATTCGGCCCCCTTGAGTTAATACTTTGTAGCGCCACCTTTTGATGCGATTACAGCTGCAAGTCGCTTGGGGTATGTCTCTATCAGTTTTGCACATCGAGAGGCTGAAATTCTTGCCCATTCTTCCTTGCAAAACAGCACGAGCTCATTGAGGTTGGATGGAGGGCGTTTGTGAACAGCAACTCTTTCCGCAGATTCTCGATTGGATTCAGGTCTGGACTTTGACTTGGCCATTCTAACACCTGGATACGTGCGTTTGGTCTCCTCCCCCTTTCTAGCAGCAATCCTGACATGCGTTTTTTAACACTGGAGACGCCGCTTTTCGGCGTTGTTCACATGTTGATGCGGTGGGTCAATCCTGATTTTTTTGATTCCATATACCTGTATCTATTAAGTAATTTATCATGGATTGAGCTATATCATGTAAACAAACAATGGGTATGTATTTTCATGAATCAAAAAAAGCTTTATATAATGTGATCTATCTATGTTTATGTATTGTATGTTTTTATGCACTTTGCACGTTGCACCTTTTGCACTTTATAATGTAATTGTCCTTTAAATGGATGACCTGATATATACCTCACCTGCATACTCTGCACTTTGCTTGAAAAAGGCAGTATTCAGCCGAAATGTTGCCACAGCTCTTGCTGAGCTAATAAATCATCTATTTATGGAGTGCTGTTTCTACTATTTTTTTAATATGTAAGAAGGTTTGGTATTTACCTGGAGGACGGGCACCCACCTATTTACAAGTTGTTTGCTTGTGCTGCACTTTTTTTTTTTTTTCTATCTATCTATCTATCTATCTATCTATCTATCTATCTATTTATTTATCCATATTTATATTATCTATTTATATATCTATCCATATATCTATTAATCTATTTATCTATCTATCAATCAATATATCTATATATCCATATATCTATCCATTATCTATCTTAGATAGATAATTAGATAGGTGAACAGATAATAGATAGATATATTGATAGATAAATAGATGTAGATCGATAGATAGATATATGGATATATAAATAATAGATATACAGATAGATATAAATATGTGATAGATATAATCTGTGCTTTGCGTGTGTACCTTACTGTTCATGTAATTTATTAATAAATGACTACATTTCTGGAAAAAAATGGTGTGGGGACCCTCGTAATTTTATTAACCTGCAGAGGGAAAGCGGACAGCTGGGGCAGATGTTTTTAGTCTGGGTAATATCCATGGAGCTTCCCAGGCTACTAATATCAACCCCCAGCTGTATACAAAGCCTTTACTGGCTATTAAAATGGGGGACCCCCAAAAAAATGACGTGGGGTCCCCTTATTTTAAAAGGTAGCAAAGGCTATGCAGACTGCTGGAGTCTGATATTAATAGCCTAGGAAGGGGCCATGAAAATTGGCCCCCTCCAAAACAAGAAACAGGAGCCCTCAGCTGCCCCAGAAATGGCGCATCCATAGGATGCACCAATTTTGGCACTTAGCCTCGCTCTGCCCACTGCCCTGTAGCGGTGGCAGTGGGGTAATAGGGCTGGGGTTGATGTCAGCTTATAATGCCAGCTGACATCAAGCCCAGCAGGTTAGTAATGGAGAGGTGTCTATATGATGCCCCCATTACTAACCCCATAGTGTAAGTAAAATGTAAAATAAAAACACCCACACCCAGAATAACAAATTTTTTTGAAATAAAGCCATGATTCCTTTAATGTTCTAAATTAAACCATACTTACCGTCACGCCTAGTCCAGCTGAAGCCAACAATCTCCTGTAATAAAAATGAAATAATAAACCAACCTCATACTTACCAAATAACGAGTGTCCCACGAACATCCCATCAACAGAGCGGCCACGTTGTATGTGACTACTCTGTTCATTTGCCTGCAATACACTGACTCAGTGTATTGCCGGCAAAACAGGGCACCGCATGCCCAGTGAGTATTTTCCCATGTGGGAAAATACTGACTGCGCATGAGCAGACCTCATCTGCCCGGAATGTACTGAGTCAGTGTATTGCCGGTAAATGAACAGAGCGGTCACTTACAGTGTGGCCGCTCTGTTCATGGAATCTTCATGGGACACTCGTTACTTGGACTGCGTCAGAAAGGTAAGGATGAAGTTGGTTAATTATTTTACTTTTATTACAGGTGATCATGGGCTTCGGGAATTAGGTGTAAGGTGAGTATATGGTGTTTTTTATTTTTTATTTTTTGCAGGGGCCGCGAACATCAGGGACGATGTGTAGGTGAGTATAATGTGCTTTATTTTTATTTTAATATTTTTTTATTAATTTTAATTTTTATCTTTTTACATTCAGCACAGCACAGGCACCAGCGGATGGAAGACTATCGCTCCCATCCAGCAGTGCCTGTGCTCGCTGTTTCCAATGGAAGGAGGCGCCGGCTGATGTTGGTAGTAATTCCATCAGCTGGCGCCTATGACCCGCGGTAAGCTTTTTACCGGCCGGGTCACTGTCACAGTGCTCTGACCGTGATAATGCAAAAACCGCCGATCAGAGGCAGTGTTTCCTGCGCTGTCATGCAAGTGGATGTTTTCCTAATATCATTTGCATTATGTTTTGGGCACTGCTAGTAGTGATGGGTGAGCACTAAAATGCCCGGGTGCTCGATGCTCGGGTCGAACACATTGGAATACTTGGGTGCTTGATAGTGTTGAGCCACCCCCGTAGTGTTCGGGTTCGGTTCGTCGAACACCGGGATGTTCGAGGAACTGTTCGTCGAACACCTTAGAACACCGTCGAACACCGTTAAAACCAATGGCAGGCAAACAAAAACACATAAAAAAGCATAGAAAACACCTTCAAAGGTGTCCAAAAGCTGACAAACTGCTCAGAAGACGCTCTCTTTAAAAAAGCCGGCCGGCAATTCAGCACCGGCATACACCGGTACCCGACAATTTAGACAAGAAGGAATAGAGCATCACACATAGATTAGATAGATAGAAACATGTCAGTCACATATATATGAACTACAGTGACAGTGTAGCTTACTGTACTTGTCATTTAGTGTAAAGGATTTATTAAAAAAAATAATAGTGTTTTCGTGCACCGTCTCTTTAAAAAAGCCGGCCGGCAATTCAGCAGCGGTACCCGACAATTTATAACAGAAAGAATAGAGCATCACACATAGATATAAACATGCCAATCACATATATAATAAGTACAGTGACAGTGTTGGTTACTGTACTTGTCATTTAGTGTAAAGGATTTATTTAAAAAAATAATAGTGTTTTCATGCACCGTCTCTTTAAAAAAGCCGGCCGGCAATTCAGCCTCGGTACCCGACAATTTAGAACAGAAAGATAGAGCATCACACATAGATTAGATAGATAGAAACATGTCAGTCACATATATAAGAAGTACAGTGATAGTGTTGATCACTGTACTTGTCATTTAGTGTTAAAATAAAGGATTTATTAAAAAAAAAATTGGCGTGGGGTTCCCCGTAATTTTAGTCTCTAGCGGAGGTTAAGCAGACGGCTGGGGCAGATGTTTGAAGCCTGGGAAGGGGGTAATACCCACGGAGCTTCCCAGGCTACTAATATCAGCCCCCAGCTGAATACCTAGCCTTTACTAGCTATTAAAATGGGGGACCCCCCAAAAAAAATGACGTGGGGTCCCCCCTATTTAAATAGCTAGCAAAGGCTAAGCAGACAGCTGGGGGCTGATATTAATAGCCCAGGAAGGGTGCCATGAATATTGGCCCCCTCCCAGGCTAGAAACACCAGCCGTCAGCTGTCCCAGAAATGGCGCATCCGTAGGATGCGCCAAATCTGGCACTTAGCCTCGCTCTTCCCACTGCCCTGTAGCGGTGGCAGTGGGGTAATAGGGCTGGGGTTGATGTCAGCTTATAATGCCAGCTGACATCAAGCCCAGGTTAGTAATGGAGAGGCGTCTATAAGACACCCCCATTACTAATCCCATAGTCAAAGTTAAAAGAAAACACAAACACCCAGAATAAACTCCTTTAATTGAAATAAACACACAATTCTTTATTGTTCTAAATTAAACCATACTTACCATCACGTCCATTCCAGCTGAAGCCAACGATCTCCTGCAATAAAAGTAAAATAATAAACCAACATCATCCTTACCTTTCCATGGTTCCCACGGCAGCTTCAGCTCTGCTACATCGAGATGACAGGCTGGACCGCAGCAGAACGCTGCCATCCAGCCTGTCATCCCGCAGACACTGAGAAGCGCAGGCTTGCTTGCGCTCCTCAGTGTCTGGTTGTGACGGCATAAAGATGAGCCGAGGTCATGTCCAATGAGCTCGGCTCACCTCAAGCACGTCACTGACAGCGTGGGAAAATTCTCACGCTGTAGCGCTGAGTGCAGGAGAATTTTCCCACGCTGTCAGTGACGTGGATGAGGTGAGCTGAGTTCATTGGACATGAACTCGTCTCATCTTTATGCCGTCACACCGAGACACTGAGGAGCGCAAGCATGCCTGCACTTCTCAGTGTCCGCGGCATGGCAAGCTGGATGGCAGCGTTCTGCTGCGGTCCAGCCTGTCATCTCGATGTAGCAGAGCTGAAGCTGTCGTGGGAACCATGGAAAGGTAAGGATGATGTTGCTTTATTATTTTACTTTTATTGCAGGAGATCGTTGGCTTCAGCTGGAATGGGCGTGGTGGTAAGTATGGTTTAATTTAGAACAATAAAGGAATGTGTCTTTATTTCAATTAAAGGAGTTTATTCTGGGTGTTTGGGTTTTCTTTTAACTTTGACTATGGGATTAGTAATGGGGGTGTCTTATAGAAGCCTCTCCATTACTAACCTGGGCTTGATGTCAGCTGGCATTATAAGCTGACATCAACCCCAGCCCTATTACCCCACTGCCACCGCTACAGGGCAGTGGGAAGAGCGAGGCAAAGTGCCAGAATTAGCGCATCCTATGGATGCGCCAGTTCTGGGGCGGCTGATGGCTGGTGTTTCTAGCCTGGGAGGGGGCCAATATTCATGGCACCCTTCCTGGGCTATTAATATCAGCCCCCAGCTGTCTGCCTAGCCTTTGCTAGCTATTAAAATAGGGGGGACCCCACGTCATTTTTTTGGGGGGGGGTCCCCCTTTTTAATAGCTAGTAAAGGCTAGGTATTCAGCTGGGGGCTGATATTAGTAGCCTGGGAAGCTCCATGGGTATTACCCCCCTCCCAGGCTTCAAACATCTGCCCCAGCCGTCTGCTTAACCTCCGCTAGAGCCTAAAATTATGGGGACCCCCACGCCAATTTTTTTTTAAATAAATCCTTTATTTTAACACTAAATGACAAGTACAGTAAGCAACACTGTTACTGTACTTCATATATATGTGACTGACATGTTTCTATCTATCTAATCTATGTGTGATTCTCTATTCCTTCTATTCTAAATTGTCGGGTACCGCTGCTGAATTGCTGGCCGGCTTTTTTAAAGAGACAGTGCATGAAAACACTATTATTTTTTTTAATAAATCCTTTACACTAAATGACAAGTACAGTAAGCAACACTGTCACTGTACTTCATATATGTGACTGACATGTTTCTATCTATCTAATCTATATGTGATTCTCTATTCTTTCTATTCTAAATTGTCGGGTACCGCTGCTGAATTTCCGGCCGGCTTTTTTAAAGAGACGGTGCATGAAAACACTATTATTTTTTTTGATAAATCCTTTACACTAAATGACAAGTACAGTAAGCAACACTGTCACTGTACTTCTTATATATGTGGCTGACTTGTTTCTGTCTATCTAATCTATGTGTGATGCTCTATTCTTTCTGTTCTAAATTGTCGCGTACCGGTCTATGCTGCTGCTGAATTGCCGCTTTTCATGTTTCACTGTTGGCACTGTTCCCATCGATTTGGGCAATCACTGTAATGCCACAACCACCATGGCTGTGGCATTACAGTGAGTAGCAGGCAATCCCTGCATGATTGGTGCTCAAAATAGCGCCAGACATGCAGGACACGCTTTTGGTGCACGAACAGTTATCGAACATAACCTCGAACAGCCGAATTTTTTGCAAATCGTTCGGTTCGTCGAACAACTCGAACACCGCCCAAAGCAGCTCGAATTTGAGATTGGCGAACAGTTCTAGTCGAACACCGCTCATCTCTAGTGCTTGACCCGAGCAACGAGCTCAATGTAAATCTATGGGAAACTTGAGCATTTTTCAGGTGGCTCCCCCCGGCGGTCTGCAGAGGGACTAACAATTGTCAAAATCAATGAGAACAGTGCTCAAATGGCATGGGAACAGCATGGGGAAGAGCCCTGGAAGCATTTCTGACTCCCAGGTCACTTTTGGCAACAATGTTATCAGAAGTATTACGCCACTTTTACGGACTCACAATAAAATATGCAAAAACGAAACCAAAATGGATTTTCCTGGGAAATATGTTAAGGGACATCCTTTCCATGGTAATGACTTGTATAGAAGGCAAAATAAATAACCAAAACCAAAAATATTCCTGCACACCTTGAGCTATGTTCACACATAGCGGTTTTGATTCCTTTTTGCAATATTGTATTGCTTTCAACCGTGACAAATGCATTCACCGGGAAATGTCATTTTAACATTTTAACATTTTACAACCTTATCTGGCCATGTGGTATCTGAGACATGATCAGACACATCCTGTTTCATTTATGAAGGAGGTACTCTGAACGTCACAAAGCATATTTTTATAATGCCATCAAGTGGCCTTTATTATTCTTAAAGGGCCAGCAGTCGGCCCTCACTATTCTTAGAGTGCCATCAGCCGGCTATGCTTTGTTGTTCCCATTATTAAAGAGTGGGTCTCCTATACTGTTATTGCGTGTGCAGTGAGTGGCAGGGCTGCCAAAAATTTGGACGCACCCCAATACCCCTTTGAAAATTTGGACGCACCCCAATGCCCCTTTGAAGAGACTTTGAGGAGGGCCTCCTGAAAACAATGTTTCCATTATTAGGAAATGGGTCTTCCATACTGTTTGATATGCAGTGAATGCAAGGGCTGCCAAAATTTTGGGCCTACTCCAATGCCCCTTGGAAGAGACATAGAGGAGGGCTTCCTAAAAAAAAATGTTCCCATTATTAGGAAGTGGGTCTCCCATAGTATTGGCCTATGCAGTGAATGTAAGGGCTGCCAAAAATTGGGAGGCACTCCAATGCCCCTTGGAAGAGGAGGATGAGGAGGAAGAACAGGCCTGATGAAAAAATGTTCCCATTAGAAATGAGCGGGTCTCCTATACTTGTAATGCTCATGCACTAAGTAAATGGGCTGACAAAAATCTACCCCTGAGGGGTATACATGAACATACATGAACATACTATGGGCCTCATAAACACACTTTAAAAAAATTATGTGGGTGTTGCATCACGGACCACGGTCACCCTGGTGATATGGTGGTGGAGTATGAGGATGAGGAGAAGGAGGAGGACAAGAGCAAATAGCCAAAATCAGGAAGCGTATACCCATGTGTGGGTGTGAAAAGGTGCATGGGAATGCACCTCCCAAAAAAAGACACTGGATTTGAGTTTATGTTATGCAGCTATCATTTGGTGGTGTTGAGAAGTCTGGCCCAATCCAGCTCTTGATCATTTTTCTAAGAGTCAGCCTGTCAGCATTTTCAGTTGATAGGCGGATGCGCTTATCAGTTATAATTCCACCAGCGGCACTAAAAACCAGCTCTGATAAAACGCTGGCGGTAGGGCAGGCCAGGACCTCCATGGTGTACTGAGCCAGTTCATTCCACGTATCCAGCTTGGATACCCAATAATTATAAGGCACATAGGAATCACATAGGACATTGGTATGGCTAGGTACTCCCTCAGCATCTTCCCAAATTTTGCACTCCTTGTGAGAGTACTCCACACCTTAGGGCATGTGCGATGGGAAGGACTGACAAAATTCTCACAGAACTTTGACAGTGTTACCCTGCCTCTGCTGGCTTGGAGTTGTGTCTCTCTCACCTGTAGTCCCTGGTTGTCCAAAGAACTGTGACCTCCGACCGCCAGTGTTTTCAGATGGGAATTATTTTAATAGTTCCGCAACAAGGGCCTTCTGATACTGCCCCAGTTTTGTAGACCTGTCCGCCTCAGGAAAAAGAGATAGAAAGTTCTCCTTGTAGCGTGGGTCTAGAAGTGTCACCAACCAGTAATGACTGTCACCCAAAATTTTGAGAATGCAAGGGTCATGGGAAAGGCAGCGTAACATAAATTCAGCCATGCATGCCAGACTGCTAACAGGCAAGACTTCCGTGTCCTCACCAAGAGGACGACTGACCATGCTCTCCTCCTCCTCTCTATCCTCAGGCCATCCTCACTGAACAGATGGTATGACAGTTGTGCAGGTAGTACCGTCTATAGCGCATGAAACTAGCTCCTGTTCTTCCTCCTCCTCCTCCTCTTCCTCATTGTCACCCAATCTACATTTGGATGAAATGAGGCTGGGCTGTTTGCAATCACCCTGTATGGTTCCTTGCTCCATCTCATCGTGCTCCACCTGCAATGCATCCTCTTTGATTGTGAGCAGAGAGCGTTTCAGAAGACAGAGAAGTGGAATGGTGACACTAATTATGGCATCATCGCCACTCACCATCTTGGTGGAGTCCTCAAAGTTTTGGAGGATGGTAAATATGTCTGACATCCATGTCCACCCCGGAGGTCTTATGTATGGAGTCTGAACTTCTTCTGCTCACAAATCCATTCCAACATCTGCAGTGTAGAGTTCCAATGTGTGGGGGACATCACACACCAGTTTTTGAGCCAGAAGCTGGGCCAGGCATGGTACGTGTGTGAGCTCGCCTTGCCTCAGAGCCGCCACCAGGTTCCGGCCTTTGTCACACACGACCATGCCTGGCTGTAGGTTCAGTGGTGTGAGCCACAGATCTGCCTGCTCTTTCTGAGCTGTCTACAACTCTTCAGTATTGTGCGGTTTGTCACTTAAGCATATTAGCTTCAGCACAGCCTGTTGCCATTTGGCTGAGGCAGTGCTGCAGTGCTTCCAGCTTATGACTAATGTGGTCATTTCAGAGATGGAGGCTGAAGAGGTGGAGGATGCTGAGGAGAATGAGGTGCAGGAGCTGTAGACTGTGGGGGCAACCCTGATTGACCTAGGGCCTGCAATCCTTGGCGTCGGGAGGATGTGTTCCGTGCCAAGGTCCGACTGGGTCCTGGCTTCCACTATGTTAACCCAGTCTGCCGTCAGCGAGATGTACCATCCCTACCCACAAGCACTTGTCCCCGTGTCCATCATTAGGAGGACTTTCCCGGTAGCTGCGTTGCTGAGGGCACGGCTAATGTTTTGGGACACGTGTTTGTGTAATGCGGGGACGGCACACCGGGAGAAATAGTGGCGACTGGGGACCAAGTACCGAGGGACGGCCACCGCCATCAGGTTGCGGAATGCTTCCGTCTCCACGAGCCTAAAAGGCAACATTTCTAGCGCAAGCAGTCACGAAATATGGGAATTTAGTAGTGTGGCCTGTGGGGCATTGGCTCCGTATTTGCACTTGCGTTCCAAGGACTGGGGTATCGACAACTGAATGTTGTGCTGGGACAAGGACGTGGACATACTTCCTGATGCTGCCACTATAGAGTGTGCAATGACAGGTGCAGGGCAGGAGACATCTTCGCATGCACCATGGACAGGGGATTTACTGGCATGCACAACAGCGGAAGAAGCAGTGGTGCCACCAGCAGACACTGTTCCTGGACCCTTGGGTTCGGCCCACAAAGTCGGGTGCTTTGCTTCCATTTGCCTGATCATGCTGGTGGTGGTCAGGCTGGTAATTTTACCACCCCTGCTGATGCTGGCCTGGCAGTTGGTGCAAATGGCCTTTTTGGGATTATCGGCAGAGTCTTTAAAAAACAACCAGATTCAGGAAGACCTAACAGTTGTACTGGCAACTTCCTCCATGTTGGTATTACCTTCTGCCTTCCCAAGGGTGGACGCATTTCAGAGAAAAAAACCTTGATATTACTGAATGTTTGTAGCCACCCGTCACCTTCCTCTGGCCTCAGGTGTTCAGCAAAGTAATGAGGAGTAGTGTTAGTCACACAGGGAAGCAGTGTAAGTAACTAACACCGCTAATCCTCCTATGTTTGATACTCTCCTTTTTAATTTTTTTTATATCTTATAAGTATTAAATAAATAACTATATTTTTATATATAGCTCATATTTCTATGTGAAATGAAGGCTGTGCAGCACTACTAATGCGGGTTCACAAATAGGAATCCATTCCAATATAAGTAAAAAATACTTTGGTGACATGATTTAGTGCACACATCACTTCCGGTCACGAAGGCATGCCAATATCACATGACGTGCCGCGGCCGTAAGTTCATTATCACCAGGAACTGCTGGAGATGCCATTCACTAGCGGGCTCCCTCTATTAGAGACGCACCGCTCCGGATCTAACAGCGCCATCTCTCTCAGCACAGGTGTGCTTTTTCTGCTCCGCCAGTTTAACATTACTTATCCTTCCATGGTACTTCTGGTAAGCCCTACCTGTTGAATGTTAGTGCATAATGTGTTTTTGAGCATTCCCCTTATTTGTTTCACGGTATTTATATCCCTGTTTTTCTTTTACAGCCTGCTATGAACCATATAATACATACAAAACAGTATACTGGTAAACTCATCTCTTGTACATTTTGTCTATTTATGACTCTATTGTCAGACTTATAATTTCACATACTGTCACTTTTATGGAGTCCCATTCATTTTTTTCGGCTTTTAATTCATATGTTATTTTCTGCTATTTCTTCTGATGCTGTTTTCTGACAATCTCTTGAACTAAATGGCACTTGATTATTGTTTTTCTATGCAATGTGTCAAGATTAATATTGATAATCTTTTTTGCTTTCTGTATTAATTTATATTGACTGTTATTTATTGTTTTAGAGTTCTGAAGAAGGCCATAAATTGTGTAAACTTTAACAAATCCTACTAACAAGTGGAGAAATTGTTCAATAAACTCATTATGTTTTGCAGGAACTTTTGGAGTTCCAAATTAATTTTTTACTCATATTCCTGTGTTTATAGGATTTGGTTTATGATAAGGGAGAGCCCTTAATGGTGTTGGTTAATTAGGTAACTATGCTGATGTAAAGTAGATATGTGGTAAATGTTATTTATTAAAATAAACATGGTAAATGTTATCTATTAACATGTTTGTGTGATATAACTATCTAATTTATGGACATAAAAATTAAAAGTTTGAAAATTGCAAAATTTTCAAAACTTTTGCCAAAATTCAGATATTTTCACAAATCAACGCAAAAGATATCGACAGAGACAGTCCCCTAAATTCCAGCATACAGACACAGCCCCCCTAAACCCCAGAGACAGTTCCCTTTAACTCCCAGTCTACAATAAAATAACCACCTATCCCTCAATCTATAGTAATAGCCCCCCTGGCTCTGATAGTTGTCTTTCTCCTGGCTCCTGTCCTGCTCTGGGCTCTGGTGTCTGTCCTCCTTTGCGGCGCCCTGCTGTGGCGTCTGCAGCATTTGGATGCCGCAGCAACTCAGAGCAGGGAGCTGATTGACACTTCTGACCACAGAAATGCCGGTGCTAGTACTTCTGGGGTCAATTAGCTCCCTGTGTCTGTGGTTAATTTGTATTTGCATATTAAAGATGCAAATACAAATGAATGGAGTTGTGCACTCCTCCAAAAAGACAGAAGATTTATTGCATTGTCTAACGGAGGAGGATGGGATATTAAAAAAATGGTATTTTTTTTCTCCCTCTCTCTTTTTGTGCCACCCCTGCAACCCGTTGTCCTAGGCATCGGACCCCCATCGGCTCTGATTGGTGGTAACCTTACTGAAGTCACCGCCGGACAAAGCCGCTGGGTATCGTCGTTACCTCACTTTCACACAGAGGACAGCTTGTGAGCCAGCAGCTATGACCGTCAGTGACAAGGTTACGTTGGTCAGGCTGATTACTATTATTTTCATCAGTATCTCCTGCTCTCGCTGATAGCAGCGAGAGCAGGTGATGGTGATGAGCGTATTCATCAGCCGGCGCCTATACATAGTGATAGCTTTACTGCTATCAACAGGCGCTGGAGACAAAGAAGAAGATGGATGCGGATTACTTTGTGGGATCATTTTATTAATAAATGGATGTACGAGGGCTAGTGTGGTGGAGTCTTTTATCAAATAAAATTTTCTTTCTTTCTGTGTGTGTGCTTATTTATTTTCACTACTAGGATAGTAGTGGGAGTATCTCTCCATTACTATCCCCAAAAACAATTACCCCGACTGCCAATATGATGCGCCACTTCTGGGGCAGATGCAGACTGATATTTGTAGGTTGGAAAAGGTCCAATAACCTTGAGCATTTCCAGCCTAGTAATATCAGCCTGCAGCTGTCTGCTTTCCCTTAGCTGGTTATTAAAAATAGGGATGAGAAGTAGGTTTGTTTTGCTGCAGTGAGTGGATTTGAAAATAATGAGGAACTATTTGAATGTGATGAAGTGCCATCGTCGCTCAGCAATCTTGGAAGCCTGCCTCAGTTCTTTGGTCAGGCTGGTGTGCTAGGGTTGATTGTGCGAGCTTTGGTAAGTGTGAAGGGGGTGACTGATTCGAGAGCCACAGCTGTCGTGGTGTTATATAAAGAGGCAGCTGCATCTGCATGGTGTAAGGCACCTATGTCTGCAAGAGGGAGAAGACATTCAGAGAGTTAGTGTAGATCAGGGTATTTGAGATTTCTATGAGGGTGTGCAAGTTTGTTGAGTGGGGATTGTGTACCTGGAGAGAAGAGGGAAGAGAATGTAAGTAGGTTGTGGTCAGAAAGAGGGAGAGGTGAGTTTGAGAGGTTAGATAGGGAACAGAGAGGGGTGAAAATGAGGTCTAGTGTGTGACCCTGTTTGTGAGTGGCTGCGGAAGACCATTGAGTGAGGCCAAAAAAGGTAGTGAGAGATAGAAGCTTAGAGACAGCTGAGTGGGACATGTTAATGGGGATGTTGAAGTCACCCATGATGATAGTGGGGATGTTAGCGGAAAGGAAGTAAAGTAGCCAGGTGGTGAAGTGGTCAAAGAAGGTGGCTGCTATCAATGTGGTTATCAATAGTTGACTGAGGATTGTTCTGCCACGCTGAATGCACTTAGACAAATTATCAAGATCCACTGCTGGCACTGTCAGAAAACACCGACACTTTGCAAATAAAGAGAGAGGCACTGATCTGCTAACAACAATATATTAATAAGTGGGGTACAGTGCTATTTCCTGTACATTTTGGAAAATAAACATAAACAGGACCAGCCCTGTAGCGTGCACCTACGCTGGGTTTCCTATGTAGTGATTGTATTGTATTAGGTTTATATTATTGTATATTGTATTGTTAAGTAGATAGCACTATAAATTATCTGCTGTCTACGTATCCATCACTATTGCCTGAAGCAATTTGTATTTTATAAAGTGTAAAAAAAGTTATAAAAAAAGGTTAAATTTATAAAGTGAAATTATTTTTAACAGCATGAAATATGAAGTATAATAATCAAGATAATTGATAACAAGATAATTGTATTTTCTGTCTAAACTATTCTATGGTAAATATAGTTACTGCTTTATTACCATTGGTGAGTAATTGAAAGAGGATGCCGCAATTATGGCTTTTATTGCAGGTATACTTTTATGTTCCAAAATGATGCCTTGCTTCTTACAATAATTGACTTTGCCATTTGTTGTTTGCGCTGAAGAGTAATAAATCTTTAAGAATATTTTCCCTAGTATTGTATTCAATTAAAAAAAGGAAAGCAGTCAGAAAGCATATACTTTTCTCATACTAATGGCTTCATTAGCATGACTCAAATCAAATGAAAAATGCATAGTGCAGATAAAATCAATTCAAGAGTGAAGTACTGCACATGCTGTAATTATCCCTATAGACGCTTAAGATTTTTTTGCTCTCTGGAAAAAAAATGGAAAATTGGCCAGATATGCAATGACATTTTTTACTTCATACTTTATTATTTCTAGTCTAAGGCTATATATTAAGTGAGAGCTGTACAATGCACAGTCATGTGTAAAAGGAAAGGGAAAATAAAAGTGCTGGACAAGATACCGCAAGCGATATATTAAATGAATGAAGCATAATGGGTTAATCTTTAAAGTAAAAGACAAAATCATGTCAATGATAAAACCCATACATCAGCAATACCTATTAATGTTTCATGCTATTAAAACGGGTCTGCTCTCAGTATGAGTTAATATCAGACTGCCTGACAGGTAATATATCTTATGGTAATCTAAAATGACTTAAAGCCTAAAAATGGAGACTATATAAATAGGTATGGAATAATGTGATAAGAAACATTTTGGAGGTGATAATGGTATTGTTTAATTTTTTTCATACTTTTTTTTTCTCATACAGATGTCACAAAGTGGAAAAAGTAATTTACTTTTCAGGTCTTTACCAATTGATTATTATTAAGAAAATATGTTACATTTATTTGCAGCCCTTAACATACACATCTAGCCTAGTTATAGAGAGAGAGGCAGTACTAGGGTTTGCACTAGTGTATAACTTGTATAAGTGCTCTGCATTGTTTTATCGGATAGCACTTGGCCCAATGTTACACTATGGGGCAGTGTAAATCAGTTTTTTTTTTCTCATGCTGATTCGGATGTTGTGCTGTGCTGTTATGATTTATAGCACAGATGTATACAAAGCAATAGAAATTGGTTCTTACTTACAGAGGTGAGGTCCACACAAAAATTGCAGAAATATACAGGCATACTGAAATATAGGGAATCAAAGCCAGTCTCCCATACTGGTACTTGCCAGTCCTCAAAGAGTGTAATATTCAACAAAGATAGGCACATTCAGCTTAGAATGGCCATTGTCAACAGCCAAACTGGAAACTAGCTTGTTCTGAGCCACTACCTGAATTGTACTAACTGAGGTGTGAACAGGGGCAAGAACAATTGGTATACTGGAAAACTGATTTACAGAGATAGATGCACTGGGAAAGTTGGACTTAGCTTGGAAATATATTCTGGTAGTTGAATGGAAATTAGAAGTAGCAAGAGATAATTAAGAACATTGCTGGAGTTGAAGCTATGTAAAAATAAAGAAACTCCTGACAATCATATAGTGTCTGAGAACGAGAACAAACCTATCTCAATACTCAGATAGCACATGTCTGCGTGAGCCGGACTTAAAAGGCTTGGTTGATGGTGTCAGTATCCAACATAAAATAGCACAAAGGAAACCAGACATAAGGGAAGGAAACAAGGCCTGAGCCAAGATAGATAAATAACATTATCACTGAAAGAATGTTTGCCTTTCATACAAGAGGTCATGAGTTTGAGTTCTGTCATAAACAGCTACAAGAAAAAGTAGATAATTAACTAGTACATAAAGGCAGTCAGATGCCAGAATGGACCCTTCCCCCCAATTCCACAGCATATAAAATTGTTTGAGCCACTATACATTATATAGTGAAAAAAATCCATTGAGATGGGGAGTGAGGAGGAGGAGGATACCAGTAGCGTAAAATAAAATATCAAATAAAGGATATGTTCCAAACCAGAACATTACATATATGAATAGATAAACTGTGGGCCAAGTTCCAGTAGACCCTGGCACCTATCTGGGTTGCCTTGACTGTATTTATAATTCTACAGATGGTCCTTTCTCAAAATTGCCAAAAGCTTACCACAAGATCTAATGTTCACATTTATTTATCGGAATGGACGGCTAGATTTTTTTTTCACCTCTCAGAAAGGTCAATAAATGCACCAAATATATCAGACTTTTCCCCAGATAGTAAAAGTGGGCCAAGGTCTGCACACCGATTATCCAGATTACAGGCAATGTAGACTTTCTCAAGAACAGCTCGAAGAAACTAACTAACCTACTGCTCAGCTTCTACTCAGCTAAACTGTTTCATGACAACCTTGTTCCAACTAAAAACTAGAAATGTACTAAAAAATAAGCCTTACATAAGGATCAGAAGATATGTATTGTAACACTTCAGATTATATTACATAAATACATGCCAATATTTTCAGAACCCAATTCATGTTCAAGCTAAACACTAATCAATTGGAAGCATGCGTTCAAAGTGCTTCAATATTATTTACAAGTTAAGCAATGGATCCACTTTAAAGCTTTTTTCTTTACATGACAATATTTATCAATAATGCAATTCAACATGTTACATTTTTCATCTAAAAACTTAGTCTTTGGCAGCACATCTGTTAGTTCTGTCTTCTCAGTGTTAAAACGAAAAATATCACACTCTAATCTGATCAGAGACTACAAGCTTGATGCTGCCATATGTTTATTATATCTAATAGAAATTGGAATTCTGTATTAATGTTTTCATTTCATTTAGAAAATAAACTCTTTTACAAAAAAAAAATATCTATAATAAATCTTTAATAGTCAATAAATTTGTTTTTCTTTTACATGCTCAAATGTAATTTATTTTATTTTACAAGAAGAGAATGTGGTAACTTGAGCGTATTGTATTTTGTTCATTACAATAGATGTTTTATTTGGATTCTGTACACCTAAAAGCGTATTCAAAATATAGAATTTTATGGCATTTCACTAGTATACAGTATAACATTATGATTGGCTGGTTTGCAACCATTAGAACCTCTGCCAATCCTGAGAACAAAGAGCAGAAAATCGTTTGGGTGGATTACCTACAAAGCCAAATCTGTAGCTAGATATTTCTGCACCAGGGGCAAAGAAGGCAATCTCCAAAACAAACAAAGGAACTACAGCTCTTTAATACATAGCTGCCTTTTTTTTAAAGGGACCACAAGACATTGGACAATTATCTCAAAAGCTCTTTATGGAGCTGCTATTCCCTCATTAATCCATCATTAGGCTGAAAAAAGAAGAAATCCATCTGAGAGATAGCAGAAATGTTAGGAGTGGCTGAATCAACAGTTTGGTACGCTCTGCAAAAAAAAGCGGTGATCTTGGAATCTCAAAAAGGCCTGGACATCCATGGAAGACCACAGTGATGAATGATTGCAGAATCCTTCCCTTGGTGAAGAAAAACCCCATAACAACATCCACCGAAGTGAAAAACACTCTCTAGGATGTAACTGTTTCAGTATCTAAGTTTACCATAAAGAGAAGACTTCATGAGTAGTGTTGAGCCACCCCCGTAGTGTTCGAGTTCGGTTCGGTTCGTCGAACACCCGTGTGTTCGCCGAACTGTTCGTCGAACTGTTCGTCGAACACCTTCGAACACCGTTAAAACCAATGGCAGGCAAACAAAAACACATAGAAACACATAGAAAACACCTTCAAAGGTGTCCAAAAGCTGACAAACTGCTCAGAAGACACAACTAACACATGGAAAAGTGACAAGTACATATAGTCATGCGAAAAGAAAAGAGGTGGAGGAGTAAAAGGAGGGGGAGACACAGATATAGGCATGTCATGCCCTTCTAAAATCCAAAAAGTGAGAAGCCGACACGTTCAGTCCGCTCCTGCCCGTGCCACCTCCGTGTCGCCGGGTTTGTGCCAGAGCCGCGGTGAACCCTGACGGCCAGCCCCCCTCTCCCAATACTGGTGCCTGTCCGCTGGTGGGTCGAGCGAGCCCCCCTGTGGTGGAGGCAGCTCTAAGCTTTTTAATTTAAATTGTCTCTCTAATTTGAATAAATACACTTTAAATCCATTTACAAGGATCTATTGGAGGGCAAGTCTCATGCCAGCAGCCGCGTAATTCCAGCTCCAGTAGCGTCCACTAAAGCTGCTGCAGTTAAAAAGCTTTTATAAGGATCGAGCTCGGCTGTCCACCGCAAGGCATCCTACTGCCAGTCCGAGCCCCTATGCCTTGGGGTGCCTCCTGATGCTCTTCACTGAGTATCCCGTGGTCCCGAAGCATTTCCTTTGAAAAAATTAAGTGTCCAAACTACAGGTGGTGTAGCTTGCTTAACAGCCGGGATAATCCGCTGACTAGCAGACACTGCTACTAGGCACAAAGTATTTCCTGGGCTAGATGCAGTTAAAAATTTGTAATTAGATACTCTCGTTGGATGCTGAGAAAGCATTCCATAGAGTCTCCTGGCACGCCATATATGATTCTCTTAAAAAGCTTGGGGTAGGGGTCTAGGGGACCCTTTTATAGCCAAAATCACGGCCCTGTATCGCAATACGTCACCTAGGCTGAAGATAAATGGAACTGTAGCACCCTGAGGGCTCGGTTGCTACAGAGGTATTGCACCTCACCCAGAGGTGTGATATCTCACTCTCAGGTAAGGATGTAGTGTGGATCAGGACCCGACACCTGCATGCATTACACCACATTGCCGTGGGGCAGGGCGACCAATATGCCCCTGAGATGGGCACGACAGTCCCTGTCCCTGGCTGGAGTGGGGGGAGGGAACACTGAGGAAGGGGAACCCTGTAGTGCAGGAGCAGGGAGGAAGCAGTTCCTGGGTGCATTGAGAAGGGAGTATAAAAGGTGGGCACCATCTTAGTTCAGTGCAGAGAAGTCTGAGCAGAAGTGGCAGGGAGCAGGGGCTCTGCATGAGCTCTGCTCCGGAGGCGGGCCTAGTAACAGAGGCCCAGGCCTGGAAGAGGGAGAAGGAAGGAAGAGGAGCGGAGAAGGCTCCAGGAACGAGGAACGAAGGGATCTCAGGGGTGCGGACGGGCGAGTCGCCACCGCACGCCCGAATCCACCTGCGTGGAGGGGTCAGGCCAAAGGGGGAGACCGGTCCCCGAAACTAGTGGAGGCAGGAAACGACCCTCAGCTAGAAACAGGAGGCTGTGACATTTTATGTGGCGCAGCCCCTCGCTACACCCGCTAGGAAGGCACCACATAGGGTCAGGGAAACTGGCGCCAAGTTTACCAAGAGGAGGCCCGAGGCAGCCGGACAGAAGGGTTGGTAAGAAAGGCCAGACAAAGGACACACAAAGGGGGTCCTGTGAAGCACTCCAAAGTTATCTGGGAGTTGTCTGAGCCCCTCACCTGGTGAGCACAGTACGACGTGGGCAGCCGTTACCTGCAGACGTGGTCTGGATAATAAGAACTGTGAGTAAAGGCCCTGGACTGCATCACTGACTCCGTGTCATTACTGCTGCTGCCCTGCACCATCACCCCCATCCTCCGCATACACTGCCCTGAGGCTATACTCCTCCCGTGGGGAGTTATGCTACGCTCTGCTGCACCCACAACACCAGCCTCAGCGGTCTGCCCTGGAGCGGCGGTTCACTCTGACCGCAATCCACGGGTGGCGTAGTCGGACATTTAAACATCAAAACCACATAAATAGTTCCGCCACTGGTTTGACCGCCCTGAGCCACGGAACCGGGTCGCCGCCACGGAGACTACAACCACCAGCATCCACCAAAAAGGGTCCGGCTCCGGGTGTCCCAAGGCCCAGGGGGCGCGTCAGAACATTTTCATCACCTTTCACAATCACCAATGGGACAAGGCAGAGATGTTCTCTGTCCCCTCTCTTGTACATCCTAGTGACGGAGCACCTGCTTTCATCAATTCGCCATAACCCCAATATTAGGTGGATTGAGGTGGGAGGCACCGAGTACAAGTGCTCTCTATTTGCTGATGATGTCCTAGTATATATCACTCAATCACATATATCCATCCATGCTGTTATGGCTGAAATAGATCACTTTGTTACATGGTCAAATTTTAAAATCAATGCAGCGAAGTCTGAGGCCCTCGATGTCTCCCTCCCCAAATCCATATAGGATTCCATCCAGTCCAACTTTCCCTTTGCCTGGCCCTCACGGGGTATTAAATACTTAGGAATTCCTATTCATAGAGACCTCTCCCATCTATGTTATCTTAATTTTGGGCCCTTTATTGAACAACTCCATACAGACCACGGTTGGCAAGTTAGAACTGTAAGATTCACTACGTGAACCACTGGTGTTTTGTGGAACAGCACATGTACACTGTGTTCCAAATTATTATGCAAAAAGTGTTTAGGAGTGATAAGGGAAGAATTTGTTTGTTTGTCAGTTAAACTCATTGATGGTGATGTGTGTCAGGGCTCTTTATATCACTGTAAGCAATTGCAGACACCTGTGCTAATTAGTTTGGCAGGTGTGTCCAATGAAAGGCAAGACTACTTAAGAAGGCTGTCTCACATTATTAAGCAGCCTACATTTTCTGCCAAAATGGGAAAGAAAAAGGATGTGTCGGCTGCTGAGAAGCAACAAATTGTGGAGTGTTTAGGTCAAGGCATGACTACAATCAACATTGTGCGATGATCAGGATGAAGTGTCTTGGCAATCAAGAAGTATGTAGCTGATTCACAGTACACACGTGTGCGTGCTGATAAGGGCAAATTGAGGACTCTTTCCTACAGGCAATTACGTCAGGTTGAAAGAGCAGCGGCAAAAAAGCCTTGTCATAGCAGCAGACAAGTTTTTGAAGCTGCTTGTGCCTCCAACGTCCCCCGAACAACAAGATGCAGGGTCCTTCAGAGGTTTGCAGCTGTGCATACGCCATCCTGTCGACCTCCTCTATCCACTTCACACAAGCAGAAACGGCTCCAGTGGGCCAAACAGTACATGAAGACTGATTTCAAAACTGTTTTGTTCACGGATGAGTGCCGTGCAGCGCTCGATGGTCCAGATGGATGGAGTGGAGGATGGCTGGTTGATGGACACCCCACGCAAACACGGCTACAGCGCCAACAAGGAGGAGGTGGAGTAATGTTTTGGGCTGGAATCATGGGGAGAGAGATTGTCGGCCCCTTTAGGATCCCTGAAGGCGCTAAAGATGAACTCCATAATGTATGTGGATTTTCTCAAACAGCACTTCCTGCCATGGTTCAAGAAGAAGAACTGTGTATTTCACAGCAAGATCATTTTTCTGCATGATAATGCACCATCTCATGCTGCACATAAAACATCTGCATCTCTGGCTGATATGGGCATAAAAGGGGACAAACTTATGGTGTGACCCCCATGCTCCCCTGACCTCTACCCCATTCAGAACCTTTGGAGCATCATTAAAAGGAGTGTCTATGATGGCGGGAGGCAGTTCACATCTAAGCAACAGCTCTGGGAGGGTATTCTGTCCTCATGCAAAACAATTGAAGCAGAAACCATCCAAAACCTGACAAATTCAATGGACGAGAGAGTTCAGAAGCTCCTTTCGAACAAGGGGTCCTATGTGAAAATGTAACATCACCTAGAATAACGTTTTGAGTTGAAAACTGTTTGATTTCAGCTTCTAACAACCTGCTAATGCTTATAATTTCAAAAATGACCATTTTTTTGGTCTTTATTAAAATGAAAAGGTTGATCGAAAAGTTTGGGGGATCTAAGAGTGTGGCAACCCAGTAGTCATGATTACTTCGAATTCTGACAATATGAGGGTCATGCTGCAGGTAGTGCAGCAAGAAGGCATTTATGTGTCTTGCGCATCTCGGAGCCCCAAAATTATTTTCCGGGCTAGATGCAGCTAAAAATTATTATTAATTTTAAATCTGGTGAAGCTTTAGTATAGATGGCCTAATAGGATCAGTGCTGCACACTGCTACAAAGCCCAAATTATTTTCCAGTCAAGATACAGATAAACATGATTAGTAATTTTAAATCTGGTGGAGCTTATTATAGATGGCCTAATAGAATCAGTGCTGCACACTGCTACAAAGCCCAAATTATTTTCCAGCCAAGATACAGATCAACATGATTAGTAATTTGAAAGCTTAAAACGGTTGGTAGGGTGATTTTAACCAATCATCAAGCTTTTACTCTTCCCAGGATGACACAGGGGTAGAAAAGTCGTTTCGGATCCATGATTTGTTCATCTTTATGAACGTGAGTCTGTCTACATTATCAGTGGAGAGCCGCGTGCGCTTATTTGTCAGCACACCACCAGCAGCGCTAAACACACGTTCAGACAGAACGCTGGCTGCGGGGCATGACAAGATCTCCAAGGCGTAAGTGGCTAGCTCCGGCCATTTATCCAGATTGGAAGCCCAAAAAGAGCAAGGGTCCAGTGACACAGTCGTGGCTTCAATGTTTACTTGGAGATACTCCTGTACCATCGTCTCTAGGCGTTGACTATGTGTCAGACTTCTTGTCTCCTGTGGCCTTGCAAAGGATGGGCTAAAAAAGTGGTGAAATGATTCTGCAAAATTGATGTTACCAGCAGATACTGTGGTTCTGTTACGGTTTGAGTGCTGAACACTTGACGGTCCCACGGTTGGCAAGTTGGAACTGTGAGATTCACTACGTGCACCACTGGTATTTTGTGGAAAAGCACATGTAAGATTCTGCAACAGTCTCTGCTGATACTCCTGCATGCGTGCATCCCTTTCTATGGCAGAAATAATTTCTGCAAATTTACTTTTGTACCGGGGATCTAACAGTGTGGCAACCCAGTAGTCAGGATTATTTCTAATTCTCACAATTCGAGGGTCATGTTGCAGGTAGTGCAGCAAGAAGGCACTCATGTGTGTTGCGCATCCAGGAGCACCAAGTCCCTGTTGTGTTGGTGGCGAGGTAACAATCATGCTTCCTTCCTCTGTCATCTCCCCCCAACCTCGCACAACAGAAATGTGATCAAGGTCTCCCTCATCTGATGAGTCTTCCATCAGTTCGTCCTCCACTTCTTCCTGGGCTCCTGCACCTTCCTCACTAGTTTGGCTTCTACCATGCGCCCTGGTAAAACCATCTCCCCCACCCTCACATGCCTGCCGCCTTGGTGCTGCCGACCGTCTGGACCTTGCAGATGTTAGCCCTTCCGCATACAACTCCTCCTCCTCTACTTCCTCCACCTCCTCTTGTGCCACCAACTGACTCCGAATTCTGTTTAACATGTGCTCCAGCATGTAAATCACCGGAATAGTCATGCTGATAATGGCATCGTCAGCACTAAACATCTTCGTCGCCATTTCAAAACTGTGCAGAAGGGTGCATAGGTCCCTGATCTGAGACCACTCCTCCAGCGTGATTTGCCCCACCTCTGGATCTCGTTGGCCCAGGCTATACGTCAGAACGTATTGCACCAGGGCTTGTCGGTGCTGCCACAGTCGCTGCAACATGTGCAGAGTTGAATTCCACCGGGTAGGCACATCGCATTTTAGCCGGTGAAGTGGCAGGCCCAACGACTTCTGTAGAGATGTAAGTCGCTGAGCTGCGGGATGCGAACGGCGAAAGTGAGCACACAGCGACCGTGCCCTCTGCAGAAGGCCATCTAGTCTTGGATAGTGGGCTAAAAATTGCTGGACAACCAGGTTCAACACGTGAGCCATACAAGGCACGTGTGTGACATTGCCCCGGCGAAGGGCCGCACCCAGGTTTGCAGCATTGTCGCACACGGCCTTCCCTGGTTTCAGGTCCAGTGGAGACAACCATTCATGAAATTGGTTCTCCAGAGCTGACCACAACTCCTCAGCTGTGTGACTCACATTTCCCAGACATTTCAATGTAAAAACCGCCTGATGATGTTGAGCCCTACTGCCAGCATAGTAAGGAGGTGTGCAGGATCCCTTCTGCGCAGTTAGAAAGCTTGTGGCATGACCAGACAGGCTTTGGGTGCAGGTGGAAGACCGAGAGGAGGTTGAGGAGGCAGAAGCAGTGGAGGAACTTTGACATAAAGAGGATTGACGCACAACTCGTGGGGATGGCAAGACTTCGACAGCAGCCCCTTGTCCTGCTGTCACCATAGTTACCCAGTGCCCAGTCAGCGACATTTAATGCCCCTGTCCATGCCTACTCGTCCAAGTGTCTGTGGTGAAATGCACCCTGTCACACACAGAGTTTCTCAAAGAAGCGGTGATGTTGTGTGCAACATGCTGGTGGAGCGCAGGCACACCCTTCTTTGAGAAGTAGTGCCGACTGGGCATCTGGTACTGGGGCACTGCGACGGACATAAGGTCTCGAAAATCCTCTGTGTCCACCAGGCGGAAAGGCATCATTTCTGTAGCCAAGAACTTGCAGATGGTGAAATTCAACCTCTTAGCTTTCTCATGGCTAGGAGGAAATGGTCTTTTACTTGTCCACATCTGAGGGACCAAGGGCTGGCTATTGTGCTTAGACGGGGTTGATAAGGGTGTCCCCGGCAAACTGCCGGTCTGTGAGGAAGATGCAGGTGGACATGTTAGGTTGCCTTGATCCAAAGGTGGTGCTATCGATGTCGGACAGCGCTCAACACCAGCTGGTGTTACCACCTCCAAAGAAAATGATGACCTGCCAATCACGCTGGTGTTGCGGGTAAAGAGGTGGCAGGTCTGCGCCCCAAAACAGGTGTGACTGCTGTCCCCCCAGTCACAGAGGATGAAGAGGCCGCGGATGCACAAGATATGGCAAACGGTGGTTGGCCCGGCCGGCTAGGCCGCATTGTAGCACACTGAGCTTCCCACTGCAACTTATGCTTCATGTCCATGTGCCGGTTCATGCATGAAGTACTCAAACTATGTATTTTTTGGCCTCTACTTAGCTTTTGCTGACAAATGTTACAGATAACACGAGTTGGGTCATCTTTATCGATCTGAAAAAATGCCCAGGCTATGCAAGGCTTAGCACCCATGCGACCCGAAGAGCCACCACGACTTGTGGTGAGAGGCAGAGTTGTGTTTGAGGATGCAGTTGTTGACGTGCTTCCAGTACTACGTCTCTGTCCAGGAAGGCGCAACCTGACCTCGTCGTCACTAGCATCTTCCTTCACCTCCTCTGCTGACCTCATCTCTTGGCTGACTGTGGGTTGACAGTAAGTGGGATCTCCAACCTCATCATCATCACCCTGTGCGTTATCACACCCGTCGTCCTCAGAGCCAACCTGTTCCTGCCCTGACAAAAAACTAAAGTTGTCGCTCCAATCAGGTATTTGAGTCTTATCATCGTCTTCCTCATTGTCTCCACCAACAGGAGTTACAGTTTGGGAATGAGGGTCTACATTATGGTCAGAACCTTCTGCGTCTGGTCCTGGATCCGACTCATAAAGATTCTGGGCATCAG
Organism: Phyllobates terribilis; assembly: GCF_046119375.1. Lineage (NCBI taxonomy): Eukaryota > Metazoa > Chordata > Amphibia > Anura > Dendrobatidae > Phyllobates > Phyllobates terribilis. Next base: position 1,084,065,076 of record NW_027362761.1, on the reverse strand, counting down.
TGCAGATCATTTCCTCGTCTGGATTCACAGAAGCGCTGGAGTCGACCTCTGATTCCCAGGCTATAGTATGAGTAAACAGCTCTGCAGACTCAACCATCTGTTCTACCTCATACTCAGACGGGCAGCTGGAGATTTGGGAGCTGTGAGGAAGCAAGTGCGATTGGGGTGACACCTTTGAGGACTGGAGTATTTGTGATGTTGAAGTTGATGTGGAGGAGAGCCCACTTAAAGGAGCACTTGATATCCGTTGAAGCACCTGCTGTTTTTTTGCCTCATCTGGAATTTGTAGCGATTGGCGTGGCCGTAAGAAAGGGATCTTATCACATTGTCCGCTAAAAGAAGTAGACATTTTAGTTTGGCTGGAAGATGGTCTTTCTTCTGCAGATGTTACTGTTGCTTTAACACCTACCCCACGGACACAACCTTTTTTCCCCTTCCCAACACGCCTATTCCCCTTTCCACCAGCAGCAGGCCTATTTCCACTCATTTTGGTGGTTAACTAATTAACAACTCTGGAGTTGTTTGCACAAAAAAACAATGGATGGGAACCGAGCAGAGCTGAGTGGCCAAACTGTGGTATTAGGCCAAAACTATTGGCTGGGTTAGATGCAGAAAAAAATTATATTCAATTTGCAACCTGATGGAGGTCAGTATAGATGGACTAATACAACAAGTCCCACACACAGCTAGAAGCCCAATATTTTTTCAGAGGTAGATGCAGAAAAAAATATATTCACTTTGCAACTTGATGGAGGTCTGTATAGATGGATTAATAGAACAAGTCCCACACACAGCTAGAAGCCCAATATTTTTTCAGAGGTAGATGCAGAAAAAAATATATTCAGTTTGCAACCTGATGGAGATCAGTATAGATGGACTAATACAACAAGTCCCACACACAGCTAGAAGCCCAATATTTTTTCAGAGGTAGATGCAGAAAAAAATATATTGAGTTTGCAACCTGATGGAGGTCTGTATAGATGGATTAATAGAACAAGTCCCACACACAGCTAGAAGCCCAATATTTTTTCAGAGGTAGATGCAGAAAAAAATATATACAGTTTGCAACCTGATGGAGGTCAGTATAGATGGACTAATATAACAAGTCCCACACACAGCTAGAAGCCCAATATTTTTTCAGAGGTAGATGCAGAAAAAAATATATTCAGTTTGCAACCTGATGGAGGTCTGTATAGATGGATTAATAGAACAAGTCCCACACACAGCTAGAAGCCCAATATTTTTTCAGAGGTAGATGCAGAAAAAAATATATTCAGTTTGCAACCTGATGGAGGTCAGTATAGATGAACTAATACAACAAGTCCCACACACAGCTAGAAGCCCAATATTTTTTCAGAGGTAGATGCAGAAAAAAAATATATTCAGTTTGCAACCTGATGGAGGTCTGTATAGATGGACTAATACAACCAGTCCCACACACAGCTAGAAGCCCAATATTTTTTCAGAGGTAGATGCAGAAAAAAATATATTCAGTTTGCAACCTGATGGAGGTCAGTATAGATGGACTAATACAACAAGTCCCACACACAGCTAGAAGCCCAATATTTTTTCAGAGGTAGATGCAGAAAAAAATATATTCAGTTTGCAACCTGATGGAGGTCAGTATAGATGGACTAATACAACAAGTCCCACACACAGCTAGAAGCCCAATATTTTTTCAGAGGTAGATGCAGAAAAAAATATATTCAGTTTGCAACCTGATGGAGGTCTGTATAGATGGATTAATAGAACAAGTCCCACACACAGCTAGAAGCCCAATATTTTTTCAGAGGTAGATGAAGAAAAAAATATATGCAGTTTGCAACCTGATGGAGGTCAGTATAGATGGACTAATACAACAAGTCCCACACACAGCTAGAAGCCCAATATTTTTTCAGAGCTAGATGCAGAAAAAAATTATATTCAATTTGCAACCTGATGGAGGTCAGTATAGATGGACTAATAGAATGATGCTATGCCCAAAAGATTTTACTTCACTAGGTGCAGTAAAAAAATTGGTATTCTATACACAGGTGGTATATCTTGCAACACAGATAGGCTACTCCACTGACTAACACACTCTGCAATAGACCAAAAAGGATTAGCTTTGCTAGATTCAGCCAAATGCTATGAAAAAAACTTGCACAGCACTGGCACAGACCTGCCTGGCAAAAACTGATAGGAACTGATGTAACCTAGTCCTGAAAAGGACTCCAATTACAATTAGTCTTTACTCCCACAATCTATCTATTTAAGAGCACAGACCTGCCTGATAAAAGTCGTAGGAAATGCTGTAACCTAGTCCTTAAAAGGACTGCAATCACAACTATTCCCTACTCCCAAGCTATCTGTAGATTTGTGTGAAAATTGGCTTGAAATTAACAAGGTATAGCGCACACAGCAACAGCGGTGCCGTCTAACATGCAGCTGCAGCAGTGAGAAAATGGTGGCGACGGGGAAAATGGCTTGGTCTTATAGGGCAAGGACATGTGACATACACTGCCAATGACACATGCCCTTGCTTGTGTGAAAAAAGCACTTCGCTCCGTGTGTGCGCTGCTGATAGGCTGACAGATTGCACCTCCCCACTGTAAATGCGGGAAAGAGAAAAAAAAATGGAGATCTTCATTGTTCCTGCAGAGATCCATCCCCTGCCCTTCCCCCCACCCCGCTGTACACTCAAACTGCGTATTAACATTAATTTTCATCATTACTGAGAAAAAATCCAGTTATGATTTTGGTGCACGAACAGTTCGAGTAGAACAACGCTCATCTCTATTCATGAGAGCAAATACAGAGGGTTCACCATAAGGTGCAAACCATTATTCAGCCTTAAAAATAGAAAAGTTAGATTAGACTTTGCAAAAAAAAAATCATAGAATCATAGAATCATAGAATCATAGAATGGTAGAGTTGGAAGGGACCTCCTGGGTCATCTGGTCCAACCCCCTGCTCAAAGCAGGATTCACTAAATCATCTCAGGCAGATGTCTGTCCAGCCTCTGTTTGAAGACGTCCATTGAAGGGGAACTCACCACCTCTCGTGGCAGCCTGTTCCACTCATTAATCACCCTAACTGTCAAAAAGTTTTTTCTAATATCTAATCTGTGTCTCCTCCCATTTAGTTTCATCCCATTGCTTCTAGTCTTTCCTTGTGCAAATGAGAATAAAGATGATCCTTCTACAATGTGACAGCCCTTGACATATTTGTAGACAGCTATTAAGTCTCCTCTCAGTCTTCTTTTTTGCAAGCTAAACATTCCCAAATCCTGCAACCGTTCCTCATAGGACATGGTTTGCAGACCAGTCACCATTCTGGTCGCTCTTCTCTGAACTTGCTCCAGTTTGTCTATGTCTTTTTTAAAATGTGGTGCCCAAAACTGTACACAGTATTCCAGATGAGGTCTGACCAAAGAGGAGTAAAGACCGATAATGACTTCACGTGATCTAGACTGTATGCTTCTGTTAATACATCCCAGAATTGTATTTGCCTTTTTTGCTGCTGCATCACACTGTTGACTCATGTTCAGTCTATGATCTATTAGTATACCTAAGTCTTTTTCACATGTACTGTTGCTTAGCTCTATTCCTCCCATTCTGTATATGCTAAAGAAGCTGTCCAGTTCTGGAAAAGCATTCTTTGGGCAGATGAAACTAAGATCAACCTGTACCAGAATGATGGGAAGAAGAAAGTATGGAGAAGGCTTGGAATGGCTCATGATTAGAGATGAGCGTTGTTCTACTCGAACTGTTCGCCAATCTCAAATTCGAGCTGTTTTGGGCGGTGTTCGAGCCGTTCGGCGAACACGAACAATTTGAGAAAAATTCGGCTGTTTGAGGTTATGTTCGATAACTGTTCGTGCACCAAAATCATAACTGGATTTTTTCTCAGTAATGATGAAAATTAATGTTAATACACAGTTTGAGTGTACAGCGGGGTGGGGGGAGGGGCAGGGGATGGATCTCTGCAGGAACAATGAAGATCTCCATTTTTTTTTCTCTTTCCCGCATTTGCAGTGGGGAGGTGCAATCTGTCAGCCTATCAGCAGCGCACATACGGAGCAAAGTGCTTTTTTTCACACAAGCAAGGGCATGTGTCATTGGCAGTGTATGTCACATGTCCTTGCCCTATAAGACCAAGCCATTTTCCCCGTCGCCACCATTTTCTCACTGCTGTAGCTGCGTGTTAGACGGCACCGCCGTTGCTGTGTGCGCTATACCTTGTTAATTTCAAGCCAATTTTCGCACAAATCTACAGATAGCTTGGGAGTAGGGAATAGTTGTGATTGCAGTCCTTTTAAGAACTAGGTTACAGCATTTCCTACGACTTTTATCAGGCAGGTCTGTGCTCTTAAATAGATAGATTGTGGGAGTAAAGACTAATTGTAATTGGAGTCCTTTTCAGGACTAGGTTACATCAGTTCCTATCAGTTTTTGCCAGGCAGGTCTGTGCCAGTGCTGTGCAAGTTTTTTCACAGCATTTGGCTGAATCTAGCAAAGCTAATCCTTTTTGGCCTATTGCAGAGTGTGTTAGTCAGTGGAGTAGCCTATCTGTGTTGCAAGATATACCACCTGTGTATAGAATACCAATTTTTTTACTGCACCTAGTGAAGTAAAATCTTTTGGGCATAGCATCATTCTATTAGTCCATCTATACTGACCTCCATCAGGTTGCAAATTGAATATAATTTTTTTCTGCATCTAGCTCTGAAAAAATATTGGGCTTCTAGCTGTGTGTGGGACTTGTTCTATTAATCCATCTATACAGACCTCCATCAGGTTGCAAATTCAAAATAATTTTTTGTCTGCATCTACCTCTGAAAAAATATTTGGCCTTCTAGCAGTGTGTGGGACTTGTTCTATTAGTCCATCTATACTGACCTCCATCAGGTTGCAAACTGAATATAATTTTTTTCTGCATCTAACTCTGAAAAAATATTTGGCCTTCTAGCAGTGTGTGGGTCTCATTGTATTAGGCCATCTATACCAAGCTCCACCAGCTTTTCAATTAATAATAATTTTTCGCTGCATCTAGCCCTGAAAATAATTTTTCTTCCCAATAGTGGTAGCAATAGAAATATGGGGCGCGCTCCTGGCTTACAAAAATATACGCTTCATAACAAAAAACACCAGCTTAGCACACTGCATTAATAAGATGGCATCATCGTCTCTCCCAGTGCTAGGCCTACTACCCAGGCTATCATTCCTGTGCCTAAAACACAATGTATGCGTCCGCGCTAGCCACTATGCTGAGGGGTCTAAAGCTGCTGCTAACGCTTTATAACAATTCAATTGGCAGATTTTCACAGAGCTCTTCCACAATGCCCACCCATCGGGACAACAGTTGCCCACCTTCCCTATGGGATCTAGTGGCGAATAGTTGATGCCATTAATCAGAGCGTCAGTTGCCCCGTCGACATGGCAAGCATACAGTAAGGAATGGGAAGAGTGGACACGACTAGTAGCAGCCAGACGGGTTGACCAATGTGAACAAGCCAGATCACAAGTCACCATAGAATTTCTCCACCAGCTAATGATGAGGGGCATATCAGGGGCGTCAGCGCAGCGGTGTCTGACCGGAGTAGCATTTCACTTCCAACTACTGAATTGGGGAGATGTGACAAAGATTCATCATCAGACAATCCATAAAAGGGTGGAAAAGGGGTCAGCCAAGTCAGGAGTGTAGACGTCCCGTCCCGTGTCACTAAAACTGATTTCTCACATCATATCCCTAACACCATTAACATGACACTCACAATTTGAAGCAACACTACTGTCTACTGCATTTGTGATCGCCTTCTTCGGGGCGCTATGCATAAGCGAATTAGTCCCTCAATCCAAAATTAGCACCAGTGGAGGCTTATTACACCAGGACGTAGTCATAGGCAATAATGCAATACGTCTACGCATACACAAATCGAAAATGGTTCCAGCGGGCAGGGGCACTTGGGTACTTCTACAACCCACAAACGGTACACTGAGTCGGGTAACAATAGTAAAACCATATCTAACCATCAGATCACAAAGTAATTGGTTCCTATCACACATTGATGGGACGCCATTATCAAGATACTAGTTCCAAGCTATATTTAATAAATGCATAACATCGGCAGGGAACCACCCCAAAGATTACGGGACACACTCATTCCGCATAGGCGCGGCCACAGAAGCAGCAAGAGCAGGACTGTCAGAAACGGAAGTTCAGAGGATAGAGAGATGGTGATCCACGTGTTTGGCAAGATACATAAGACCGGACTTGTTATCCTAACGTGGTTTGTTTCTTTTACAGGTGACGCTAAGCCAACAGTGTGGGTGATAGGCCACTCGTATATATATTGGGCAAATTAAAGGGCAAAAGTCCACCCAGGCGGGAGGAAATTAGAGTTTCATAACACATATTTCAACTGGAGAGGTATTAGAGGCCTGCTATGGCCACAGGTACTAATGGAGGTAATCAAGGTAGGGAGAGAGGCAAGATGTCTGGTCATCTTAGTTATACAGGCCAGGGGAAACAACCTAGGTCATCACAAGAGCGCATAACTAATGGCAATAATGAAACTAGACACTGAGCGCTTCAGAGAATTTTTCACAAAACTAGCTATAGTATGGTCAGAGATTGTGCCGATAGCGGTATGGCAAGGTGCGCGAGACATCACGGCCATCGAACGGACAAGGCGGGTAATAAATATTCGGATGGCAAAATTTAGAAGAGACAGAGGCGGTGTAGTGGTACGACACCGACAACTGGAAGGAGATAAAGCAGGCCTCATACGGCCCGACGGTGTTCATTTAATGGATATTGGACTAGACATATTCCTGTCAGGACTCCAGGATGGAGTGGAACAAGCGTTAAGAGTGATGGGTGGGGGTCAGAGTCCTGCATACGAGTACGCAGGATCCTCCGTGGCCTGGAAATAGAAAGGACATGTTGGAGAGTTACACTTGTTGGCCAAGTTGCCGGAGTGGAGACCCAGGGCATGCTGCAACAAGCTGAATTATTTTAGAAATAAAATGTCTTTCTAATGGAATGAGTATAAAGAGTTAATAAAGCTTGGACCGATCCTCACCCATCCAGTTGTAAGAGTTACATTATTGTATTGTCAAGGAAAGGGGGGCGGTAGGGGGGCTGAGCGTCTGGGTTTGGTTGGGGGTCCCCACAGTCTGCCTAGGCTAGATGCATTTAAAAATTCTTATTAGATACACAGGCGGTGCAGCTTGCTTCGCAGCTGGGCTACTACGCCCAAAGTATTGCCTAGGCTAGATGCAGTTAAAAATTCTACGCTGACTAGCAGACACTGAAGATTTGGAGCAGACCTCTGAGTAAACAGCTCTTCAGACTCAATCATCTGTGTTACCCCAAGCCATAGTGTATGTAGTTTCTTACAGTTAAAAGGGGGGGGGAGCGACCCAACCCACCTGGAATTGACGATGCCAACGTCACGTAAGACACAGCAAGGGGACTCCAAAAAGAGTTTCCATTTTTTCCCAAAATTGTGGCACAGACACCACTTAACCCTAGAACGCATACCTGGGGCCTCGCAGTCCCGCCCTGTTAATTGTTTTCTATTTTCTGCAAGATTACTTTAGTTAGAATTTTGAAACTCTAGGTATTCTTCATGTATATAGTTGTTTGTCATTTGAGTTTGAGTTATTCAATGTTATTTGCACACGGGCTTAAAGGGCCCCAGGTATATGAAAGTGTAGATTTTTATGGTCATGCGTTCTAGGGTTAAGTGGCATCAATTGCCCCACAGTTGCTTAAAACGGTTGGTGAGGTGATATTACCAAATCCTCAAGCTTTTAGCCTCCCAAGGATAACACAGGATTAGAAAAGTCCTTGCGAATCCATGATTTGTTCATCTTTATGAACATGAGTCTGTCTACATTCTCAGTGGACAGCCGCGTGCGCTTATCTGTCAGCACACCATCAGCAGCGCTGAACACACGTTCAGAGAGAACACTGGCTGCAGGGCATGACAAGATCTCCAAGGCGTGAGTGGCGAGCTCCGGCCATTTTTCCAGATTGGAATACCAAAATGAGCAAGGGTCCAGTGACACAGTCATGGCTTCGATGTTCACTTGGAGATACTCCTGCACCATCCTCTCTAGGCATTGACTATGTGTCAGACTTCTTGTCTCCTGTGGCCTTGCAAAGGATGGTCTAAAAAAGTGGTGAAACGATTTCACAAAATTGCTGTTACCAGCAGATACTGTGTTACTGTTACGGTTTGAGTGATGAAGACTCGACAGTCCCGCGGTTGGCAAGTTAGAACTATGAGATTCACTTCGTGCACCACTGGTGTTTTGTGGAAAAGCACATGTAAGATTCTGCAACAGCGTCTGCAGATACTCCTGCATGCGTCAATCCCTTTTTATGGCAGGAATTATTTCGGCAAATTTACTTTTGTACCCGGGATCTAAGAGTGTGGCAACCCAGTAGTCGAGATTACTTAGAATTCTGCAATCTGAGGGTCATGTTGCAGGTAGTGCAGCAAGAAGGCACTCATGTGTCTTGCGCATCCAGGAGGACCAAGTCCTTGTTGTGTTGGTAGCGAGGTAAGAATCATGCTTCTTTCCTCTGCCCTCTCCCCCCAACCTCGCACAACAGAAATGTGATCAAGGTCTCCCTCATCTGATGAGTCTTCCATGCCCATCGCCAGTTCATCCTCCACTTCTTCCTCGGCTCCTGCACCTTCCTCAACAGTTTGGCTGCTACCATGCGCCCTGTTTAATCCCTCTCCCCCACCCTCCCATGCCTGCCTCCTTGGTGCTGCCAACCGTCTGGACCTTGGAGATGTTATCCCTTCCGCATACGACTCCTCCTCTACTTCCTCCACCTCCTCTTGTCCGACCACCTGACTCTGAATTCTGTTTAATGTGTGCTCCAGCATGTAAATCACCGGAATAGTTATGCTGATAATGGCATCGTCGTCAGCACTAAACATCTTCGTCGCCATTTCAAAACTGTGCAGAAAGGTGTGTGGCGCCCCTGAGGGTGCAGTCACCACAGAGTTACTGCATCTCACCCAGAGGTGTGGTATCTCACCCTCAGGTAAGGAAGGCGTATGGCTCGGGACCCTAAAACCTGCATCCAACACATACCCGCAGTGGGGTTAGGGCGAGATTGCTCCTAAGGGAGAGCACAGTCCCAGGTCCCTAGCTGGTGGGAGGATCCTATGTAGTGGGTGCTTAGGGGAGCAGCTTAGGGGAGCACATGACAGGGAGAGTATAAATAGGAAGCCATCTTAGAAAGAGCAAGCCAGTCAGAGGAGGAAAAGTGACAGGAGCAGAGGCTCGGCATGAGCTCTGCTCCGGAGGCGGGCCTAGCCTGGGAGGCCCAGGACTGAAGGAGAGAAGAGAGGAGTGGGAGCAGGAAGGCTCCAGGAACCGAAGGGACCCTAGGGCTACGGGCCGTGCAGAAGGCCACCTGTACTCCCGCTGCTACCAGGAGGTAGAGGGGTCAGGCCAAATAAGGGGAACCGGTCCCTCAACTAGAGGAGAAACAGCAAGGCTCAACTAGAAACCGGAGGCTGCAGCATTTCATGTACTGCAGGCAAAAGTCCACACCAGTCTCACTAAGAAGGTAGCCACATAGGACCCAGGGGACGGAACACAAGTCGCCCGCCAAGGCCCGAGGATACCGGATAGAAGTGTCACTGGGTGTGAGGTGCAGGGAGAAGGCCAGAGAAAGGACACACAGAAGGGGGTCCTGCTAAGTACTCCGGAGCTATCTGGGTGTGGACTGAGCCCCTCACTGAGTACGCACAGCACGACGGGTGAGATAGCTCTGGTACCTGTAATCTGGACTGCAACAACTGTGAGTAAAGATCTTGGGACTGCATCACACGGACTCTGTGTTCATTACTGACTCCCTGCACTACAACCACCATCATCCACCCACACTGCCCTGAAGCTACACTCTTCCTGTGGTGAGTAATAATACCATTGCAGCAAAACCACCAGCTTCAGAGGACTGTTCCGCAGCGGCGGCCCCTTTGGCCGCACTCCACAGGTGGCGTAGTCGGACATTATAAAATCCATATATACAAATTACCGTTGGATTGACCGCCCTGGGTCACGGACCGGGTCACCGCCACAGTGACTACAACCACCAGCGTCTACCGGCCCAGCTCCGGGTACCCCACGGCCCAGGGGGCGCGTCAACTTCATAGGTCCCTGATCTGAGACCACTCCTGCTGTGTGATTTGCCCCACCTCTGGATCTCGTTGGCCCAGGCTATACATCAGAAACTATTGCACCAGGGCTTGTCGGTGCTGCCACAGTCGCTGCAACATGTGCAGAGTTGAATTCCACCGTGTCGGCACATCGCATTTCAGCCGGTGAACTGGCAGGCCCAACGACTTCTGTAGAGATGTAAGTCGTTGAGCTGCGGGATGCGAACGGCGGAAGTGAGCACACAGCGACCGTGCCCTCTGCAGAAGGCCATCTAGTCCGGGATAGTGGGCTAAAAATTTATGGACAACCAGGTTCAACACGTGAGCCATACAAGGCACGTGTGTAACATTGCCCCGGCGAAGGGCCGCACCCAGGTTTGCAGCATTGTCGCACACGGCCTTCCATGGTTGCAGGTCCAGTGGAGACAACCATTCATGAAACTGGGTCTCCAGAGCTGACCACAAGTCCTCAGCTGTGTGACTCACATTTCCCAGACATTTCAAAGTAAACACTGATGCCGTTGAGCCCTGCTGTCAGCATAGTAAGGAGGTGCGCAGTTAGAAAGCAGGTGGCATTACCAGACAGGCTTTGGGTGCAGGTGGAGGACCGAGAGGAGGTTGAGGAGGCAGAAGCAGTGGAGGAACTTCTAGATAAAGAGGATTGACGTACAACTCGCGGGGACGGCAAGACTTGGACAGCAGCCCCTTGTCCTGCTGTCACCATAGTTACCCAGTGCCCTGTCAGCGACATGTAACGCCCCTGTCCATGCCTACTCGTCCAAGTGTCTGTGGTGAAATGCACCCTGTCACACACAGAGTTTCTCAAAGAAGCGGTGATGTTGTGTGCGACATGCTGGTGGAGCGCAGGCACACCTTTCTTTGAGAAGTAGTGCCGACTGGGCATCTGGTACTGGGGCACTGCGACGGACATAAGGTCTCAAAAATCCACTGTGTCCTCCAGGCGGAAAGGCAGCATTTCTGTAGCCAACAGCTTGCAGATGGTGAAATTCAACCTCTTAGCTTTCTCATGGCTAGGAGGAAATGGTCTTTTACTTGTCCACATCTGAGGGACCGAGGGCTGGCTGTTGTGCTTTGACGGGGTTGAGTAGGGTGTCCCTGGCAAACTGCCGGTCTGTGAGGAAGATGCAGGCGGACATGTTAGGTTGCCTTGATCCAAAGGTGGTGCTCTCAATGTCAGAGAGCTCTCAACACCAGCAGGTGTTTCCACTTCCCAATGAACTGACGACCTGCCAATCACACTGGCTGTTGCAGGTAAAGAGGTGGCAGGTCTGCGTCCAAAAACATGTGTGACTGCTGTCCCCCCAGTCACAGAGGATGAAGAGGCCGCGGATGCACAAGATGGGGCAGACGGTGGTTGGCCCAGCCTGCTAGGCCGCATTGTAGCACAGTGAGCTTCCCACTGCAACTTATGCTTCATATCCATGTGACGGTACATGCATGAAGTACTCAAACTATGGATTGTTTGGCCTCTACTTAGCTTTTGGTGACAAATATTACAGATAACACGAGTTGGGTCATCCTTATCGATCTGAATAAATGCCCAGGCTATGCAAGGCTTAGAGCCCATGCGACCTGAAAAGCCACTACGACTTGTGGTCAGAGGCGGAGTTGTGGTTGAGGATGCAGTTGTTGACGTGCTTCCAGTACTCCGTCTCTGTCCAGGAAGGCGCAACCTAACCTCATCGTCAATAGCATCTGTGACGCCCCGCTGCGCTTGGTATCACAGATCCTAGAAGAGTGTATTGATGGAATCCTCCACAAGAGGCCCCCATAAACATTCACACATCTCCACCTTCCACCTCAGACCAGCAGAGGGAGCCCATTAGGGATATAAATAGGGAAGGTGGAGCTAGGCAGTTCAGTTCCTCTGAAGAGTTCCTGCAGTAGAGAAGCCTAAGAGAGGTCAGTCTGCAGTGGAGCTCAGTCTAGTCTAGAGAACTCAGTTAATAGTTCAGCAGTGGAGCACGAGGCTCCTGCTAGCTAGATTCAGGGAGCCCAGATAGAGCTTAAGGTGTGCCGGCGTCATAAGATCGGTGAAGCACGGCAAGCTGCCGTTAGTGTGTATAGCCTATTGAGGGCCCGAGTAGGCCGAAGGCGAGTGGCGAGTTAGTACATAAGGGGCAGAGGAGCTTAACCAGCTCACCCCGAAGCATTTACCGGACACCGGATCCAAGCTTACCGGGATCTCTATGACCCAGTAAGGCATAACCGGAATCCCTGGAGAACTACAAGTCCCAGGATCGCTAAGGTGCTGATACGTAACAGAGCCAGGAGACGCTTAGGCCCCGCATACTGGGAGCGTGAACTTCAAGAGAAGGCCCTACCACAAGGTCAGCCAGCGCAGGACAGAGACAAAGTTAGGCCTAGCTCCAGGCAGGTCAGAAACTTACTGCGCAGAGGCAAGAAACAGGAGGCCCTACACCCGCTCATTGGGGAGGATCCTGATATGCACCCTTCACCCTACAGTGCTCCAGGATGTGCCTGAATTTCCTCCAGTAAAAGGTACTGAAGTGACTACCGTGTCCGTTTCCGTTCTTGCTCTGACCCAGCTGGGTCTCGCCTGTCCTGCATTCCCCCTGCATACGCTGCCCTGAGACCTAGCTCCACCTGTGGGGAGCTATACCATCGAGCTGCCTTATCACGGGCCTCAGTGGACTGCTGCAGCGCTGGTGCTTCTCACCAGATACCACAGGTGGTGTCACAAACTCTTATAAAATTAACAATTATCCACCCTTTTAAAGAGTGACCCCAGGGTACGGGCCAGGGAGCCGACCACCGCGACATCCCAAAGGCCAGGCAAAGGCCCGGGTGACCTCATCGACTGGCTGACTGTGGGTTGACAGTAAGTGGGATCTCCAACCTTGTCATCATCACCCTGTGTGTTATCACACCCGTCATCCTCAAAGCCAACCTCTTCCTGCCCTGACCGAAAAGTCAAGTTGTCGCTCCAATCAGGTATTTGAGTCTCATCATCGTCTTCATCATTGTCTCCACCAACAGGAGTTACAGTTTGGGAACGAGGGTCTACATTATGCTCAGAACCTTCTTCATCTGGTCCTGGATCCGACTTATAAAGATTCTGGGCATCAGTGCAGATCAGTTCCTCGTCTGGATTAACAGAAGCTCTGGAGCAGACCTCCGTTTCCCAGGCTATAGTATGAGTAAACAGCTGTGCAGACTCAACCATCTGTGTTACCCCATACTCAGACGGGAAGCTGGAGACTTGGGAGCTGTGAGGAAGCAAGTGCGATTGGGGTGACACCTCTGAGGACTGGAGTATTTGTGATGTTGAAGTTGAGGTGGAGGAGAGCCTACTTGAAGGAGCACTTGATATCCGCTGAAGCACCTGCTGTTTTTGTGCCTCATCTGGAATTTGTAGCGATGGGCGTGTCCGTAACAAAGGGATCGTATCACATTGTCCACGAAAAGAAGTCGACATGTTAGTTTGGCTGGAAGATGGTCTTTCTTCTGCAGATGTTACCCCCCCCACCGCGGGGGGCTCGACCCACCAGCGGACAGGCACCAGTATTAGGAGAGGGGGGCTGGCCGTCAGGGTCCACCGCGGCTCTGGCACAAACCCGGCGACATGGAGGTGGCACGGGCAGGAACGGACTGGCCGTGTCGGCTTCTCATTTTTTTGATTTTAGAAGGGCATGACATGCCTATATCTGTGTCTCCCCCTCCTTTTACTCCTCCACCTCTTTTATTTTCGCATGACTATATGTACTTGTCACTTTTCCATGTGTTAGTTATGTCTTCTGAGCAGTTTGTCAGCTTTTGGACACCTTTGAAGGTGTTTTCTATGTGTTTCTATGTGTTTTTGTTTGCCTGCCATTGGTTTTAACGGTGTTCGAAGGTGTTCGACGAACAGTTCGACGAACAGTTCGGCGAACACACGGGTGTTCGACGTACCGAACCGAACTCGAACACTACGGGGGTGGCTCAACACTACTCATGATGCAAAGCATCCTCTGTAAAGTATGGTGGAGGCAGTGTGATGGCATGGGCATGCATGGCTTCCAATGACATTGGTTCATTAGTGTTTATTGATGATGTGACTGAAAAGATAAGCAGCCAGATGAATTCTGAAGTGTACAGGGCGACACTTTCTGCTCAGATTCAAGCGAATGCAGCAAGTTTGATTGGACAGCACTTCACAGTACAGATAGACAATGACCCAAAACATACTGTGAAAGCAACCCAGGAGTTTTTAAGGCAAATCACCAGTTCTCAACCCTATCAAGCATCCATTTATCAATCTTAAGAGAAAATTTAAGGTGGAAAGACCTGTAAGGTGGCTAATGGTCGTGTAGTTGATGGGAGGTATATATCACAGAGATGGCTGGTCTCTGTGATGTAGCCCGGAGTATTTTCTCTAGTGCACGCATGCACTGAGAGGACTAATTGTTGCACTTCGGAGCCGGGGTATGGGTTACTAGGAGAGAATGGGTGGGCCCAGCAACCCACATGCCTCACCTCTGGGTGTGGTTAACAGCCTATAAAATGGACACTGCTGTTTGTCACATGGTCTGTGTGTTATGAGGGAGAAGGCCTCCTGTTTGTGGTTGGCTCCAGACCGAGCCAGGATACTGGACATAACACAGCCTGTGTGCCCATAGGGCTGATTAAGCAGAGACTTGCTAAGGACACTTTACTTTGTTTGCCTGAACTAAAGACTGTTTCTTTTCTTTTCTTGCTTGTTGGTTTATGAAGCAATAAACCGACATGGACTCTTAAAGGAACATGCTCCCTGTTTTCCTCCCGTCGCACCCAAATGAGTAAAACCCCTACAATTGGTGTTAGATGTGCGGGCAGCATTACCAGCAGAGATGTGTGACTGCTACAGGATGAAATGCATGTCCTGGGTCAAGTCTGTCGCAAGCCAGCAAGCATCGCCAGACAAAATGGAGGACCTGCTGAAACACTTGGTCTAGTCTCAGCAGCTGCAGCAGGAGATCAACCGGATGTTGTTACAGCAGATCCAGCAGCACCAGTAAGAACAACGGCAGCAGATGCAGATCCTGGCAACCGCCATCCAGGCAGGACGAGTGCCCCAACCCCAAGTCCGGCTGACGACACCCACGTCCAGAAGGCGGTAAGACAGGCCTTGCAGAAAATGACCCCGGGGGATGACGTTGAGGACTTCCTAACCATGTTTGAAAGGGTTGCCGAGTGGGAGAAACTTCCACCAGAGCAGTGGACAGAGGTACTGATGCCATACTTGACGGGAGAGCCCCAGAAGGTGTTCTATGATTTAGCTTTGCAGGACGCCGTTGTTCTTATAATACATATCCGGCATGCAGTGTGAACTGTCCACCCAGCGAGGCCACAAGCATGTCCCGTGAAGGTGAACAGGCGGCAGATAATGGCACTGCTAGACTCTGGGAGGCTGGTGACCCTTGAGAGGGCCCCCCTTCCTCTCCAACTGATCCCGGGGAAACAAGGCAGCATATGGTGCATCCATGGTGATGTTACAGACTACTCTATGGCCAGAGTGGACATTGAAACGGCCCATGGTACTGAGTCCCACGAGGTCGGCATCATTCAGGACTTGTTGCACCCTATAATTATAGGCCGGGACTTTTATTTATTTTGGGATCTGTAGGGGAAGGGTTACGGATTCTCTGGTTCAGATAGGAAACCAGTTAACCCTGATGAGGTAGTACCACACCCAGAGTAAGACAGGTTTCCCTTTTGTGTCCTTGTGGGGGATGAGGAGGTAGTGTCCCCTGAATCTGATATTCCAGAGTTAGGGGTGACCAGTAATAATTTTGGGTCTGCCCATCATAGAGACCAAACTCTGAAGGAAGCCTTCAATAATGTTACGGTCATAAATGGGGTTGCACAGGAGCCTGGGGCTGACACACAGTTTCCTTATTTTATGTTGAGTGGGGAGTTGTTGTACTGGTGATGGAGGAGTTGGTGCAACAGTTATTGGTGCTGGGGCCCTATAGACGGAAGGTGTTGGACATGGCCCATTCACATAACTTGGGGGGACATCTAGGGGTGGAAAAAATGCAGGAACAGATCACGCAGGGGTTCTATTGGCCCAGGTGTCACCGGGAAATATTAAAGTATTGCAGGTCCTGCACTACATGTCAATTAACCGCCCCCACCTCTTACTTTCGAAGTCCCCTCGTGCCATTGCCCATTATTGAAGTGCCATTCGAGAGAATTGCCATGGACTTGGTTGGTCCCCTGGTTAAATCTGCTCGTGAGCATCAATATATTTTGCTCATCTTAGACTATGAAACCTGCTATCCTGAAGCGATCCCGCCGAGAAACTCCTCCGCCAAGACTATAGCTCGTGAGTTAGTCCATGTTTTCTCCCGGATAGGGTTGCCAAGGGAGATCCTGACTGACCAGGGAACACCCTTTATGAGTAAGGTAATGAGGGAATTGTGCAAGGTCCTGCAAATCTCCCAACTGAGAACATCAGTGTACCATCCTCAGACAGATGGCCTCGTAGAGAGGTTCAACAAAACTCTGAAGAGTATGCTGAGGAAGGCCATAGAAAAGGATGGGAGAGACTGGGACTGTCTCCTGTCGTATCTGTTGTTCTCTATCCAAGAGGTTCCACGGGCCTCTAGGGGTTCTCGCCATGGCTCCTACATGGCCAACATCCACGGGGTCTCCTGGATGTAGCAAAGGAAACCTGGGAAGCTGAAGTCACACCCCACAGGAGCGTCATCGAGCATGTCGCTCTGATGCTTGAGAGAATTGCGAAGGTGATGCACATCATCAAAGAACATCTCCTTCAGGCACAATAAACTCAGGCAAGGGTGTACAACCGCTCAGACAGAGTGCGGCAATTCAATCCTGGTAATAGAGTCCTCATTCTGATACCTACCGTGGAATGCAAGTTCTTGGCCAAGTGGCAAGGACTGTATGAGGTGGTGGAAAAGGTTGGAGAAGTGAATTATAAGGTTCACCAACCGGGATGACGTAAGCTGTACCAAATATACCACGTCAACCTCATCAAGCTGTGGCAAAACAGGTAGGCTGTGGAAGCTCCATGCTTGCTGGGCAAGCCAGAAGGTGACGTTGGAGGAGTCGCAATAGCGGAAACGCTAACGAAGGCTCAGAAACAGCAGTGTCGGGAGTTACTCCAGAAGAACCGGGATTTGTTCTCGGAATTGCCAGGCAGCACAAGGGTCATAGAACACGAGGTTCTGATGGAGCCACACGTGCGGGTGAACTTGAAGCCCTATCGGATACCTGAGGTCCGGCGAAAGTTGGTCTCCAAAGAGGTGGCTTGTATGCTGAAACTCGGTGTCATCGAAGAATCCAAGAGCGGTTGGTCGAGCACGATCGTCTTGGTCCCAAAGCCCGATGGTGAGTGGAGATTTTGCAACTACTATCGGAAGTTGAATGAAGTCTCCAAATTTGACGTATATTCCATGCCACACGTTGACGAACTGATCGAGAGGCGTGGGCCAGCAAGGTATATCACCACCTTGGATTTGACGAAGGGATATTGGCAGATCCCCATGGCACATGGAGCCCAGGAGAAGACTGCATTTTATACGCCGGATGGATGCTTCCAGTATGTCCAAATGCCGTTTGGACTGCAGGGGGCCTCTGCAACCTTCCAGAGAGCTATGGATTGAATTCTTGCACCCCATATACAATAAGCCGCGGCATACTTGGACAATATTGTTATCTTCAGCCCGGACTGGGAGAGTCATCTGGAAAAGGTCTAGGCAGTGTTTTATGCTCTCAGGAAGGCGGGGTTTTCAATAATGCAAGCGCAAGTATTCCGCCAGCCACCCACCCGCCCAATAACAGGCCGCAATACTAAACTGCCAGATTTCTGGGCAGCTGCTTGCACTGGAAATGTGGCCTTTTAGTCTTTTGGAGGTGGAAGCTGTCCACAATCTTATGGCGGTGGCGACCAGGTATTCATACTCGGTCCCCAGCCGCCACTATTTTTCCTGGTATCGTCTCCGTCTCCGCCTTCCACAAGCAAGGGTCCCACAACATTACCCGTGCCCTCCCCAGTGCACTTACTGGGAAGGACCGCCTAACCACAAACACGTGGACAGGTGAATGTGGCCAGAGACGGTACGGAGCCAGTCCACAGCTGTTTTTGAGGAGTTGCATTTAGCTCTGTGAAAGGACTGGAATAGAGGGAAACCGTATCTGCTCTGGGTGTCATTTCTCCCAGGAAGTCCTTTAATGCAGCTTGTTGCAGAAGCAATGGCAGCCCGTCCAACATCAACTCTCACTTGTCTGTGGTGCTTTGACACACGAACGTGAAGATGTGGTTGTTTGTTGTGGCACAAATTCAGCATGCCCACGGTCTCGGCCTCTGCATGCACCATCATCACCATCACGTCCAGTTCCCCGTCCCTTGCCACGTGCCTTGCCCATTTTAAATGGAGGACAATATCTTCTATGCTCACAACAAATGACTGAATTTGGAGCGAACTTATACGTGATCCGTGTGACGGACAAACCACAGTTTTAAATACCTGACCTGTAGGTATCTATTCTGAACAGCAAACCGGTGTCAAAATCTTTGCTGACAAAGAACAAAAAATTTAAAGGAGGCCAGAAATGGCAGTATTTTCTGAAAACGTATATATGTGATCCGTGTGATTGAGAAAACACAGTTTTGAATACCTGGCCTATAGGTAACTATTTTGAACAGCAATCTGGTGTCAATTGCTTCACTGACACACTGCAACAAATTTTTAATGAAGGTCCGAAATGGCAGTATTTTCTGAAAACGTATATGTGATCCGTGTGAAGGAGAAAACACAGTTTTAAATACCTGGCCTGCAGGTAACTATTTTGAATAGCAATCTGGTGTCAAATGCATCACTGACACACTGCAAGAAATTTTTAATGGAGACCAGAAATGGCAGTATTTTCTGGAAACGTATATGTGATCCGTGTGATGGAGAAAACACAGCTTTAAATACCTGGCCTGTAGGTAACTATTTTGAACAGCAAACCGGTGTCAAAAACATTGCTGACACACTGAAAAAATATTTAATGGAGGCAGTATTTTCTGAAAACGTATATGTGATCCGTGTGACGGAGAAAACACGGTTTTAAGTAGCTGAATATTTAGCTCTGTAATATGTAAAGAACCTGGCTGTATTCCGTAGTGCCAACAAGCAAATGGCGCAGAAAAACGGTGTTCTCTGGATTGCTTTTTAAGCAAATAATGAGGATTAAGATCCCAAAAAAATTATTCCTGGCCCCTGAGACCTGGGCCTTTGTCTAAAAATATCTAACAGCAGCAGAAGGCAGAACTGGAATGTAGCTTCTTGTGCTATATGCACTGCAGTCTGCTATATACACTGCATGCCTGCCTATATACACTGCCTGTCTGATATCTCTGCAGATGGATTAGTCCTCAAAAGGACTGTTTGTTGAGATGGATATGTGTCTCTAATATAGTTTGGTACACCTACACTAACCAGAAATAAGCGAATCTCTCCCTAGCTCAGCAACAGCTCTCCCTACACTGTCTGATTCCGGAGTGACTGTGATGAGCATGGCGGCGCCAGGTCTGATATAGACCTGATGATGCTGTGCTGCCAGTCAATCACGGTAATGCCACAACCAACATGGCTACGGCATTACAATGAGTGGCAGGCAATCCCTGCATATTCATTGGCTCTCTAAAGAGTACAAAACATACTGGGAGGAGACCTGAGTTCCCACAGAGCAACCCCGGAAATACTCGGCGAGCGCCGAGCATGTCGAGCAGTGAGATGCTCCGGCGAGCACCGAGCAGTAGCCAACATGCTCGCTCATCACTACTCTGCACCCATGTCTGTGGGAGTAGTGTTCCTAAAAAAACCTATTTTTCTACTCTTCTGCACCCATGTCTGTAGGAGTATTGTGCGTAAAAAAATTATTTCTACTCTACACCTGTGTCTGGGGGAATAGTGTTCCTTTAAGCTACTTTTTCTACACTGTATTCGTGTCTGTGGGCGTACTGTATGTAAAAACTATTTTTTTCACTCTGCACCTGTGTCCGTGGGAGTGGTGTGTGTAAAAGCAAATTCTTCTACTCTGTACCCATGTGTGTGATAGTAATGTGCCGAAAAACAAATTTTTCTACTCTGCACCCATGTCTGTGGTAGTAGTATGTGTAAAAATAAGTCGTTCTACTCTGCACCTGCGTATGTGGGAGTAGCTGGAGTTCTGCGGCCCATCCACCTGGCCCTTCCCCAGAAGTGGAAGAGACTGAGTGTACTGATGCCCAGCTACTTTTTATGTTGGAGGATGAGTACATGGGAGGGCTAATGCACACGGTCAGTGGATCCTCGCAGCACATGTCAGAGGAAGACGAAAAACAGTTGCCAACTGCAGCATCTTTCTGCAGTGTGCAGATTGGCAAGGAGGGCAGGGGTGAAGAGTGGGTGGAAGATGGTGCGGGGTATAATGAGGTCATAAACCCCACATGGAGGGAAGCCCATCCTAGTTATGTGTGCAGTTCAGAGGAAGAGGATGTGATCACGCTGCCCCAGCAGCACAACAAAAGAGGGAGCAGGGTTCAAAAGCACAGGGGGCGGTCCCTAGCCAGTACGTCAACTGCTACTACCCACCATGCAGAGGAAATGAGCAAACCACAGCCAGCTCAAAGGAGCCCCCTGGTGTGGTATTTCTTGAGCCAATGTGCTGAAGACTAGACATGGGCAATTTGCAGTGTGAAAGCGAGGCATAAATCTTTTAAACCTGAGCACCACTAGCATGATGAGGCATCTAAATTCCAAGCACAAGGTGCAGTGGAGTACACACCTTAAAAAACATGACAGATCTGAACCTCCTCCTGCTCCCTCTTCTGCTGCAGTCTCGCCCTCTTCCTCCTGCTCACATTCAACAGGGTGTGAGTGCACTACCACCACCACCAGCAGTGTCCCAGAGCATCTCCACACTGTCCAATGGAAGTTTTCAGCTTTCCATCTCTTAAATCCTCAAGAGAAAGAGGGAATAACCCCCTACTCATCCACGAGCCATGGTCCTAAATGACAGCATTTCAAAATTCATGGCTTTTGAAATGCTGAGATTATGGCTAGTGGAGACAGACAGTTTTAAAAAACTGATGGTGGGGGCTGTTCCACAGTACGTTGCTCCCAGCTGCCACTATTTTTTCAGATGGGCAATGCCTGCCCTGCATACACATGTTGCGGACCAAATCAGGTGTGCACTGCACAACACCATCTGTGGCAAGGTCCACAGAAGAAAAACAAATAAAGTCTGATTAAATAGGACAATATTCACATGGGTGGACACCACCAATTGTACAATCAGTTATAAGGGAAGGGGAAAGGAGAGGAAAAAAGTTAACTTTTATTGATGATATAAAATCTTTATAAAATGTGAATTGAACCATACATCCTGTAAGGATGTATATAGGGTCACTGATAAATGTATATACGTTGAATAGTTGTGACCCTGTAGATCCTGGAATTTGTACGACAGCAAATAGAATTATATGGTTCCACAACCAGTGTCCCTTTAACCTTCCGTCACATACAATAGGCCTGACAGGCACATCTCTTTTACTTTCATTTCTCCTTCCTCACCAGATTGTGAGGAAATCCCCTCCCTCCAGGTAGTCTCCTGTCTCTAGCAGCTCTGTGAAACCTCATACCACAGTTGGATTGCAGAGCTTCAGGAGGACAGATATAACTGCGCTAATCTCTCAGGCTCATTGTATGTGAACACGTCACACTCAATAAGGTTGGTATTTTATGCTTTTATTCATCACAATTGGTTATTTAGCTTGTTTTATGAATGTATAGCACAAAGTGTGAGGATATTTCATAGAAATAAGGCAGATTAAAAAAGAAAGTGTGCTGCTCAGGCATATACAGTAGTTCCCCAACACATATTCCTTCTCTTGCTTCAGATTATCTGCTGAAATGGAGAGGAAAATGTACAATTTATCAAAAAACCTTGATGTTGAGGAAGTAACAAATGCTGTTAGATGATGCAGACCCCACACTGAATGAGGATTTAGGAGAGGAAAGTGAGATTGATTCTCATGATGAGGTGGAAGTATGTGAAGTGGATTCTGAAACAGAGCAAGATGGTGACAGTGATGAGGATGAAGATGTAGAATCGTATTATGTGGGAAAAGATAAAAAAAAACAATGGAACAAGAAGCCACTCCAGAAAAAACGTAGGGAACCTCAAAACATTATTACTCACCTTCCTGCAGTTATAGGAACTGCAAGTAATGCAAAAACTGCAGTTGAATGCTGGAATAGTTTATTCACAGATGACATTCTGTACTCTATTGTCACATATACCAACTAATATATAGACATTATAAAGGACAAGTTCATCTGCAACAGAACCATCAAGGCCACAGATGAAATAGAACTGCGTGCTTTTTTTGGATTATTATACCTTGCAGGAGCTTATAGGGCAAATAGACAAAGTTTGGAGGAACTTTGGAGTAAAGATGGGGATGGAGTTGAAAAATTTGGCCTTGTTATGTCCATAAACAGATTCAAGCTTCTAATTCGTTGCCTTCGGTTTGACGACAGAACTACCCGAACCGAAAGTAAAACATATGACCGACTTGCTCCAATTCGTGATATATTCCAAAAATTTGTTGAAAACTGTAAAAAAAACTATTGCCCTGGGGAGAATCTCACTATTGACGAAATGCTCCCTGGTTTTCGTGGTAGATGTGCCTTTCGTCAATATATTCCATCAAAGCCTAACAAATATGGAATAAAAATGTATGCCCTTGTTGATGCCAGTAAGACCTACACTTACAACCTGGAAGTTTATGCAGGAAAACAACCAGAAGGTCCTTACTGTGTCAGCAATAGAGATGAGTGGTGTTTGACTAGAACTGTTCGCCAATCTCAAATTCGAGCTGTTTTGGGCGGTGTTCGAGTTGTTCGTCGAACCCGAACGATTTGCAAAATATTCGGCTGTTCGAGGTTATGTTCGATAACTGTTCGTGCACCAAAAACGTGTCCTGCATGTCTGGCGCTATTTAGAGCACCAATCATGCAGGGATTGTTTGCCACTCACAGTAATGCCACAGCCATGGTGGTTGTGGCATTAGAGTGATTGCCCAAATCGATGGGAACTGTGCTCACAGTGAAACATGAAAAGCCGGCAATTCAGCAGCGGCATACACCGGTACCCGACAATTTAGAACCGAAAGAATAGAGCATCACACATAGATTAGATAGATAGAAACATGTCAGTCACATATATAAGAAGTACAGTGACAGTGTTGATTACTGTACTTGCCATTTAGTGTAAAGGATTTATTAAAAAAAATATTAGTGTTTTCATGCACCGTCTCTTTAAAAAAGCCGGCCGGCAATTCAACAGCGGTACCCGACAATTTAGAATGGAAGGAATAGAGAATCACACATAGATTAGATAGATAGAAACATGTCAGTCACATATATATGAAGTACAGTGACAGTGTTGATTTCTGTACTTGTCATTTAGTGTTAAAATAAAGGATTTATTAAAAAAAAAATTGGCGTGGGGTTCCCCATAATTTTAGGCTCTAGCGGAGGTTAAGAAGACAGCTGGGGCAGATGTTTGAAGCATGGGAAGGGGTAATACCCACGGAGCTTCCCAGGCTACTAATATCAGCCCCCAGCTGAAAGCCTAGCCTTTACTAGCTATTAAAATGGGGGACCCCCCAAAAAATTGACGTGGGGTCCCCCCTATTTTAATAGCTAGCAAAGGCTAGGCAGACAGCTGGGGGCTGATATTAATAGCCCAGGAAGGGTACCATGAATATTGGCCCCCTCCCAGGCTAGAAACACCAGCCGTCAGCCGCCCCAGAAATGGCGCATCCATAGGAAGCGCCATTTCTGGCACTTAGCCTCGCTCTTCCCACTGCCCTGTAGTGGTGGCAGTGGGGTAATAGGGCTGGGGTTGATGTCAGCATATAATGCCAGCTGACATCAAGCCCAGGTTAGTAATGGAGAGGCGTCTATAAGACACCCCCATTACTAACCCCATAGTCAAAGTTAAAAAAAACACAAACACCCAGAATAAAGTCCTTTAATTGAAATAAAGACACAATTCTTTATTGTTCTAAATTAAACCATACTTACAATCACACCATTCCAGCTGAAGCCAACGATCCCCTGCAATAAAAGAAAAATAATAAAGCAACATAATCCTTACCTTTCCATGGTTCCCACGACAGCTTCAGCTCTGCTACATCGAGATGACAGGCTGGACCGCAGCAGAAAGCTGCCATCCAGCCTGTCATCCTGCAGACACTGAGAAGCGCAGGCATGCTTGCGCTCCTCAGCGTCTCTCTGTGACGGCATCCAGATGAGCCGAGGTCATGTCCAATGAACTCGGCTCACCTCATGCACGTCACTGATAGCGTGGGAAAATTCTCACGCTGAAGCGCTGAGTGCAGGAAAATTCTCCCACGCTGTCAGTGACGTGCATGAGGTGAGCTCATGTCCAATGAACTCAGCTCACCTCATGCACGTCACTGACAGCGTGAGAAAATTCTCCTGCACTCAGCGCTTCAGCGTGAGAATTCTACCACGCTGAAGCGCTGAGTGCATGAGAATTTTCCCACGCTGTCAGTGACGTGCATGAGGTGAGCCGAGTTCATTGGACATTAACTCGGCTCATCTGGATGCCCTCACAGAGAGACACTGAGAAGCGCAAGTATGCCTGCGATTCTCAGTGTCTGCGGGATGACAGGCTGGATGGCAGCGTTCTGCTGCGGTCCAGCCTGTCATCTCGATGTAGCAGAGCTGAAGCTGTCATGGGAACCATGGAAAGGTAAGGATGATGTTGCTTTATTATTTTTCTTTTATTTCACGAGATCGTTGGCTTCAGCTGGAATGGGCGTGATGGTAAGTATGGTTTAATTAAAGAACAATAAAGAATTGTGTGTTTATTTCAATTAAAGGACTTTATTCTGGGTGTTGTGTTTTTTTTAAATACTTTACTAGAAATTCATGGTGGTCATGTCTAATATTGGCGTGACCCCATGAATTTCGGGCTTAGGGCCAGCTGATAATGCCAAGCTGGCCCTAACCCCTTTATTACCCAGTGAGCCACCGCATCAGGGCCCTGGATGAGTTGGGTACAGCGCCAGAAGATGGCGCTTCTATGAACGCGCCATTTTCCAGGGTGGCTGCGGACTGCAATTTGCAGCGGGTGTGGCCCAGAAAGCTTGGGCCTCCCTGCGCTGCGGATTCCAGCCCCCAGCTGCCTAGTTGTACCTGGCTGGACACAAAAACAGGGCGAAGCCCCACGTCAATTTTCTTTAAATTATTTCATGAAATAATTAAGAAAAAAAGGGCTTCCCTATATTGTTGTGTCCGGCCAGGTACAAATAGGCAGCTGTTGGTTGGGGGCAGCCCGTTCCTGCCTGCTGTACCTGGGTGGACACAAATATAGTGCGAAGCCCCACGTCAATTTTTTTTTAATTATTTTATGAAATAATTGAAAAAAAAAAGGGCTTCCCTATATTGTTGTGTCCGGCCAGGTACAAATAGGCAGCTGGTGGTTGGGGGCAGCCCGTTCCTGCCTGCTGTACCTGGCTGGACACAAATATAGTGCGAAGCCCCACGTCAATTGTTTTTTAATTATTTCATGAAATAATTGAAAAAAAAAAGGGCTTCCCTATATTGTTGTGTCCGGCCAGGTACAAATAGGCAGCTGGTGGTTGGGGGCAGCCTGTTCCTGCCTGCTGCACCTGACTGGACACAAATATAGTGCGAAGCCCCACATCAATTTTTTTTAAATTATTTCATGAATTTCCTGAAATAATTAAAAAAAATTGAAGTGGGGCTTCGCACTATATTTGTGTCCAGCCAGGTACAGCAGGCAGGAACGGGCTGCCCCCAACCACCAGCTGCCTATTTGTACCTGGCCGGACACAACAATATAGGGAAGCCCTTTTTTTCTTAATTATTTCATGAATTTCATGAAATAATTTAAAAAAAAATACGTGGGGCTTCGCCCTATTTTTGTGTCCAGCCAGGTACAACTAGGCAGCTGGGGGCTGGAATCTGCAGCGCAGGGAGGCCCATCTTCTGGCGCTGTACCCAACTCATCCAGGGCCCTGGTGCGGTGGCTCACTGGGTAATAAAGGGGTTAAGGCCAGCTTGGTATTATCAGCTGGCCCTAAGCCCAAAATTCATGGGGTCACGCCAGTATTAGACATGACCGCCATGAATTTCTAGTAAAGTATTTAAAAAAAACACAACACCCAGAATAAAGTCCTTTAATTGAAATAAACACACAATTCTTTATTGTTCTAAATTAAACCATACTTACAATCACGCCCATTCCAGCTGAAGCCAACGATCTCCTGCAATAAAAGAAAAATAATAAACCAACATCATCCTTACCTTTCCATGGTTCCCACGACAGCTTCAGCTCTGCTACATCGAGATGACAGGCTGGACCGCAGCAGAGTGCTGCCATCCAGCCTGTCATCCCGCAGACACTGAGAAGCGCAGGCTTGCTTGCGCTCCTCAGTATCTCGCTGTGACGGCATCCAGATGAGCCGAGGTCATGTCCAATGAACTCGGCTCACCTCATGCACGTCACTGACAGCGTGGGAAAATTCTCCTGCACTCAGCGCTTCAGCGTGGGAGAATTCTCACGCTGAAGCTCTGAGTGCAGGAGAATTCTCTCACGCTGTAAGTGACGTGCATGAGGTGAGCTGAGATCATTGGACATGAGCTCACCGCATGCACGTCACTGACAGCGTGGGAAAATTCTCACGCTGAAGCGCTGAGTGCAGGAGAATTCTCCCACGCTGTCAGTGACGTGCATGAGGTGAGATCATGTCCAATGAACTCAGCTCACCTCATGCACGTCACTGACAGCGTGGGAAAATTCTCCTGCACTCAGCGCTTCAGCACGAGAATTCTCTTACGCTGTAAGTGACGTGCATGAGGTGAGCTGAGATAATTGGACATGAGCTCACCTCATGCACGTCACTGACAGCGTGGGAGAATTCTCCTGCATTCAGCGCTTCAGCGTGAGAATTTTCCCACGATGTCAGTGACGTGCATGAGGTGAGTTCATGTCCAATGATCTCAGCTCACCTCATGCACGTCACTGACAGCGTGGGAAAATTCTCCTGCACTCAGAGCTTCAGCGTGAGAATTCTCCCACGCTGAAGCGCTGAGTGCAGGAGAATTTTCCCACGCTGTCAGTGACGTGCAAGAGGTGAGCCGAGTTCATTGGACATGACCTCGGCTCATCTGGATGCCATCACAGCGAGACACTGAGGAGCGCAAGCAAGCCTGCTCTTCTCAGTGTCTGCGGGTTGACAGGCTGGATGGCATCGTTCTGCTGCGGTCCAGCCTGTCATCTCGATGTAGCAGAGCTGGAGCTGTCCTGGGAACCATCGAAAGGTAAGGATGATGTTGCTTTATTATTTTATTTTTATTGCAGGAGATCGTTGGCTTCAGCTGGAATGGGCGTGATGGTAAGTATGGTTTAATTTAGAACAATAAAGAATTGTGTGTTTATTTCAATTAAAGGACTTTATTCTGGGTGTTTGTGTTTTTTTTAACTTTCACTATGGGGTTAGTAAAAGGGGTGTCTTATAGACGCCTCTCCATTACTAACCTGGGCTTGATGTCAGCTGGCATTATAAGCTGACATCAACCCCAGCCCTATTACCCCACTGCCACCGCTACAGGTCAGTGGGAAGAGCGAGGCTAAGTGCCAGAATTTGCGCATCCTATGGATGCGCCATTTCTGGGGCGGCTGACGGCTGGTGTTTCTAGCCTGGGAGCGGGCCAATATTCATGGCACCCTTCCTGAGCTATTAATATCAGCCCCCAGCTGTCTGCCTAGCCTTTGCTAGCTATTAAAATAGGGGGGACCCCACATCATTTTTTTGGGGGGTCCCCCATTTTAATAGCTAGTAAAGGCTAGGTATTCAGCTGGGGGCTGATACTAGTAGCCTGGGAAGCTCCGTGGGTATTACCCCCTTCCCAGGCTTCAAACATCTGCCCCAGCCGTCTGCTTAACCTCCGCTAGAGACTAAAATTAGGGGGAACCCCACGCTAATTTTTTTTTAAATAAATCCTTTATTTTAACACTAAATGACAAGTACAGTAACCAACACTATCACTGTACTTATTATATATCTGACTGACATGTTTCTATCTATCTAATCTATGTGTGATGCTCTATCTTTCTGTTCTAAATTGTCGGGTACAGATGCTGAATTGCCGGCCGGCTTTTTTAAAGAGACGGTGCATGAAAACACTATTATTTTTTTAAATAAATCCTTTACACTAAATGACAAGTACAGTAAGCAACACTGTCACTGTACTTATTATATATGTGACTGACATGTTTCTATCTATCTAATCTATGTGTGAAGCTCTATTCTTTCTGTTCTAAATTGTCAGGTACCGCTGCTGAATTGCCGGCCGGCTTTTTTAAAGAGACGGTGCATGAAAACACTAATATTTTTTTTTATAAATCCTTTACACTAAATGACAAGTGCAGTAACCAACACTGTCACTGTGCTTCTTATATGTGTGACTGACATGTTTCTATCTATCTAATCTATGTGTGATGCTCTATTCCTTCTTGTCTAAATTGTCGGGTACCGGTGTATGCCGCTGCTGAATTTGCCGGCCGGCTTTTTTAAAGAGAGTGTCTTCTGAGCAGTTTGTCAGCTTTTGGACACCTTTGAAGGTGTTTTCTATGTGTTTCTATGTGTTTTTGTTTGCCTGCCATTGGTTTTAACGGTGTTCGACGGTGTTCTAAGGTGTTCGACGAACAGTTCGACGAACAGTTCGTCGAACATCCCGGTGTTCAACGAACCGAACCGAACCCGAACACTACGGGGGTGGCTCAACACTAGTCAGCAACAAACCCAGTGATGCTGTAAAAAGACTGGCTGAGCCCTTATTTGGATCGGGTCGCAATATAACAGCTGACAATTGGTTTTCAAATTGTGATCTGATTGATTATCTGAAAATGCAGAAGCTTTCATATGTCGGAACTGTAAGAAAAAATAAAAAAGAATTGCCTGCACAGTTTGTAAGTGTGAAAGGGAGACAACAGTACAGCAGTATGTTTGCATTCCATAATGGAAAGGTTTTGGTTTCCTATGTACCACAAGCAAAAAAAATTGTACTTCTTCTATCAACACTTCATGATGATGATGCCATCGATCCTGGGACTGAGGCACAAAAAACCCCGGAGATAATTACATTTTATAATGCAACCAAAGGGGGTGTTGATACAGCTGATCAGATGTGCTCAACTTTCAACGTCAGCAGAAACACCAAACGCTGGCCAATGGTCATATTTTTTGCTATGTTGAATTTGGGTGGTATAAATTCACAAGTCATTTACCTTGAAAACAAGCTTGAACCACTCCGTAGACGATTCTATCTGAAAAAATTGGCCCATGAACTAGTGCTTGGAGAGCTACGCAGAAGTATGAAAACAATCGGTATCCCCTCTCGCCTTCAAGTTCAGCTCAAAAGGTTCCGCCCAGAAGATGATAGTGAAAATTCACCACCTGCACCATCTCCCAAAAGAAGGAGATGCACCACCTGCACCACGGAAAGCGGAATCAGAAGGCTTTCTAATTATGAATGTCACAAATGTCATAATGCAATCTGCCGGACACATGCAAAAATGATGTGTAATTCTTGCTCTTTGCTCTGCAAGTGTAATTTTTCTGGGGAAACTTCAGGATCTAATTCTGATTGAATATGTGTTTAATAGTACTTAAGGTACCTTAAAATTAAGTTTGTTTCCATAAATTTTCTTTGTAGAGTTTTTTGACAGAGTCGAACTGGGGACTATTTGGCGGGAGTTTTGAAATGTTTGTATTTCAGAGTTATTAGTTTTATGTTAAGTAAATGGTTTTTTTTTGCACCTGATTATGTGTAGTCTCTTTTATTACATCCCTATGAAGGTCACTGATCACTTTTAGAGCACTGAAATTTCAAACATTAGATATTATAGGTATTTTTCTAGCCTGCGCCTGACAGTCACATTGTATGTGAACTCGTTAGAACCGATATTGTATGTGACGGAGGGTTAATTAAATGGTTGAGAAATGTATTCAACTAGGAATCTGGATGTACCTATCCCCAAAATTTTGCAGAATAAAAGTGACCCTAATATCGTGGGGAACTATGTATAAGGAGAACACCCGATGCAATCCTCATGTACAAGTCGGAAATTACCTGTGGATCGCTATCATATATAGTCATTATAATTAGTGTTGAGCAAGCACTAAAATGCTCGGGTGCTCGAAGCTCGGGCCGAGCTCACCGTGATACTCGGGTGCTCTACCCGAGCAATGAGCCCAATGTTAGTCTATGGGAGACCCGAGAATTTTTGCGGCGGCACCCCCGGCAGTCTGTAGAAGGCCTAAAAAGTGCCCAAAACGATAGTGACAGTGCTCAAATGACATGGGGACATCATGGGGATCGCCCCAGGAAGCATTTCTGACCTCCAGGTCACTGCTGTCAACAACTTGGTCAGAGTCATTAAGCCACTTTTACGGGCTCACAATAAAACGTTCAAAAACGAAACTGAAACGGTTTTCCTGTGAAATATGTTAAGGAACTTCCTTTCCAGGGTAAAGACTTGTGTATAAGGTAAAATAAATAACCAAAAACAATAATACTCCTCCACACCTTGAGCTATGTTCACAAGTAGCACTTTTTATGTGTTTTTGCACTTTTGTATTGCTCTCAACCGTGACAAATGCATTAACCGGGAAATGTCATTTTAAAATTTTACAACCTTATCTGGCCATGTGCTGTGTGACACATGCATACAGTGCTGAAAAGACATGGGAACAGCATGGGGAAGACCCCTGGAAGCATCTCTGTCACCCAGGTCACTGCCTAAAAGTGTGCCCATCAGAAGTGATCCTTGCCGTATCAGAAGATGCAGACTTGCAACTATCCCCCTGCGAGTCCTTGTCCCTGTGCAGTGTTCAATTGTACCTCCCCCATTCCATACAATGCAAGCGCAAGTATGCAGCCTGCCGCCCACCCACCCCCAGGCTGCAATACCATACTGCTTCCTTGCTTGCACTTGAAATCGGGCCTTTTAGGCATGTGGAGGCGGAATCTGGCCACCATGTCATGTCTGCGTCGGCGGCCTGGTATCCATACTCAGACCCCAGCCGCCCGGCGGCCGGGTGTCCACGCTTTGTCCCCAGCCGCCAGGGGATGGCCGGGTTTCCATACTCGGTCCCCAGCCACCCCGCGGCCGGGTGCCCACACACGGTCCCCAGCCGCACCTATTTGAAGGACAGCCTAACCACAAACACGTGGGCAAGTGAATGTGGCCAGGGATGGTCCATCTGACTGAAGCCTTCACACTGAGTTAATATTGTGGAAGCCGGGCACAGTTGGACACTGGAATGTAACACGTCCTCCAGACAGAGGATTGCTGGTCCTGGGTCAATCAGGCTTCAACACAAAGTTCAGAAGGTAGACAGCAGCAGTGGTCGGCCTCCTACACAATGAGTAAATTATTCATGATCATGAGGCCATCCATCTCCTTAGCTTTCTGTTCCTTGGAATGCAATAACATGTATGTAGTAGCAGCTAGGCCTGAGGTGGTAAGCGTTTTCGCGCATATCCTACCTCCTCCGAGGATTGCTGGATGTTTTCCTGCTACTATCCCAGTTCTATGACTCCCGTTAAAACAAAGTTTCAGGTGATGAATGATGGATGAAGTGGTGGCAAAGGAGAAAGAGCAGGAGGAACAGGGAACATTCACATCAATATCAGGCCAGTCAACCACACATGTCTTGTAAGATATGTTTCTGTACCAAAAGGAGCGGTACGGCTACACAGTTATAGGGCATACAGTAAGTGCAATGCATACCAAAAATTTCGACGCACTCCAATGCCCCTTGGAAGTGACATGGAGGTCAGAAGGCCTTAACTAAACAGTTTTTTCCATTTGTAGCAACTGGATCTCCTGTACACTGTTGGCCTAAGCAGTGAATGGAAGGCTTTCCAAAAATTATGAAGAACTGCAATGCCCCTTGAAATAGACGTGGATTATAGCATACTAAAAACCTTCTACCCATTATTGGGGAGTGGGACTCCCTTAGTGTTCGCCTATACATTGAAAAGCAAAAGCTGACTAAAATTAGGAGGAAATGCAATGCCCGTTATAAGAGTCGTGGAGGTTAGAGGTAATTAAAAACAACATTTTAATGCCCCTTGGAAGAGCTGTGGAGTTCAGAGTGGTTTAACAAGACGGTTTTAATGCCCCTTGGAAGAGCTGTGGATTTCAGAGTGCTTTAACAAGACGGTTTTAATGCCCCTTGGATAAGTGGTGGAGGTCACAGTAGCTTAACAAGACGGTTTTAATGCCCCTTGGGAGAGTGGTGGAGGTCACAGTAGCTTAACAAGACGGTTTTAATGCCCCTTGGGAGAGTGGTGGAGGTCACAGTAGCTTAACAAGATGGTTTTAATGCCCCTTGGAAGAGACGTGGAGTTCAGAGTGGTTTAACAAGATGGTTTTAATGCCCCTTGGAAGAGTGTTCGAGGTCGCAGTGGAATAAAAAGACAATATCAATGCCCCTTGGAAGAGTGGTGGAGGTCACAGTAGCTTAACAAGACGGTTTTAATGCCCCTTGGAAGAGACGTGGAGTTCAGAGTGGTTTAACAACACGGTTTTAATGCCCCTTGGAAGAGACGTGGGGGTCACAGTAGCTTAACAAGACAGTTTTAATGCCCCTTGGAAGAGTGGTGGGGGTCGCAGTGGAATAAAAAGACAATATCAATACCCCTTGCAAGAGTGGTGGAGGTCACAGTAGCTTTAAAAGATGCTTTTAATGCCCTTTGGAAGAGATGTGGAGGTCACAGTAGCTTAACAAGACAGTTTTAATGCCCCTTGGAAGAGTGGTGGAGGTTCCAGTAGCTTAACAAGACGGTTACAATGCCCCTTGGAAGAGACGTGGAGGTCACAGTAGCTTAACAAGACAGTTTTAATGCCCCTTGGAAGAGTGGTGGAGGTCACAGTAGCTTACCAAGATGATTTTAATACCCCTTGGAAGAGACGTGGAGTTCAGAGTGGTTTAACAAGACGGTTTTAATGCCCCTTGAAAGAGACGCGAAGGTCACAGTAGCTTAACAAGACGGTTTTAATGCCCCTTGGAAGAGTGGTGGAGGTCCCAGTAGCTCAAGAAGACGGTTTTAATGCCCCTTGGAAGAGAAGTGGAGGTCACAGTAACTTAACAAGACAGTTTTAATGCCCCTTGGAAGAGTGGTGGAGGTCACAGTAGCTTATCAAGATGGTTTTAATGCCCCTTGGAAGAGAAATGGAAGTCACAGTAGCTTAACAAGACAGTTTTAATGCCCCTTGGAAGAGTGGTGGAGGTCACAGTATCTTAACAAGACGGTTTTAATGCCCCTTGGAAGAGTGGTGGAGGTCACAGTAGCTTAACAAGACGGTTTTAATGCCACTTGGGAGAGTGGTGGAGGTCACAGTAGCTTAACAAGATGGTTTTAATGCCCCTTGGAAGAGACGAGGAGTTCAGAGTGGTTTAACAAGACGGTTTTAATGCCCCTTGGAAGAGTGTTCGAGGTCGCAGTGGAATAAAAAGACAATATCAATGCCCCTTGGAAGAGTGGTGGAGGTCACAGTAGCTTAACAAGACGGTTTTAATGCCCCTTGGCAGAGAGGTGGAGTTCAGAGTGGTTTAACAACACGTTTTTAATGCCCCTTGGAAGAGACGTGGGGGTCACAGTAGCTTAACAAGACAGTTTTAATGCCCCTTGGAAGAGTGGTGGGGGTCGCAGTGGAATAAAAAGACAATATCAATACCCCTTGCAAGAGTGGTGGAGGTCACAGTAGCTTTAAAAGATGCTTTTAATGCCCTTTGGAAGAGATGTGGAGGTCACAGTAGCTTAACAAGACAGTTTTAATGCCCCTTGGAAGAGTGGTGGAGGTTCCAGTAGCTTAACAAGACGGTTATAATGCCCCTTGGAAGAGACGTGGAGGTCACAGTAGCTTAACAAGACAGTTTTAATGCCCCTTGGAAGAGTGGTGGAGGTCACAGTAGCTTACCAAGATGATTTTAATACCCCTTGGAAGAGACGTGGAGTTCAGAGTGGTTTAACAAGACGGTTTTAATGCCCCTTGAAAGAGACGTGAAGGTCACAGTAGCTGAACAAGACGGTTTTAATGCCCCTTGGAAGAGTGGTGGAGGTCCCAGTAGCTTAAGAAGACGGTTTTAATGCCCCTTGGAAGAGAAGTGGAGGTCACAGTAACTTAACAAGACAGTTTTAATGCCCCTTGGAAGAGTGGTGGAGGTCACAGTAGCTTATCAAGATGGTTTTAATG
This sequence comes from Phyllobates terribilis, assembly GCF_046119375.1. Lineage (NCBI taxonomy): Eukaryota > Metazoa > Chordata > Amphibia > Anura > Dendrobatidae > Phyllobates > Phyllobates terribilis. Next base: position 1,084,030,572 of record NW_027362761.1, on the reverse strand, counting down.
CCCCTTGGAAGAGAAGTGGAAGTCACAGTAGCTTAACAAGACAGTTTTAATGCCCCTTGGAAGACTTGTGGAGGTCACAGTATCTTAACAAGACGGTTTTAATGCCCCTTGGAAGAGTGGTGGAGGTCACAGTAGCTTTACAAGACGGTTTTAATGCCCCTTTGAAGTGACGTTGAGTTCAGAGTGGTTTAACAAGATGGTTTTAATCCCCCTTGGTAGAGACGTGAAGGTCACAGTACTTTAACAAACCAGTTTTATTACACCTTGAAAGAGTGGTGGAGGTCGCAGTGGAATAAAAAGACAATATCAATGCCCCTTGGCAGAGAGGTGGAGGTCACAGTAGCTTAACAACACGTTTTTAATGCCCCTTGGAAGAGACGTGGAGGTCACAGTAGCTTAACAAGACAGTTTTAATGCCCCTTGGAAGAGTGGTGGAGGTCACAGTAGCTTAACAAGACGGCTTTAATGCCCATTGGAAGAGTGGTGGAGGTTGCAGTGGAATATAAAAGACAATATCAATGCCCCTTGGAAGAGTGGTGGAGGTCACAGTAGCTTAACAAGACGGTTTTAATGCCCCTGGGATGAGTGGTGGAGGTCACAGTAGCTTAACAAGACGGTTTTAATGCCCCTTGGGAGAGTGGTGGAGGTCACAGTAGCTTAACAAGATGGTTTTAATGCCCCTTGGAAAAGACGTGGAGTTCAGAGTGGTTTAACAAGACGTTTTAATGCCCCTTGGAAGAGTGGTCGAGGTCGCAGTGGAATAAAAAGACAATATCAATGCCCCTTGGAAGAGTGGTGGAGGTCACAGTAGCTTAACAAGACGGTTTTAATGCCCCTTGGAAGAGACATGGAGTTCAGAGTGGCTTACCAACAGAGTTTTAATGCCCCTTGGAAGAGACGTGGAGATCACAGTAGCTTAACAAGACAGTTTTAATGCCCCTTGGAAGAGTGGTGGAGGTCGCAGTGGAATAAAAAGACAATATCAATGCCCCTTGGAAGAGTGGTGGAGGTCACAGTAGCTTTACAAGACGGTTTTATTGCCCCTTGGAAGAGACGTGGAGGTCACAGTAGCTTAACAAGAGAGTTTTAATGCCCCTTGGAAGAGTGTAGGAGGTCACAGTAGCTTAACAAGATGGCTTTAATGCCCATTGGAAGAGTGGTGGAGGTCACAGTAGCTAAACAAGACGGTTTTAATGCCCCTTGGAAGAGACGTGGAGGTCACAGTAGCTTAACAAGACAGTTTTAATGCCCCTTGGAAGAGTGGTGGAGGTCACAGTAGCTTAACAAGACGGCTTTAATGCCCCTTGGAACAGTGGTTGAGGTTGCAGTGGAATAAAAAGACAATATCAATGCCCCTTGGAAGAGTGGTCGAGGTCACAGTAGCTTAACAAGATGGTTTTCATGCCCCTTGGATGAGTGGTGGAGGTCACAGTAGCTTAACAAGATGGTTTTAATGCCCCTTGGAAGAGACGTGGAAGTCACAGTAACTTAACAAGATGGTTTTAAGGCCACTTGGAAGAGACTTGGAGTTCAGAGTAGCTTAACAAGACGGTTTTCATGCCCCTTACAAGAGCCATGCAGTACTGCATATTAAAAACATTATTCCCATTATTGGGGAGTGGGTCTCCCATAGTCTTTGCATATGCCTTCCAAGCAAAAGCTGCCAAAAATTAGGACGGAGGAACTTGCAATGCTGGCTACACGGACCACGGTCACAGTGGTGGTATAGTGGTGTTGGAGGCTGAGGATAAGGAGAAGAGCAAAATACAGCCGAAATGAGGAAGTGTATACCCATGTGTGGGTGTGAAGCGGTGCATGGGAATACACCTCCCGAAATAACACAGTGGATTTGACTTTATGTTACTCTGCTGTCATTTGGTTGTGATGAGAAGTCTGGCCCAATCCAGCCCTTTTTCATTTTGATGAGGGTCAGCTTGTCAGCATTGTCAGTTGACAGGCGAGTGCACTTATCAGTTATAATTCCACCAGCGGCACTAAAAAAAAGCATTCCGATAACATGCTAGCAGCAGGGCAGGCCAGGACCTCCAAGGTGTACATAGCGAGTTCATTCCAAGTGTCCAGCTTGGATACCCAATAATTAAAAGGCACAGAGGAATCACGGAGGACGCTGGTACGGTCGGCAAGGTACTCCCTCACCATCTTTTGAAACTTTCCACTCCTTGTGTGAGTACCCCGCGCCTCAGGGCCTGTAAGCTGGGTGGGTCTCAGAAAACTGTCCCAGAACGTTGACAGTGTTCCCTTGCCTCTGCTGGATTGGAGTTGCGTCTGTCTCACCTGTACGCCTTGGTTGGGCAACGAACTGTTACCTCTGCCGCTAGAGTGTTCAGATGGGAATTTTTTTAACAGTTCTGCAGCAATGGCCTTCTGGTACTGCCCCATTTTTGTAGACCTCTCCACCTCAGGAATAAGAGAGTGAAAGTTCTCCTTGTAGCGGGGGTCTAAAAGTTTCACTAACCAGTAATGACTGTCACCCAACTTTTTGACAACGCAAGGGTCACAGTTAAGGCAGCGTAAGATAAAGTCAGCAATGCGTGCCAGACTGGTAAAGGGCAATACTTCCATGTCCTCACCAAGATGACGACAGACCATGCTCTCCTCCTCCTCCTCCTCCTCCTCCTCCCCCTGTCCTCAGGCCCCCAACGCTGAACCGACGGTATAACAGTTGTACAGGTACTACCGTCTACAGCGTATGATACCAGCTCCTGTTCTTCCTCATCCTCCTCCTCCTCTCCCTCATTGTCCCCCAATGCACGTTGGGATGAGATGAGGCTGGGCTGTGTGTAATTGCCCGTTACGGCTTCTTGATCCATCTCATCATACTCTGGCTGCAATGCCTCCTCCTTAATTCTCTGCAGAGAGCATTGCAAAAGACATACAAGTGGGATGCTGACGCTAATGATGGCGTCATCGCCACTCACCATCTTGGTGGACTTCTCAAAATTTGTCAGGATGGTACATATGTCAGACTTCCAGGTCCACTCCTGAGGTCTTATGTGTGGAGTCTCACCTGAATATCGACGGCCTTGTTGCAGCTGGTACTCCACAACTGCTCTCTTCTGCTCACAAATCCTTTACAACATGTGGAGGGTAGAGTTCCAATGTGTGGGGACATCACACACCAGTCGGTGTGCCGGAAGCTGCAAACGCTGCTGCAACATAGGAAGGACAGCTGTAGCCGACTTGCAAAAATGAGCTGACAGGCGGCGTACTTTGACGAGCAGATCTGGCAACTTGGGGTACGATTTAAGAAACCGCTGAACCACGAGGTTAAGCACATGAGCCAGGCATGGTACGTGTGTGATCTCGCCTCGCCTCAGAGCCGCCACCAGGTTACGGCCATTGTCACACATGACCATGCCTGGATGTAGGTTCAGCGGTCTCAGCCACAGATCTGCCTGATCTTTCACAGCTGTCCACAACTCACAAGCAGTGTGAGGTTTATCACCTAAGCTTATGAGTTTCAGCACAGCCTGTTGCTGCTTGGCTGAGGCAGTACTTCACTGCTTCCAGCTTGTAACTGATGTGGTGAAATCTGAGATGGAGGCTGAACATGAGGAGGAGGAGGAGGATGATGCGCAAGAGCTGTACACAGTGCGGGCAACTCTGACTGACATAGGGCCCGCAATCCTCGGTGTGGGGAGGATGTATTCCGTCCCAAGGTCTGACTGGGTCCCGGCTTCCACTATGTTTACCCATGTGCCATCAGGGAGATGTACCGTCCCTGGCCACAAGCACTTGTCCACGTGTCCGTTGTCAGGTGGACTTTCCCAGTAACTGCATTGTTTAGGGCATGGCAGGTGTTTTGGGACACGTGCTTGTGTAGTGTGGGGATGGCACACGGGGCAAAATAGCGTCAGCTGGGGACCGAGTACCGAGGGACAGCCACCACCATAAGGTTGCGGAAGGATTCCGTCTCCACCAGCCTAAAAGGCAGCATTTCCAACGCAAGCAGTTGTGAAATGTGCGAATTTAGGACTGTGGCCTGTGGGACGTTAGCTGCGAATTTGCGCTTTCGTTCAAAGGTCTGGGATATGGACAATTAAATGCTGCGGTGGGACGTGGACGTGGACGTTGATGCTGTTTCTTGAGAAACTGCCATAACAAGTGAAGACTGAGAGGAGGGGGCATCTTTGCATGCAGTATGGACAGGGGATTGCCTTACATGCACAACAGCGGAAGAAGCAGTGGTGACACCTGCTGATACTGGTCGTGGACCCTGGGGTTCGCCCCACAAAGTCGGGTGCTTTGCTGACATGTGCCTGATCATGCTGGTGGTGGTCAGGCTGGTAGTTTTGTCACCCCTGCTGATGCTGGCATGGCAGGTGGTACAAATGGCCTTTTTGGGTTTATCAGCAGAGTCTTTAAAAAAATTCCAGACTCTGGAAGACCTACCTTTTGTACTGGCAACGTCCCTCGTGTTGGTGTTACAGGAACTGTTGCCCGCCTTCTGTGTGCGGCCACCACACTGCTTCTTCCTGCCTGTTGGGGTACTCTGCCTCCCTCCCCCTGCGTGCTGCTGGCCTCGCTCTGCGTGTCCTCCTGCTACGTTGGGTCAGTTACATGATCATCCACCACCTTCTCCTCTTCCACTTGTGCACCACGATCCTCCTCCTCACTTCGTGGCAATTGTGTCTCATCATCATCCACCTATTGTGACAAATTGCTAGCGTCGACTTCCTCTGGCCGTGGATTTTCAAATATTTGGGCATCGTTACAGGAGATCTCCTCTTCCACCTCTTCAAGCGAAGCAGGCGAGGGGCACAAATATGGAAATGGACCAGTGAACAGCTCTTCAGAGTGTCCAAGTGTGGGATCAGTTGCTGTCTGACGACACTCGGCATGGTGGAAGGAATGATCATCAGGGTGAGGAGGAGTATGCGGTCGAGACTCACGGCTACTAAAACTTGACAGTGTGGAAGACAGACCGGACGTGGTGGTGCCCAGGTAACTGCAAGTATTATCTGCTATCCAATTAATAACCTGTTCTCACTGATCAGTTCGCAATACTGGTGTTGTAGTGTGGTTCCCTAGTAATTCGGTCAAGAAGTGGGAGCGAGAAGATGTGGCTGTTGGTTGTGGCACATTTTCACCTTTCCACGACCCCGTCCTCTACACGCACCATCACCAGAACATCCAGTTCCACGTCCCTTGCAACGCGCCTTGCCCATTGTAAATGAAGTAAAATAGCTTACACTCGCACTATCAATGGCAAAAGGGTAATAAAAAGGAGATTACAACCGTGGAAGAGGAAAACCACAGTTCTAGTTCTCTGGCCTACACCAGAATCTTTTAAACAGATATATTTGTGTCTGACCACTGAGCGAGATACTCAAACTGTTTTTTTTTATGTAAAAAAGGCCAAAAGCTAGATAATACAGAGATTTGAACTGTGGAACTGCAAAACCAAACTTCTAGTTATCTGGCCTACACCAGAATATTTTAAACAGATATATTTGCGTCTGAACAGTCAGGGAGACACTATTACTGTTTTTTTTACGGAAAAAAGGCCAAAAGCTGGATAATACTGAGATTTGAACTATGGAACTGCAAAACCAAACTTCTAGTTATCTGGCCTACACCAGAATATTTTAAACAGATATGTTTGTGTCTGAACAGTCAGGGAGACACTGTTCCTTTTTTTTTACGGAAAAAAGGCCAAAAGCTGGATAATGCTGAGATTTGAACTGTGGAACTGCAAAACCAATCTTCTAGTTATCTGGCCTACACCAGAATATTTTAAACATATATATTTGTGTCTGAACAGTCAGGGAGACACTATTACTGTTTTTTATGTAAAAAAGGCCAAAAGCTGGATAATACAGAGATTTGAACCGTGGAACTGCAAAACCAAACTTCTAGTTATCTGGCCTACACCAGAATATTTTAAACAGATATATTTGCGTCTGAACAGTCAGGGAGACACTATTACTGTTGTTTTATGTAAAAATGGCCAAAAGCTGGATAATACAGAGATTTGAGCCGTGGAACTGCAAAACCAAACTTCTAGTTATCTGGCCTACACCAGAATATTTTAAACAGATATATTTGTGTCTGAACAGTCAGGGAGACACTATTACTGTTTTTTTTTTACGGAAAAAAGGCCAAAAGCTGGATAATACAGAGATTTGAACTGTGGGACTGCAAAACCAAACTTCTAGCTATCTGGCCTACACCAGAATATTTTAAACAGATATATCTGTGTCTGAACAGTCAGGGAGACACTATTACTGTTTTTTATGTAAAAAAGGGCAAAAGCTGGATAATACAGAGATTTGAACCGTGGAACTGCAAAACCAAACTTCTAGTTATCTGGCCTACACCAGAATATTTTAAACAGATATAATTGTGTCTGAGCAGTCAGGGGGACACTACTAGTGTTTTTTTTTACGGAAAAAAGGCCAAAATCTGGATAATACAGAGATTTGAACCGTGGAACAGCAAAACCAAACTTCTAGTTATCTGGCCTACACCAGAATATTTTAAACAGATATATTTGTGTCTGAACAGTCAGGGAGACACTATTACTGTTTTTTTTTACGGAAAAAAGGCCAAAAGCTGGGTAATACAGAGATTTTAACCGTGGAACTGCAAAACCAAACTTCTAGTTATCTGGCCTACAACAGAATATTTTAAACAGATATATTGGTGTCTGAAAAGTCAGGGAGACACTATTACTGTTTTTTTTACGGAAAAATGGCCAAAAGCTGCATAATACAGAGATTTGAACCGTGGAACTGCAAAACCAAATTTCTAGTTATCTGGCATACACCAGAATATTTTAAACACATATATCGGTGTCTGAACAGTCACAGACACACTCAATTTTTTTTTTTGGAGGGGGGGGGGGGGATACCAAAAGGTTAATAAGATGCGTATTTGTACAGTCTGACTGAGGGAAAAAAAAATACAGGATTTAGATGAAAAGAAAAGGATTTTTCCTGGCCCCTGAGACCGGGGGATAAGTCTAGCAATTTGACCAGAAGGAGCACACAGGACTGTAATGTACTGTTTGTTGGTATAACCACTGCGTCTCCTATACAGCCTGCCTGCCTGATATCTGGGATAGATATTAGTCCTGAGAAGGATTGTTTGTTTGATTTGGCAGCCTTTAGAGACCCTACACTAACTATTTTGCACTATATATCTCTCCCTAACTCAGCATTACTCTCCCTACACTGTCTGATCCCAGGTGACTGTGTCCAAAATGTCGGCGCCTGGTTTTAAATGCTCGAGGTGATGCTGTGCGGCCAGCCAATCACTGTAATGCCCACAAACAACATGGCTGCGGCATTACAGTGACTGGCTGGCAATCCCTGCATGTTCATTGGCTCTGTAAAATGCGCCAAACGTGCAGGGCAGAGACCCGAGCTCCCATCGGAGTAACCAGGAAATGCTCGGTGCTCGCTGAACATCCCGAGTAGCGAGGTGTTCGGGCAAGTACCGAGCAGTGTCGAGCATGCTCGCTCAACACTAATCATAATTTTGCCGATATTATAGGAGCTGACACATCATTAGTAAGGATCGCACCGGTATTACATGCGATCATATATGTCAATTATGCGGGGCCATGAGTCTCAATCACCACAGTGATCACACAAGGCAGACGCAGCACCCCGTCATCAGATGGCTGAACACCCGTCCACACAATAGCTCCTGACAAGGAGCAGTGCGGTCTCCTAGACTGATCGCATGCACGTTGTACGCACACGGTCTGTATAGCCGGAGACAATCAAGCTCCGGAGAGACACTGCAGCAATCTTCTATTCATGTCAACTGGCACGCCAGAGACATGAACGGCACATGGGGACAGGACATAGAGAGCCTGATGAAGCTGTCACATATATTCACAGGACAGATCGTCCCTGACGATAGTTCAGTAACCACAAAAATGAAAAAAGTTGATGATAAAAAGAGATTTTGTAAGGTAAATATATTGTAAAGTGTATAAATTAGGTATCACCGTAAAAAATAAGAAAGTAATGAGTGTCAGAATATGTTGAACAAAAAAGGAAATGAAAAAGAAAGTAATATCTTTTGCAAAAGTAGAAAAACATAAAACAACAATGTAAATTTGGTACTCTAGGCCTCGTGTAATAGCCGAACTGTCGATCCTGACTGTAGGGAGTTACCCGCAAGCAAGCCTGCTACAAAGAACACACTGCTGCAGTAGCAGCACACAAACAAGGGACATCCACCTACTCTATTCACTGCGGTACGGCCTATATGCATACAGTACAGACCAAAAGTTTGGACACACCTTCTCATTTTAAGATTTTTCTGTATTTTCATGACTATGAAAATTGTACATTCACACTGAAGGCATCAAAACTATGAATTAACACATGCGGAATTATATACTTAACAAAAAAGTGTGAAACAACTGAAAATATGTCTTATATTCTAGGTTCTTCAAAGTAGCCACCTTTTGCTTTGATGACTTCTTTGCACACTCTTGGCATTCTCTTGATGAGCTTCAAGAGGTAGTCATCGGAAATGGTCTTCCAACAATCTTGAAGGAGTTCCCAGAGATGCTTAGCATTTGTTGGCCCTTTTGCCTTCACTCTGCGGTCCATCTCACCCCAAACCATCTAGATTGGGTTCAGGTCTGGTGACTGTGGAGGCCAGGTCATCTGACGTAGCACTCCATCACTCTCCTTCTTCATCAAATAGCCCTTACACAGCCTGGAGGTGTGTTTGGGGTCATTGTCCTGTTGAAAAATAAATGATGGTCCAACTAAACGCAAATAGGATGGAATAGCATGCCGCTGCAAGATGCTGTGGTAGCCATACTGGTTCAGTATGCCTTCAATTTTGAATAAATCCTCAACAGTGTCACCAGCAAAGCACCCCCACACCATCACACCTCCTCCTTCATGTGTCACGGTGGGAACCAGGCATGTAGAGTCCATCTGTTCACCTTTTCTGCGTCGCACAAAGACACGGTGGTTGGAACCAAAGATCTCAAATTTGGACTTATCAGTAGTGTTGAGCCACCCCCGAAGTGTTCCAGTTCGCCGAACTGTTCGTCGAACTGTTCGTCGAACACCTTCGAACACCGTTAAAACCAATGGCAGGCAAACAAAAACACATAGAAACACATAGAAAACACCTTCAAAGGTGTCCAAAAGCTGACAAACTGCTCAGAAGACACAACTAACACATGGAAAAGTGACAAGTACATATAGTCATGCGAAAAGAAAAGAGGTGGAGGAGTAAAAGGAGGGGGAGACACAGATATAGGCATGTCATGCCCTTCTAAAATCCAAAAAGTGAGAAGCTGACACGTTCAGTCCGCTCCTGCCCGTGCCACCTCCGTGTCGCCGGGTTTGTGCCAGAGCCGCGGTGAACCCTGACGGCCAGCCCCCCTCTCCCAATACTGGTGCCTGTCCGCTGGTGGGTCGAGCGAGCCCCCCTGTGGTGGAGGCAGCTCTAAGCTTTTTAATTTAAATTGTCTCTCTAATTTGAATAAATACACTTTAAATCCATTTACAAGGATCTATTGGAGGGCAAGTCTCATGCCAGCAGCCGCGTAATTCCAGCTCCAGTAGCGTCCACTAAAGCTGCTGCAGTTAACAAGCTTTTATAAGGATCGAGCTCGGCTGTCCACCGCAAGGCATCCTACTGCCAGTCGGAGCCCCTATGCCTTGGGGTGCCTCCTGATGCTCTTCACTGAGTATCCCGTGGTCCCGAAGCATTTCCTTTGAAAAAATGAAGTGTCCAAACTACAGGTGGTGTAGCTTGCTTAACAGCCGGGATAATCCGCTGACTAGCAGACACTGCTACTAGGCACAAAGTATTTCCTGGGCTAGATGCAGTTAAATATTTGTAATTAGATACTCTCGTTGGATGCTGAGAAAGCATTCCATAGAGTCTCCTGGCACGCCATATATGATTCTCTTAAAAAGCTTGGGGTAGGGGTCTAGGGGACCCTTTTATAGCCAAAATCACGGCCCTGTATCGCAATACGTCACCTAGGCTGAAGATAAATGGAACTGTAGCACCCTGAGGGCTCGGTTGCTACAGAGGTATTGCACCTCACCCAGAGGTGTGATATCTCACTCTCAGGTAAGGATGTAGTGTGGATCAGGACCCGACACCTGCATGCATTACACCACATTGCCGTGGGGCAGGGCGACCAATATGCCCCTGAGATGGGCACGACAGTCCCTGTCCCTGGCTGGAGTGGGGGGAGGGAACGCTGAGGAAGGGGAACCCTGTAGTGCAGGAGCAGGGAGGAAGCAGTTCCTGGGTGCATTGAGAAGGGAGTATAAAAGGTGGGCACCATCTTAGTTCAGTGCAGAGAAGTCTGAGCAGAAGTGGCAGGGAGCAGGGGCTCTGCATGAGCTCTGCTCCGGAGGCGGGCCTAGTAACAGAGGCCCAGGCCTGGAAGAGGGAGAAGGAAGGAAAAGGAGCGGAGAAGGCTCCAGGAACGAGGAACGAAGGGATCTCAGGGGTGCGGACGGGCGAGTCGCCACCACACGCCCGAATCCACCTGCGTGGAGGGGTCAGGCCAAAGGGGGAGACCGGTCCCCGAAACTAGTGGAGGCAGGAAACGACCCTCACCTAGAAACAGGAGGCTGTGACATTTCATTTGGCGCAGCCCCTCGCTACACCCGCTAGGAAGGCACCACATAGGCTCAGGGAAACTGGCGCCAAGTTTACCAAGAGGAGGCCCGAGGCAGCCGGACAGAAGGGTTGGTAAGAAAGGCCAGACAAAGGACACACAAAGGGGGTCCTGTGAAGCACTCCAAAGTTATCTGGGAGTTGTCTGAGCCCCTCAACTGGTGAGCACAGTACGACGTGGGCAGCCGTTACCTGCAGACGTGGTCTGGATAATAAGAACTGTGAGTAAAGGCCCTGGACTGCATCACTGACTCCGTGTCATTACTGCTGCTGCCCTGCACCATCACCCCCATCCTCTGCATACACTGCCCTGAGGCTATACTCCTCCCGTGGGGAGTTATGCTACGCTCTGCTGCACCCACAACACCAGCCTCAGCGGTCTGCCCTGGAGCGGCGGTTCACTCTGACCGCAATCCACGGGTGGCGTAGTCGGACATTTAAACATCAAAACCACATAAATAGTTCCGCCACTGGTTTGACCGCCCTGAGCCACGGAACCGGGTCACCGCCACGGAGACTACAACCACCAGCATCCACCAAAAAGGGTCCGGCTCCGGGTGTCCCAAGGCCCAGGGGGCGCGTCAGAACATTTTCATCACCTTTCACAATCACCAATGGGACAAGGCAGGGATGTTCTCTGTCCCCTCTCTTATACATCCTAGTGACGGAGCACCTGCTCTCATCAATTCGCCATAACCCCAATATTAGGTGGATTGAGGTGGGAGGAACCGAGTACAAGTGCTCTGTATTTGCTGATGATGTCCTAGTATATATCACTCAATCACATATATCCATCCATGCTGTTATGGCTGAAATAGATCACTTTGTTACATGGTCAAATTTTAAAATCAATGCAGCGAAGTCTGAGGCCCTCGATGTCTCCCTCCCCAAATCCATATAGGATTCCATCCAGTCCAACTTTCCCTTTGCCTGGCACTCACAGGGTATCAAATACTTAGGAATTCCTATTCATAGAGACCTCTCCCATCTGTGTTATCTTAATTTTGGGCCCTTTATTGAACAACTCCATACAGACCACGGTTGGCAAGTTAGAACTGTAAGATTCACTACGTGAACCACTGGTGTTTTGTGGAAAAGCACATGTACACTGTGTTCCAAATTATTATGCAAAAAGTGTTTAGGAGTGATAAGGGAAGAATTTGTTTGTCAGTTAAACTCATTGATGGTGATGTGTGTCAGGGCTCTTTATATCACTGTAAGCAATTGCAGACACCTGTACTAATTAGTTTGGCAGGTGTGTCCAATGAAAGGCAAGACTACTTAAGAAGGCTGTCTCACATTATTAAGCAGCCTACATTTTCTGCCAAAATGGGAAAGAAAAAGGATGTGTCGGCTGCTGAGAAGCAACAAATTGTGGAGTGTTTAGGTCAAGGCATGACTACAATCAACATTGTGCGATGATGAGGATGAAGTGTCTTGGCAATCAAGAAGTATGTAGCTGATTCACAGTACACACGTGTGCGTGCTGATAAGGGCAAATTGAGGACTCTTTCCTACAGGCAATTACGTCAGGTTGAAAGAGCAGCGGCAAAAAAGCCTTGTCATAGCAGCAGACAAGTTTTTGAAGCTGCTTGTGCCTCCAACGTCCCCCGAACAACAAGATGTAGGGTCCTTCAGAGGTTTGCAGCTGTGCATACGCCATCCTGTCGACCTCCTCTATCTACTTCACACAAGCAGAAACGGCTCCAGTGGGCCAAACATTACATGAAGACTGATTTCAAAACTGTTTTGTTCACGGATGAGTGCCGTGCAGCGCTCGATGGTCCAGATGGATGGAGTGGAGGATGGCTGGTTGATAGACACCCCACGCAAATGTAGCACCCTGAGGATTCGGCTGCTACAGGGGTATTGCACCTCAACCCAGAGGTGTGATATTCCACTCCCGGGTAAGGATGGAGTGTGGATCTGAGCTCGGTAGGCTGCATGCACTACACACATCCCATTTCCGAGGAGCAGACCGACGGTACTCCCACTTAGAAATGTGCAGGTACGACCGAGTCTGTTCCTGGCTGGAGTGGGAGGGGGGTGGTACATCCCAAGTAGTGTAGGGGCAGATAGGGGGAGCAGCCTGGGTAAAGATAGGAGCTCATTGGGTGCTGGTCACCTGAGCTCACACATAGAAGGTGTATATAAGGTGGGCACCATCAAAGATCAGGGTCAGTCTGCCAGCCTTTTGCAGAGAGAAGTCAGAGGAGGAAGAGGAGCAGAGAAGCCCCAGAGAGAGAGAGAGAGTGGAGCAGAGAAAGAAAGACCCAGAGGGGGAAACAGAAGAGAGGACTCTGAGAACCCAAATTCCATCCCCGGGTGAAGAGTCGGCATCAGGGTACCGGAACCCAAGCTGGTGGGGGCAAAAGCACACCCTAGCCAGAGACCGGAGGCCGTGGGCAGCGTCTGCCACGGCCACCCACCACATCCACCCCGAAGGCATACCACGTGGAGGGTCAGGGAACCCAAGGCCAAGGGTGTCCCAACAGAAGGCCCGAGGGAGCTGGACCTGGGTGGATCACTAGTGGGGACGGCCAGAGGAGAGGACAGAAGGAGAGCTCAGGGTCACGCTCCGGACTTGTTTGGGGGTTGGCTGGATCCAGGACCTGGTGGACGCAGCACGGCTCGGGTGGTCACTTGAAGCTGGAGTGACCGGAACATCAGCAGTGAGTAAATACCCTAAACTGCACAACCCGACTCTGTCTTCATTTAACACCTATGCTGCACCACCACAACCCCCATCCTCTGCACCTGACCCCCTGAGGCTATACCCCACCCGTTGGGGGTTATACCACCAAAAGCTGCACCAACACCATCAGCCTCAGCGGACCCTGCTGCAGCGGCGGCCATAGTGACCGCAATACAACGGGTGGCGTAGTCGACAGTAAAGAACTTAATAACATCTGTAGGACTGCCACATACAACTGAGTTTGACACCCTGGGCACGGACCGGGTCACAGCCACTCGGAAGACTACAACTCCCATCTGATCCGGCTCCGGATATTCCCCCTAAAGAATATGGCCCAGGGGGCGCGTCAACTTTGGCGTAGTCGGCAGGATTACGTGCCCGCAACAACCGGGTACTGCGTGCCTGAAGAAAAGAACAAGTTTACCTCAAAAAGAAGTCTCCTGCCGGTTCCGGAGGGTCCCCGCCATCGGACCCCATCACCAGTCGATTCCAGCCGGTTGTCCGCCATTAACAGCGTTTTCCCGCCATCTGCAGAGTTTCCCGCCACTGGGAAGCGATTCCCGCCATTTCCAAAGGTTTCCCGCCTTGTCAGAGCGGACGCCATTATGGGCGTGCCAGAGGGTGGCGAGAGGCCACCTCCCATCGTGGGCCAGGACCGAAAATGGCGCCAAAAGTGGAAACCGCCCCCACCAACAGAGACTGTGATGCTAGAGGTGTCTGTCAGCGTGAAAGAACCGCCCCTGGAGCTGACAGTCACCCAGTGGCCCCGGGACCGCCCTCGAAGTGGGAGGAGACGAAAGAAAAGAACGAAGATGGGTGCCGCCTGGAGCAGTCTGGAGCGAGCGCACCCGGAGGCAAGAAGCCTGGAGAAGAGTAGCAGAGAATCTCACCCGGAGATGGCGAGAGAGCAGAGCAGCACCGGCCCGCTGGCCAGGAGCCTGCTGGAAGAAGAGCAGAGCAGCACCGACCCGTTGGTCAGGAGCCTGCTGGAAACCGCGACCCCACTAGGCCTAGTGGAGGTCCTTGCACAGCTCCCCCGAGACCGGGAGTGTGCACAAACTGCCCTGGAGGGCCTCGCACGGAGGATGGCCCGGGTACAGCGAGAGACATTGGCGGAGTGGAGCCGTGAGATGGCCCAGCAAACCAAGACCCGGAGCACGCCAGCCAAGATGAGGAAGCAGACCGCCTCTGAGGATGGCGCGGGAGGACCCAAGGTCGGAGACGGCGCCGAGAAGGGAGCCGAACGCATGGAGGCAGGTAAAGGGGACGTCTATACCCCAAGCCGGGACACCGCTTACCTGCCCCAGCTCCCCGTCGCAGAGCCCGAAAGTCCCCCTGCTGTGCCCGAAAACGCCATGTCACCGACGCAGACTAGGCCCCAACCGGAAGCCGCCGCCGCGACCCCTGTGACGTCACACGCCTCGACCCCGAGCGTGACCAAGCAGGAAGTACCACCAGCCTGGTCGCAGGGCCTAGAATTCCCGGGCGTCGCATCACCAACAGCGCCCCCTACCTCCGCTAAGCCTCCGGCCTGGCCGCAAGGCCAGGTAGCCCAGGGCGCCGCCGTCCTAACGGTGCCCTTCACCTTCCAGGTGCCCCAGGCCTGGCCGCAAGGCCTGGGCAACCCGGGCGCCACCACCACTGCGCCCGCACCCGTAAAATCAAGGGTGCCGCGTCTGGGAGAGGACTTGTTTGCACAGCACACGTGGCCGGACGGGCAGCCTTTCATCTGGCCCCAGAAGTATTACGAACTGGAGCACCAGAGGAGGGTTGGGGTCATGTGTGCACCCCTGATTCCGGCTCCGAAGCCCGTAATAAGGATCTCGCCCCCGCTGGCGGAAGCGCAGTTTGAGTGGGACCCCACCGGAGAAGATCTAATGGGGTTCACTCAGGAAACCAGGGCAGCTGCAGCGGAGCGTGCTGAGTGCTGCCGCCAACAGCTCGAGGAGTTTGCGAGGGAGCGGAGAGAGAGGCGGGTCCGGGAACAGCGAGCTCAAGTAAGGAGCGCGGAGCAGAAGAGCCGGGCCAGGAGAGACCCCCGTGCAGCGCACAGTCCCCGCACCACCGGGACTGTAATTAAGTTCAATATGCAGCATGGGTGGGGTTTCGTCAGAGACCACAACACCCCCGGCGACGTCTTTGTCACGCGCAGAGATGTGGAGTCCCATCTGCCGGAGGGGCACAGAGGTCGTGACCTTTATATCGGGGACGAGGTCACCTTTACCCGGCACAAGTGTGCCAAAGGACCTTACGCCCTCCATGTGCATCGCCTGACAGAGGAGGAGCTGCGATGTGAGGAGGAAGAGCAAGAGGATCCGGACGGGTCTGAAGCTGAGATCCCCAAAGCAAGAGCAGGAGGACGCCGTCGTTGAGGACAGCGAAGCAGAAGCTGTAAATAAGTTACCCGATCGGGGTATAAAGAAACTGAAACTGTTATTGCTAATATAGTCCCCGTTGGGACCAGCTGAGTGAACTGTTCACCCGTTTAACCCCTAAATCCCACAGGCTGAGGACTGTGAGCAGCCATTCCCTTTCCCTCCTTACCTGGCCGAGGACTGAGAGCGGCCATATCCCTTGTATATAGTTGCGCGTCCTAAAGCGCCCCTACCGGTTTTATAGGAAAACCAGTTTTCTAGAGAGACTGTCGCACTTTACCCGGTCACACGTTGCACAGTGACCGGAGGAGGAGCCAGAGGCGACGAGAATGTTTTATATGAAGAGTTATGCTGCTAATATATGTTGTTTTATATGTTTTATATGTTTATGCAAAAATTTGTATGTTTTTGGTGTTTTGTTCTTACAGCCCGAGGACGTGCTGTGATTTACCAGGGGGGAATGTAGCACCCTGAGGATTCGGCTGCTACAGGGGTATTGCACCTCAACCCAGAGGTGTGATATTCCACTCCCGGGTAAGGATGGAGTGTGGATCTGAGCTCGGTAGGCTGCATGCACTACACACATCCCATTTCCGAGGAGCAGACCGACGGTACTCCCACTTAGAAATGTGCAGGTACGACCGAGTCTGTTCCAGGCTGGAGTGGGAGGGGGGTGGTACATCCCAAGTAGTGTAGGGGCAGATAGGGGGAGCAGCCTGGGTAAAGATATTAGCTCATTGGGTGCTGGTCACCTGAGCTCACACATAGAGGGTGTATATAAGGTGGGCACCATCAAAGATCAGGGTCAGTCTGCCAGCCTTTTGCAGAGAGAAGTCAGAGGAGGAAGAGGAGCAGAGAAGCCCCAGAGAGAGAGAGAGAGTGGAGCAGAGAAAGAAAGACCCAGAGGGGGAAACAGAAGAGAGGACTCTGAGAACCCAAATTCCATCCCCGGGTGAAGAGTCGGCATCAGGGTACCGGAACCCAAGCTGGTGGGGGCAAAAGCACACCCTAGCCAGAGACCGGAGGCCGTGGGCAGCGTCTGCCACGGCCACCCACCACATCCACCCCGAAGGCATACCACGTGGAGGGTCAGGGAACCCAAGGCCAAGGGTGTCCCAACAGAAGGCCCGAGGGAGCTGGACCTGGGTGGATCACTAGTGGGGACGGCCAGAGGAGAGGACAGAAGGAGAGCTCAGGGTCACGCTCCGGACTTGTTTGGGGGTTGGCTGGATCCAGGACCTGGTGGACGCAGCACGGCTCGGGTGGTCACTTGAAGCTGGAGTGACCGGAACATCAGCAGTGAGTAAATACCCTAAACTGCACAACCCGACTCTGTCTTCATTTAACACCTATGCTGCACCACCACAACCCCCATCCTCTGCACCTGACCCCCTGAGGCTATACCCCACCCGTTGGGGGTTATACCACCAAAAGCTGCACCAACACCATCAGCCTCAGCGGACCCTGCTGCAGCGGCGGCCATAGTGACCGCAATACAACGGGTGGCGTAGTCGACAATAAAGAACTTAATAACATCTGTAGGACTGCCACATACAACTGAGTTTGACACCCTGGGCACGGACCGGGTCACAGCCACTCGGAAGACTACAACTCCCATCTGATCCGGCTCCGGATATTCGCCCTAAAGAATATGGCCCAGGGGGCGCGTCACAAACACGGCTACAGCGCCAACAAGGAGGAGGTGGAGTAATGTTTTGGGCTGGAATCATGGGGAGAGAGATTGTCGGCCCCTTTAGGATCCCTGAAGGCGCTAAAGATGAACTCCATAATGTATGTGGATTTTCTCAAACAGCACTTCCTGCCATGGTTCAAGAAGAAGAACCGTGTATTTCACAGCAAGATCATTTTTCTGCATGATAATGCACCATCTCATGCTGCACATAAAACATCTGCATCTCTGGCTGATATGGGCATAAAAGGGGACAAACTTATGGTGTGACCCCCATGCTCCCCTGACCTCTACCCCATTCAGAACCTTTGGAGCATCATTAAAAGGAGTGTCTATGATGGCGGGAGGCAGTTCACATCTAAGCAACAGCTCTGGGAGGGTATTCTGTCCTCATGCAAAACAATTGAAGCAGAAACCATCCAAAACCTGACAAATTCAATGGACGAGAGAGTTCAGAAGCTCCTTTCGAACAAGGGGTCCTATGTGAAAATGTAACATCACCTAGAATAAAGTTTTGAGTTGAAAACTGTTTGATTTCAGTTTCTAACAACCTGCTAATGCTTATAATTTCAAAAATGACCATTTTTTTGGTCTTTATTAAAATGAAAAGGTTGATCGAAAAGTTTGGGGGATCTAAGAGTGTGGCAACCCAGTAGTCATGATTACTTCGAATTCTGACAATATGAGGGTCATGCTGCAGGTAGTGCAGCAAGAAGGCACTTATGTGTCTTGCGCATCTCGGAGCCCCAAAATTATTTTCCGGGCTAGATGCAGCTAAAAATTATTATTAATTTTAAATTTGGTGAAGCTTTAGTATAGATGGTCTAATAGGATTAGTGCTGCACACTGCTACAAAGCCCAAATTATTTTCCAGTCAAGATACAGATAAATATGATTAGTAATTTTAAATCTGGTGGAGCTTATTATAGATGGCCTAATAGAATCAGTGCTGCACACTGCTACAAAGCCCAAATTATTTTCCAGCCAAGATACAGATAAACATGATTAGTAATTTGAAAGCTTAAAATGGTTGGTAGGGTGATTTTAACCAATCATCAAGCTTTTACTCTCCCCAGGAAGACACAGGGGTAGAAAAGTCGTTTCGGATCCATGATTTGTTCATCTTTATGAACGTGAGTCTGTCTACATTATCAGTGGAGAGCCGCGTGCGCTTATCTGTCAGCACACCACCAGCAGCGCTGAACACACGTTCAGACAGAACGCTGGCTGCGGGGCATGACAAGATCTCCAAGGCGTAAGTGGCTAGCTCCGGCCATTTATCCAGATTGGAAGCCCAAAAAGAGCAAGGGTCCAGTGACACAGTCATGGCTTCAATGTTTACTTGGAGATACTCCTGTACCATCGTCTCTAGGCGTTGACTATGTGTCAGACTTCTTGTCTCCTGTGGCCTTGCAAAGGATGGGCTAAAAAAGTGGTGAAATGATTCCGCAAAATTGATGTTACCAGCAGATACTGTGGTTCTGTTATGGTTTGAGTGCTGAACACTTGACGGTCCCACGGTTGGCAAGTTGGAACTGTGAGATTCACTACGTGCACCACTGGTATTTTGTGGAAAATTACATGTAAGATTCTGCAACAGTCTCTGCTGATACTCCTGCATGCGTGCATCCCTTTCTATGGCAGGAATAATTTCTGCAAATTTACTTTTGTACCGGGGATCTAACAGTGTGGCAACCCAGTAGTCAGAATTATTTCTAATTCTCACAATTCGAGGGTCATGTTGCAGGTAGTGCAGCAAGAAGGCACTCATGTGTGTTGCGCATCCAGGAGCACCAAGTCCCTGTTGTGTTGGTGGCGAGGTAACAATCATCCTTCCTTCCTCTGTCCTCTCCCCCCAACCTCGCACAACAGAAATGTGATCAAGGTCTCCCTCATCTGATGAGTCTTCCATCAGTTCGTCCTCCACTTCTTCCTGGGCTCCTGCACCTTCCTCACTAGTTTGGCTGCTACCATGCGCCCTGGTAAAACCATCTCCCCCACCCTCACATGCCTGCCGCCTTGGTGCTGCCGACCATCTGGACCTTGCAGATGTTAGCCCTTCCGCATACAACTCCTCCTCCTCTACTTCCTCCACCTCCTCTTGTGCCACCACCTGACTCCGAATTCTGTTTAACATGTGCTCCAGCATGTAAATCACCGGAATAGTCATGCTGATAATGGCATCGTCAGCACTAAACATCTTCGTCGCCATTTCAAAACTGTGCAGAAGGGTGCATAGGTCCCTGATCTGAGACCACTCCTCCAGCGTGATTTGCCCCACCTCTGGATCTCGTTGGCCCAGGCTATACGTCAGAACGTATTGCACCAGGGCTTGTCGGTGCTGCCACAGTCGCTGCAACATGTGCAGAGTTGAATTCCACCGGGTAGGCACATCGCATTTTAGCCGATGAAGTGGCAGGCCCAACGACTTCTGTAGAGATGTAAGTCGCTGAGCTGCGGGATGCGAACGGCGAAAGTGAGCACACAGCGACCGTGCCCTCTGCAGAAGGCCATCTAGTCTGGGATAGTGGGCTAAAAATTGCTGGACAACCAGGTTCAACACGTGAGCCATACAAGGCACGTGTGTGACATTGCCCCGGCGAAGGGCCGCACCCAGGTTTGCAGCATTGTCGCACATGGCCTTCCCTGGTTTCAGGTCCAGTGGAGACAACCATTCATGAAATTGGTTCTCCAGAGCTGACCACAACTCCTCAGCTGTGTGACTCACATTTCCCAGACATTTCAATGTAAAAACCGCCTGATGACGTTGAGCCCTACTGCCAGCATAGTAAGGAGGTGTGCAGGATCCCTTCTGCGCAGTTAGAAAGCTTGTGGCATGACCAGACAGGCTTTGGGTGCAGGTGGAAGACCGAGAGGAGGTTGAGGAGGCAGAAGCAGTGGAGGAACTTTGACATAAAGAGGATTGACGCACAACTCGTGGGGACGGCAAGACTTGGACAGCAGCCCCTTGTCCTGCTGTCACCATAGTTACCCAGTGCCCAGTCAGCGACATGTAACGCCCCTGTCCATGCCTACTCGTCCAAGTGTCTGTGGTGAAATGCACCCTGTCACACACAGAGTTTCTCAAAGAAGCGGTGATGTTGTGTGCGACATGCTGGTGGAGCGCAGGCACACCTTTCTTTGAGAAGTAGTGCCGACTGGGCATCTGGTACTGGGGCACTGCGACGGACATAAGGTCTCGAAAATCCTCTGTGTCCACCAGGCGGAAAGGCAGCATTTCTGTAGCCAAGAACTTGCAGATGGTGAAATTCAACCTCTTAGCTTTCTCATGGCTAGGAGGAAATTGTCTTTTACTTGTCCACATCTGAGGGACCGAGGGCTGGCTATTGTGCTTAGACGGGGTTGATAAGGGTGTCCTCGGCAAACTGCCGGTCTGTGAGGAAGATGCAGGCGGACATGTTAGGTTGCCTTGATCCAAAGGTGGTGCTATCGATGTCGGACAGCGCTCAACACCAGCTGGTGTTACCACCTCCAAAGAAAATGATGACCTGCCAATCACGCTGGCTGTTGCGGGTAAAGAGGTGGCAGGTCTGCGCCCCAAAACAGGTGTGACTGCTGTCCCCCCAGTCACAGAGGATGAAGAGGCCGCGGATGCACAAGATATGGCAGACGGTGGTTGGCCCGGCCGGCTAGGCCGCATTGTAGCACACTGAGCTTCCCACTGCAACTTATGCTTCATGTCCATGTGCCGGTTCATGCATGTAGTACTCAAACTATGTATTTTTTGGCCTCTACTTAGCTTTTGCTGACAAATGTTACAGATAACACGAGTTGGGTCATCTTTATCGATCTGAAAAAATGCCCAGGCTATGCAAGGCTTAGCACCCATGCGACCTGAAGAGCCACCACGACTTGTGGTGAGAGGCAGAGTTGTGTTTGAGGATGCAGTTGTTGACGTGCTTCCAGTACTACGTCTCTGTCCAGGAAGGCGCAACCTGACCTCGTCGTCACTAGCATCTTCCTCCCCCTCCTCTGCTGACCTCATCTCTTGGCTGACTGTGGGTTGACAGTAAGTGGGATCTCCAACCTCATCATCATCACCCTGTGCGTTATCACACCCGTCGTCCTCAGAGCCAACCTGTTCCTGCCCTGACAAAAAACTAAAGTTGTCGCTCCAATCAGGAATTTGAGTCTTATCATCGTCTTCCTCATTGTCTCCACCAACAGGAGTTACAGTTTGGGAATGAGGGTCTACATTATGGTCAGAACCTTCTGCGTCTGGTCCTGGATCCGACTCATAAAGATTCTGGGCATCAGTGCAGATCATTTCCTCGTCTGGATTCACAGAAGCACTGGAGTCGACCTCTGATTCCCAGGCTATAGTATGAGTAAACAGCTCTGCAGACTCAACCATCTGTCCTACCTCATACTCAGACGGGCAGCTGGAGATTTGGGAGCTGTGAGGAAGCAAGTGCGATTGGGGTGACACCTTTGAGGACTGGAGTATTTGTGATGTTGAAGTTGATGTGGAGGAGAGCCCACTTAAAGGAGCACTTGATATCCGTTGAAGCACCTGCTGTTTTTGTGCCTCATCTGGAATTTGTAGCGATTGGCGTGGCCGTAAGAAAGGGATCTTATCACATTGTCCGCTAAAAGAAGTAGACATTTTAGTTTGGCTGGAAGATGGTCTTTCTTCTGCAGATGTTACTGTTGCTTTAACACCTACCCCACGGACACAACGTTTTTTCCCCTTCCCAACACGCCTATTCCCCTTTCCACCAGCAGCAGGCCTTTTTCCACTCATTTTGGTGGTTAACTAATTAACAACTCTGGAGTTGTTTGCACAAAAAAACAATGGATGGGAACCGAGCAGAGCTGAGTGGCCAAACTGTGGTATTAGGCCAAAACTATTGGCTGGGTTAGATGCAGAAAAAAATTATATTCAATTTGCAACCTGATGGAGGTCAGTATAGATGGACTAATAGAGAAAGTCCCACACACTGCTAGAAGGCCAAATATTTTTTCAGAGCTAGATGCAGAAAAAAATATATTCAGTTTGCAACCTGATGGAGGTCTGTATAGATGGATTAATAGAACAAGTCCCACACACAGCTAGAAGCCCAATATTTTTTCAGAGGTAGATGCAGAAAAAAATATATTCAGTTTGCAACCTGATGGAGGTCTGTATAGATGGACTAATACAACAAGTCCCACACACAGCTAGAAGCCCAATATTTTTTCAGAGGTAGATGCAGAAAAAAATATATTCAGTTTGCAACCTGATGGAGGTCAGTATAGATGGATTAATACAACAAGTCCCACACACAGCTAGAAGCCCACTATTTTTTCAGAGCTAGATGCAGAATAAAATTATATTCAATTTGCAACCTGATGGAGGTCAGTATAGATGGACTAATAGAATGATGCTATGCCCAAAAGATTTTACTTCACTAGGTGCAGTAAAAAAATTGGTATTCTATACACAGGTGGTATATCTTGCAACACAGATAGGCTACTCCACTGACTAACACACTCTGCAATAGGCCAAAAAGGATTAGCTTTGCTAGATTCAGCCAAATGCTGTGAAAAAAACTTGCACAGCACTGGCACAGACCTGCCTGGCAAAAACTGATAGGAACTGATGTAACCTAGTCCTGAAAAGGACTCCAATTACAATTAGTCTTTACTCCCACAATCTATCTATTTAAGAGCACAGACCTGCCTGATAAAAGGCGTAGGAAATGCTGTAACCTAGTCCTTAAAAGGACTGCAATCACAACTATTCCCTACTCCCAAGCTATCTGTAGATTTGTGCGAAAATTGGCTTGAAATTAACAAGGTATAGCGCACACAGCAACAGCGGTGCCGTCTAACACGCAGCTGCAGCAGTGAGAAAATGGTGGCGACGGGGAAAATGGCTTGGTCTTATAGGGCAAAGACATGTGACATACACTGCCAATGACACATGCCCTTGCTTGTGTGAAAAAAAGCACTTCGCTCCGTGTGTGCGCTGCTGATAGGCTGACAGATTGCACCTCCCCACTGTAAATGCGGGAAAGAGGAAAAAAAATGGAGATCTTCATTGTTCCTGCAGAGATCCATCCCCTGCCCCTCCCCCCACCCCGCTGTACACTCAAACTGCGTATTAACATTAATTTTCATCATTACTGAGAAAAAATCCAGTTATGATTTTGGTGCACGAACAGTTATCGAACATAACCTCGAACAGCCGAATTTTTCTCAAATTGTTCGTGTTCGCCGAACGGCTCGAACACCGCCCAAAACAGCTCGAATTTGAGATTGGCGAACAGTTCGAGTAGAACAACGCTCATCTCTACTTATCAGACCAAAGCACAGATTTCTACTGGTCTTATGTCCATTCCTTGTGTTCTTTTGCCCAAACAAGTCTTTTCTGCTTGTTGCCTGTCCTTAGCAGTGGTTTCCTAGCAGCTATTTTACCATGAAGGTCTGCTGCACAAAGTCTCCTCTTAACAGTTGTAGAGATTTGTCTGCTGCTAGAACTCTGTGTGGTCTCTAATCTGTGCTGCGATTTCTGAGGCTGGTAACTCGGATAAACTTATCCTCAGAAGCACAGGTGACTCTTGGTCTTCCTTTCCTGGGGCGGTCCTCATGTGAGCCAGTTTATTTGTAGCGCTTGATGGTTTTTGCAACTGCACTTGGGGACACTTTCAAAGTTTTCCCAATTTTTGGCACTGACTGACCTTCATTTCTTAAAGTAATGATGGCCTCTCGTTTTTCTTTACTTAGCTGCTTTTTTCTTGCCATAATACAAATGCTAACAGTCTATTCAGTAGGACTATCAGCTGTGTATCCACCAGACTTCTGCACAACACAACTGATGGTCCCAACCTCATTTATAATGCAAGAAATCCCACTTATTAAACCTGACAGGGCACACCTGTGAAGTGAAAACCATTTCCGGTGACTACCTCTTGAAGCTCATCAAGAGAATGCCAAGAGTGTGCAAGGCAGTCATCAAAGCAAAAGGTGGCTACTTTGAAGAACCTAGAATATAAGACCTATTTTCAGTTTTTTCACACTTTTTTGTTAAGTATATAATTCCACATGTGTTAATTCATAGTTTTGATGCCTTCAGTGTGAATGTACAATTTTCATAGTCCTGAAAATACAGAAAAATCTTTAAATGAGAAGGTGTGTCCAAACTTTTGGTCTGTACTGTACATGTAAGGGAAGCAGCACGTTCATTAACCAGTGGTCACTGATGATAATTGTGAGATAGCATTAATTATGTTGCAATCTATCTAAAATTCTTACAATGTGACCTAACAGCTGCAACTGTAACAAACTCACATATGCCTAATCTATGCTCTATAAGCACACTCTATTGTACTGTCGCAATATAAACCATTTCCAACAGTGACAATCTTGTCGATAGCTCATTAACCCTGGAAAGATAATTTACTTCACAATAGACAGTTTGGGATATAGAAATATTAAACACAGCCTACAGTTTGTAGTCATATGTTTTACCACTGGACAATTTGCAAAATAAATAACAAAAGCAGATATACAGCAAGTACAGTATATACTTCTGATATCAGCACTAATTGCTCATTTGCAGTCACTAAGTGTAACACTAAGGGCTTAAAAGTTTTATCGCATGATTAGACCTCACTTCTGTAAACCAAAGTGATCAGTTGTTGTTGCAGGGGAATATTCACCGATGCATATTCTCTGAATATGTGAAATATTTGATATATTGTCAGGGTTGCTTCTGCCATGAGGCGAGATGAGCAGTTCACCTTAGATAGTGATCTGACCTACAGTATCTCCCTGTGGGCGACATTTTGCAACTGTTTGCTCTACTAAAAGGGTTGCACCCTTTTAGAAGACTCTGGCTGCCAAGTGAAATTTGTTAAAAAAACACAAACCGTGCTGTATGCACCATCCATGAGTCCAGCGCTGGAGTCTTGAATTGGATGAAGTGCTGATGTCACTTTGACAATGCGGCAGCCAATTAGTGAGCTCAGGAGCTATGAGCAGGGTGTTTTGTCAATACACCAACTGAGCTCCTTAATTAGCTGCCATGCTGTCAATGTGACTGGTGATGTATTGATATACTGATGTTGTTTCTGGTGATATATTCATATGCTGCGCTATCTATAGATTTATTCATGTACTAACGTTGGTTCTGGTGATTTATTCATATGCTTAGGGTACTGAGTTTCTGGAGATGTATTCCTGTACTGATGATGGTTCTGGTGATGTATTCCTGTAGTGATGGTTGCTGCGAACTGCTTTGTTCTAGTTAACTCATCGCCCTAAAAAAATACAGTAAAAAGTCATTCAAAAAGAAAAAAATACATGAAAATTTAGTATCACTGTAATTGCACTGACCTGGAAAATCATGTTTACAGTTCACTTTTTCTATAACATGAAAGCCTTAAAAGTAAAACCCGTGACACAATGATGGAATTGCCCTTATTTACTGCAGGTTTATTTTACACTGCAGGGTTGATGCCATTTAAATTTTCACCTCATGTAGCAGAAAAGGTAGAAAAATCCCTGTATGTTCTTATCATTGTACTTACTAGTAATAGTGGTAGTATTTATTGACATGTTCCTCAGAGAGAGTAAAGCACTGAGAATTATAATAGGCAATGCACTAATCACAGGTTTCACCATGTAAGAAGAGTACTTTCCCCTTCTAACTTTTATTGTAGAAATTTTAAGTTGTCAAAAGTGTTAGTCATGACCGAGCTGCTGTCTGGCACTTTACAGGAAAACAGTGTCCCAGTCCCAGTGTGCTGTCAGGTGTGGTGTGCATCACAGTCCCTTGTTGGCCGCAGCCCTTCACTGTCTTCAGGCCTCCATTGTCAGGAGCTGCCGCACTCAATTCAGGGGACAGCAAGTTAATTGCAATAAGAAAACCTTTACTGGTCAGTCCAAGTTCATCAAGTTGTAACATGCGTGATAGGGCACAACACTTCATATTTCTTACTTCTGTAGTACAGCACATCTTCAGCCCTACCACTCATTTGTCCTGGACGATCCCTTATCCTACTGACTTCATCAGTTTCAGGGATTTCTTGTACACTTCAGCAATGCGCCCGGGACCAGCCACTTGCCCTTTGTGCGGTTCCACATCTGCCAACTTCTGTATGTAAGAAGTCCAGGCACTCTCCCTAGTACCTTGACTGAGCCCTTGGCCCCAGACATTGCAGAAATGCCTGCAAGGGATATCAATACGTCCTCCCACTGCCTTGAATGATTGTTCCATGCTGGCCCTAGCAGCCCACTGTACTTGAACTTGACCTTGGCACTGCATTTCCCTATCTGAGTCTCTACCAGGAAGTGCCCACTTTTTACTAACACTAGTCCCCACCCACTGGACTAGTTCTATTCAATAACTATATCCTACCCTATAGACTAAACCTATTGTCCTATAACGTTACTAAGCCACTTAACTATATGAACAGTACATTAACACTTTACATTATTTATATGCTGTACATTACCAACACGACAATTTTGAAGATGCACATCACTATTCAAATTATACGTTAAAATGGCATTACACTGTACACATAGCGCAATTGTTGTCTTCATGGATAGGAACGGAGCAGAAAAGTTCATCTTTCTTACAACTATAAGGCAACTAGATCCATGCAAAATTTAACTATATTATATGGATCCCAAAAAATATCTTATGCAATTATGTTGCTTTAAATGTATCTGCTATCACAGTCTGATTAATCTACTAATTCACACAGTATGGTTTCATCCTTTTACACTTCAGACATCAGGATGATTAAGGTCTTATGCTGGAAATATTTTTTCTTTTCCTTTCTGGTAATAGTAACCCACTATTATTTCATGTGATTACTACTCCACACTCGGGGCCGCCATCAGGGCATTGCTGCCCTTACTGGCGTATGGGGCCCGGTGAGCAGAGGGGCCTGAATGGGGCCCCGACGGCCATGAGGCCCCCGGCGCTGCGGGCCCCCCTTTGATCACCGTGCCCCAGGGAACTGAACTTGCATCCTCACTTGGACGCAGGTTCACTGTAAAGGTATTGCCGTGCAGGAGTCTCCCCACACGACAATAGTTAACGGCCGCCAGCCAATCACAGGCCGGCAGCTGATGTCACGCGCATGTCGCTGGCATATGACATCAGTACTGGCCTGTGACTGGCTGGCATCCACTCTTCACATCAGCAGGAACGAGCGTCATCGGTGGAGCAGCCGCAAGATAAGGAGGAATGTTTTTTTTTTTTTGGAAACATGGGGTGCAGAGACATGACGTTGGGGTGTGAACTGAGACATGGAGGGGATGAGCTCATACATGGAGGGGGTGAGCTGAGACATGGGGGGTGAGCTGAGACATGGGGGGTGAGCTGAGACACGGAGGGGTGAGCTGAGACATGGGGGTTTGTGAGCTGAGACATGGGGGGTGAGCTGAGACATGGGGGTGTGTGAGCTGAAACATAGGGGGTGTGAGCTGAGACATGGAGGGGTGAGTTGAGACATGGGGGGTGTGAGCTGAGACATGGGGGTGTGTGAGCTGAGACATAGAGGGGTGTAAGCTGAGACATGGGGGTGTGAGCTGAGACATGGAAGGTGTGAGCTGAGACATGGGGGGTGAGCTGAGACATGGAGAGGTGAGCTGAGACATGGGGGTGTGTGAGCTGAGACATGTGGGGGTGAGCTGAGACATGGGGGTGTGTGAGCTGAGACATGGGGGGTTTGAGGTGAGACATGGGGGGGTGAGCTGAGACATGGAGGGGTGAGCTGAGACATGGGGGTGTGTGAGCTGAGACATGGGGGGGTGAGCTGAGATATGGGGGTGTGTGAGCTGAGACATGGGGGGTGTGAGCTGAGACATGGAGGGGTGTGAGCTGAGACATGGGATGTATGAGCTGAGACATGGGGGGTGTGAGCTGAGACATGGGGGTGTGTGAGTTGAGACATGGTGGTGTGTGAGCTGAGACATTGGGGGTGTGACCTGAGACATGGCGGTGTGAGCTGAGACATTGGAGGTTTAAGCTGAGACATGGGGGGTGAGCTGAGACAAGGGGTACAGAGCTGAGACATGGGGTGCAGAGCTGAGACATGGGAAGTGAGCTGGGACATGGGGTGCAGAGTGGAGACATGGGGAGCAGAGCTGAGACATGGGGGGTGAGATGAGACATGGGGTGCAGAACTGAGACATGGAGGGCAGAGCTGAGACATGGGGCAGAGCGGACACATGGGGTGCAGAGCAGAGACATGGAGGGCAGAGCTGAGACATGGGGTGCAGAGCGGAGATATGGGGTGCAGAGCGGAGACATGGTGGGTGAGCTAAGACATGGGCGGCAGAGCTGAGACATGGAGGGCAGAGTGGAGACATGGCGTACAGAGTGGAGACATGGGGGGGAGCGGAGACATGACATGAGGGCAGGATGAAGTCACATGGGGACAAGATGTGGGACATTATTACTGTAGGGGCTATTTAAAGGATATTATTATTGCTGTGATGTATTTTTTTTTGAGGATACTGATTTCAGTGGGGAGGGGGGTCTTATTACTGTGCAGGGAGACACTATGTCACTTTTTTTCTTCATCTGGTGTAGTGTAGAAGTTGGGGAAAAGTGGGGAATATGCTCTGGAAACTGCTGTAGATAACTGTGTATTATTTTCTGCAGAGACGTGTCCTGGATGGAAGAAGTGGTGGCGGTCTGTGTTGGATGCACAAGAAAAGTGAAGATGAAGGACTTTATCTAGAGACGTCACCAGTGAGTCAGTGTGTTACCTGTACACTGACACTATACACTGACACTATACACAGAGCTCCTGTGTATAATGTCACTGGTGATCGTTGTATTATCTGTACACTGACACTATATACAGAGCACCTGTGTATAATGTCACTGGTGATCATTGTATTACCTGTACACTAACACTATACACTGTATATTATGTGCAGAGCTCCTGTGTATAATGGCACTTACGGTAATATTAGTACTGTGTTTTTTTTATTAATGATCAGTAGTGTAGTATTCAGTCACTATGCCATGGTAATATGTGGTCCGGCCATCGTGTGGCGGTATTTGTTCCTTGTATGTGACATTATTCAGTCATTATGTGGTGGTAATATATGGTCTGGTTATGGTGTGGCAGTATTTGTTCCTTGTATGTGGTGTTATTCGGTCACTTTGTGGTGGTAATATGTGGTCTGGTCATGGTGTAGCGGTATTTGTTCCTTGTATGTGACATTATTCAGTCACTATGTTGTGGTAATATATGGTCTGGTCATGGTGTTGCCTTATTCCTTGTATGTGATATTATTCAGTCACTATGTGGTGGTAATATGTGGTCTGGTACTGGTGTCGCAGTATTTGTACCTTGTACGTGGTATTATTGGTCATTTTTAAAAAAATTATGTGACACGTTCCCTTAAAGAAGAATATACTTAGAAAGAGTATTGGGTATTATAACAAATGTTTAATAGATTAGAGTAGAATAGGATCTGGTCAGAAGAGTCTACCTTGTCCTGGTAGCGGCTTAAGAAATATTTTGGCCAAAAACAAAAGCTGCTTGCTATGTATGTGATATGGTGTTCAATGGAAACTGTTAATGTGTGATTGGTGAGGACGTGGTGCAGAAGTGGAGCTTTTCCAAGACTGGGCGGTGGGACTGTGGGAGGTTTGAGGGATGAAGACAGAACTGGAGTGGAGTCTGGGGAGGAGTCTCAGGGAGGCCTGAAAATTTTGCCAGTATGGGGCCCTGAAATTCCTAGTGGCAGCCCTGTCCACATCAATATATTGCAGGAGGATTTATTTCTATCCCTTTTTCATTCCTTTTGCTATTGTGTATTGCATGTGTATTCTTTGTATGCAATTTTAAGTGCTGGAAATATTGGTAGTGGTCTCCTATAACTAACCCTCCTATACAAAAAAATATGGAAAATAGTATAGACAATGATCATCAGCACAGTGCACTTTTCTTACTTCCCTCTTTGCATCCACAATCCAGATTTTATACAATATTTTCTATTTACTGTAAATCAGAACTATTTTAATTTAAAAATAAATGTGATAATTTTGCATTTAGGGCACACACATTCTGCAGCCTCTGAAATCCTTTTTTACACCTTCTATGCTTTAGAAAAGCTGATTATTCAACATCTGTGATCCTCCATGCCTATAGAAAGCATTTCTGTTGTTTGGTTATGGTCTTAAATAGATAGGTTACGGACTTTCATCCTGAGGTTGCATTATCATGGTGTCACTTACTTTGTCATGCTACTCATATGAGAATCTCATCAGTCCGATCTTAGCTTTGCATCTGCTGCTTTCACAAATGTTGCTACTGTGGCTTACTGTACACGGAGGCATAATGTATGCAATTGCATTGCATTAGATTCTATGTGTGGAATGGGAACTCTTAAACTTGTTTTGATGACTTTATGGAAAGATTAAAGATTTTTGTGCACTGCTCAGCTACATGCTGGGATATTTTAGGCTTTCTACAAAGCATTGCTTAAACTTCTCCATTTATGAATATAAAAGTGGAGCAAATATAGTCCCAACTCATCTTTGCAAACCATTTTTCAAAATGTAAAAGAAATGTATCAACTACGGTAATATGTAACTATGGATCTACTGTTAAAGGGTTAGGGGATAACTTGTTAATTGCTGATGATCTGACTGCTCGGACCTACAGTGTCCTGAGATTCGGACTCTGGAACCCTCTGAGAACAACGCCATCCTGAATGATGCAGAGGTGTGCATGCTCAGCTTTGCTTCATTCATTGTCTATGGGAATGTGTAATATGTGGTAGCTTTTGACAAAGAATGGCGTGGAGGTCAAGCATGGTCACCTCCACTCCATTTAAGACAAGGATGCTGAGCCTGTTTTGCGGATTCCTGAGCTCCGATGTCAGGATTGGAGGGGTTTCCACTAGTCAAATCCTTAGCGATCCGTAGGCTATCCTCTATCCTGATAATTTGTTTTTTAATAAAACCCCCGTGACGTCTTTTCAGAATAAAACAGCAGAAAGAAAACTGTGCTTCATGTGACACGTATCGACAATTAGTATACAAAGCAGTGGAACTAGTGATAGGCGAGCACTAAAATGCTCGGGTAGTCGAAGCTCGGGTCGAGCACATTGGAATACTCGGGTGCTCGACCCGAGCAACAAGCCCGATGTAAGTCTATGGTAAACTCGAGCATTTTTCAGATGGCTCCACCCGGCTGTCTGCAGAGGGCCTAAAAATTCCCCAAATCGATGGGAACAGTGCTCAAATGACATGGGGACAGCATGGGGAAGACCCCTGGAAGCATTTCTGACTCCCAGGTCACTTCTGTCAACAACGTTGTCAGAGGTATTATGCCACTTTTACGAACTCACAATAAAACATACCAAAACGAAACCAAAATGGATTTTCCTGGGAAATATGTTAAGGAACATCCTTTCCAGGGAAATGTCTTGTATATAAAGCAAAATAAATGACCAAAATCAAAAAAGCTCCTCCACACCTTGGGCTATGTTCACACGTAGCGCTTTTGATGCATTTTTGCACTTTTGCATTGCTTTCAACCGTGACAAATGCATTCACCAGGAAATGTCATTTTAACATTTTACAACCCTATCTGGCCATGTTGTGTGTGAGATATCATCAGACACATTGTGTTTCATTTATGAAGGAGGGACTCTGAAAGTCACAAAGCCTATTTTTATACGGCCAACAGGCGACCTTTACTATTCTTAAAGGGCCAGTATTCGGCCCTCACTATTCTTAGAGAGCCATCAGCCTGCTAGGATTTATTGTTACCATTACTAAAGAGTGGGTCTCCTATACTGTTATTGCATATGCAGTGAGTGGCAGGGCTGCCCAAAATTTGTACGCACCCCAATACCACTTTGAAAATTTGTACGCACCCCAATACCCCTTTGAAGAGACTTAGAGGGGGGCCTCCTAAAAGCAATGCTCCCAATATTAGGAAGTAGGTCTCCCATTGTGTTTGCCTATGCAGAGAATGCAAGGGTTGGCAAAAATTTGGAGGCACTCCAATGCCCCTTGGAAGAGACGTGGAGGTCAGAGGGCCTCCTGAAAACAATGTTCCCAT
This sequence comes from Phyllobates terribilis, assembly GCF_046119375.1. Taxonomy (NCBI): domain Eukaryota; kingdom Metazoa; phylum Chordata; class Amphibia; order Anura; family Dendrobatidae; genus Phyllobates; species Phyllobates terribilis. The sequence continues at coordinate 1,083,998,115 of NW_027362761.1, read as the reverse complement.
TATTAGGAAGTGAGTCTCCCATTGTGTTTGCTTATGCAGTGAAAGCAAGGGTTGCGAAAAATTTGGAGGCACTCCAATGCCCCTTGGAAGAGACGTGGAGGTCAGAGGGCCTCCTGAAAACAAAGTTCCCATTATTAGGAAGTGGGTCTTACATTGTGATTGCTTATGCAGTGAATGCAAGGGCTGAAAAAATTGGGAGGCATTCCAATGCCCCTTGGAAGAGACGTGGAAGAGCGGCCTCCCATTAGAAAGGAGCGGGTCTCCTATACTTGTCATGCCCAAGCACTAAGTGTATGGGCTGACAAATATTTACCCCTGGGGAGTATACATGAACATACTGTATAAAAATTTTTTTTACGGGCATCATAAACACCCTCTTAAAAAATTATGTGGGTGTTGCATCACGGACCATGGTCACCCTGATGATATGGTGGTGGAGGATGAGGATGAGGAGAAGTAGGAGGACAAGAACAAATAGCCAAAATCAGGAAGCATATACCCATGTGTGGGTGTGAAGAGGTGCATGGGAATACACCTCCCAAAAAAAGACACTGGATTTGAGTTTATGTTACTCTGCTATGATTCGGTGGTGTTGAGATGTCTGGCCCAATCCAGCCCTTGTTCATTTTTATAAGAGTCAGCCTGTCAGCATTTTCAGTTGACAGGCGGATGCGCTTATCAGTTATAATTGCACCAGCGGCATTAAAAACCCGCTCTGATAAAACGCTGGCGGCAGGGCAGGCCAGGACCTCCAAGGCATAGAGAGACAGTTCATTCCACGCATCCAGCTTGGATACCCAATAATTATAAGGCACAGAGGAATCACGGAGGACATTGGTACGGTCGGCCAGGTACTCCCTCAGCATCTTCCCAAACTTTGCACTCCTTGTGAGACTACCCCGCGCCTCAGGGACTGTGCGATGGGATGGGCTGAGAAAATTCTCCCAGAACTTTGACATTGTTCCCCTGCCTCTGCTGGATTGAAGTTGTGTCTCTCTCGTCTGTACTCCTTGGTTGTCCAACGAACTGTGACCTGTGCCGCCAGTGTTTTCTGATGGGAATTTTTGTAATAGTTCCGCAACAAGGGCCTTCTGGTACTGCCCCATTTTTGTAGACCTGTCCGCCTCAAGAATAAGAGATATAAAGTTCTCCTTGTAGCGTGGGTCATGCGTACCACACTGCTAACAGGCAAGACTTCTGTGTCCTCACCAGAGGATGATTGACCATGCTCTCCTCCTCCTCCTCTCTGTCCTCTGGCCATCCACGCTGAACAGACGGTATGACAGCTGTGCAGGTTGTACCGTCTATAGCGCATGAAACTAGCTCCTGTTCTTTCTCCTCCTCCTCCTCTTCCTCATTGTCACTCAATCCACATTGGTTCCTTGCTCCATTTCATTATGCTCCGCCTGCAATGCATCCTCTTTGGTTGTTAGCAGAAAGAATTTCAGAAGACAGACAAGCGGGATGGTGACGCTAATTATGGCGTCATCGTCGCTTACCAACTTGGTGAAGTCCTCAAAGTTTTGGAGGATGGTACATATGTCTGACATCCATGTCCACTCCTGAGGTCTTATGTGTGGAGTCTGAACTAAATACCGACAGCCTTGTTGATGCTGGTACTCAACAACTACCCTCTTCTGCTCACAAATCCTTCCCAACATCTTCAGTGTAGAGTTCCAACGCGTGGGGACATCACACACCAGTATGTGAACCGGAAGATGCAAATGTTGCTGAAACACTGCAAGGGCGGCGGAAGCTGTAGGTGACTTTCTAAAATGGGAACACAGGTAGTGTACTTTAATAAGAAGATCCGTCAGCTCCGGGTAGGATTTGAGAAACCACTGAACCATGAGGTTAAGCACATGGGCCAGGCATGGTACGTGAATGAGCTCGCCTCACCTCAGAGCCGCCACCAGGTTTCGGCCATCTTCACGCACGACAATGCCTGGCTGTAGGTTTAGCGGTGTGAGCCACAGATCTGCCTGCTCTTTCAGAGCTGTCCACAACTCTTCAGCATTGTGCAGTTTGTCACCTAAGCATATTAACTTCAGCACAGCCTGTTGCTGTTTGGCTGAGGCAGTGCTGCAGTGCTTCCAGCTTGTGACTGATGTGGTAATTTCGGAGATGGAGGCTGAAGAGGTGGAGGAGGCTGAGGAGGAAGAGGTGCAGGAGCTGTAGACTGTGGGGGCAATCCTGATTGACCTAGGGCCTGCAATCCTTGGCGTCGGGAGGACATGTTCCGTGCCAAGGTCCGACTGGGTCCCGGCTTCCACTATGTTAGCCCAGTGTGCCATCAGCGAGATGTACTGTCCCTGCCCACAAGCACTTGCCACGTGTCTGTGGTTAGGTGGACTCTCCCGGTTACTGAGTTGTTGAGAGCACGGCTAATGTTTTGGGACACAAGCTTGTGTAATGCGGGGACGGCACACAGGGAAAAATAGTGGAAGCTGGGGACCGAGTATCGAGGGCTGGCCGCCGCCATCAGGTTGCGGAATGCTTCCGTCTCCACAAGCCTAAAAGGCAACATTTCGAGAGTAAGCTGTCTTGAAATGTGGGAATTTAGTAGTGTTGCCTGCGGGGCGTTGGCTACGAATTTGCACTTGGGTTCCAAGGACTGGGGTATGGACAACTGAACGCTGCGCTGGGACAAGGACGTGGATGTGCTTCCTGATGCTGCTACTGGAGAGTGTGCAACGACAGTTGCAGGGCAGGAGACATCTTCGCATGCAGCATGGACAGGGGATTGGTTGCATGCACAACAGCGGAAGAAGCAATGGTGTCACCCGCAGACACTGTTTAGGGACACTGGGGTTCGGCCCACAAAGTTGGGTGCTTTGCTGCCATGTGACTCATCATGCTGGTGGTGGTCAGGCTGCTAGTTTTGCCACCTCTGCTGATGCTGGCCTGGCAGGTGGTGCAAATGGCCTTTTTGGGGTTATCGGCAAAGTCTTTAAAAAAACAACCAGACTCAGGAAGACAGTTGTACTGGCAACTTTCTTCGTGTTGGTGTTACGGGGATCGGTATCCTGCCTTCTGTCTGCGGCCGCCACACTTCTTCTTCGTGCCTGTTGGGGTGCTCTTCCTCCCTTCCCCTGTGTGCTGCTGTCCTCCCTCTGCATGTCCTCCTGCCAGGTTGGGTCAGTTACTATATCATCCACCACCTCGTATTCCACTTCTGCACCCTGGTCCTCCTCCTGACTTTCTAGCAATTTTGTCTCATCATCGTCCACCTCTTGCGACACTTTCCCACCGTCGCCTTCGTGTGACAGTGGCTGCTCAAAAATTTGGGCATCGCTACATGCTCTTCAGAGAGTCCAAGTGTGGGATCAGTTGTCTCCGGGCACTCGGCATTGTGGGAGGAAGGAGGCTCAGGGTGAGGAATATGCAGTCCAGACTCAAAGCTACTGAGACTTGACCGTGTGGAAGACAGGGTGGTGGTGGTGGCGGCTAAGTGACTGGAATCATTATCTGCTATCCAACCAACAACCTTTTGACACTGCTCTGGGTTCAATAGTGGTGTGCTGCGGTCCCCTAGGAATTGGGACAAGAAGGTCGGGCGAGAAGATGTGGGTGTTTGTTGTGGCACAATTTCAGCTTGCCCACGGCCTCGGCCTCGGCCTCTGCATGCACCATCAGGTCCAGTTCCCCGTCACTTGCCATGCGCCTTGCCCATTTTAAATGGTGGACAATATTTTCCACGCTCACTACAAATAGCTGAATTTGGAGAGAAGTTATATATAATCCTTGTGATGGAGAAACCACCGTTTTAAATACCTGACCTCTAGGTAACTATTTTGAACAGCAAACCGATGCCAAAAACTTTGCTGACACACTTAAAAAAAATTTGAATGGAGGCCAAAAATGGCAGTATTTTCAGCGCAATTTCATGTGAATGTGATCCGTGTGACGGAGAAACCACAGTTTTAAATACCTGGCCTGTAGGTAACTATTTTTAATAGCAACATGGTGTCAAAAACTTTGCTGACTCACTAAAAAAAAATTTGAATGGAGGCGAAAAATGGCAGTATTTTCAGCGCAATTATATGTGATCCGTGTGACGGACAAACCACAGTTTTAAATAGCTGGATTTTATGCGCTGTAATATGGAAAGGACCTGGCTGTATTTTCCAGTGCCAACAGGCAAATGACGCAGAAAAACTGTGTTCTCTGGATTGCTTTTTAAGCAAATAATGAGGATTAAGATCCAAAAAAAATTATTCCTGGCCCCTGAGACCTGGACCTTTGTCTAGAAATATCTAACAGCAGCAGAAGGCAGAACTGGAATGGAGCCTCTTGTGCTATATGCACTGCAGTCTGCTATATATACTGCCTGCCTGCGTATATACACTGCATGCTTGATATCTCTGCACATAGATTAGTCCTCAGAAGGACTGTTTGTTGAGATGGATATGTGTAATGTACTTGTTTTCTCCCTACACTACCTAATACACAACCAAATCTCTCCCTAGCTGAGCAGCACCTCTTCCTAGACTGCCTGATTGCGGAGTAGACTGACAATCACAGCGGCACCAGGTCTGATATAGACCTGATGACGCTGTGTGGCCAGCCAATCACTGTAATGCCACAACCAACATGGCTCTGGCATTACAGTGAGTGGCAGGCAATCCCTACATGTTGATTGGCACTCTAAAGATAAAACTTAAATTGAAAATGACTTTTGTCAGTTTCAAGTTTTTTGTAGGTTTTTATTGCTATAACAGAAGGGTACCAACAATTTTGTCTATGTGTACATACCGACGGTAATATCTTTAGCTCTGACCACCGTAATGTCTATTTAGTTTGGCATCTTTTTCATTTGCATTGTAGTAAAAAATACCAGGAATCTTCTTAATGCATGGTAGTTTTGGAATTTTTTTGGAGCACAGCTGTCACTGTTAGGCTGTGTGCCCATTATGTGCTTTTTAAGCGTTTCTGCAGCTGCGATTCCGCTGCAGAAACGCTTAAAAAACACTTGGTAGAAAGTCTGCAATGTTCCCCAATGATAATCCGCAGCACTACCAATTATTTTGCATAATCGCGGCGTTTTTGCCGACATTGACTTGCATTGAATCTCTTAATATCCGCATGACTACATGTGCACATGCGGATATTAAGCGATTCAATGTGCGGATGGTACCTGGGTCTGGAGAAGAGGAGACTCTCATCCAGACACGGGTACCATAGTACCTGTAAAAAAAAAAAGAATTAAAATAAAAAATGAATATTATACTCACCTTCTGATGGCCCCCGGTCTCCATAGCGATGCGTCCTGGCTCCCCGGCGGCTCGCGATGGTCTAAAAGGACCTGCCATGGCGTCATTTAGTCATGTGATGACGGCGGTCGCGTGACCTGTCACATGACTAAATGACGTCATGGAAGGTCCTTTTACACAACTGCGAGACACCGGGAAGACCGGACGCATCGGATAAGGAGACCAGGGGCCATCGGAAGGTGAGTACATGTTTTTTTTTTATCTTTTACCATTTTTATTCTCTTTTTAAACTAACTTGTTCACACTATCTAAAATCCATGCCGGTAATAATGGATTTATATAGTGTGACCAAGTTGTCAAGCACTTTCCAAGTGATGCTAAAATCGCTTGGAAAGCGCTTGACAACCCGCATGCAGAAATGCATGATCAAAACGCTTCACTTATGCTTGTCCCTGGCAGGAAAAACGCATGGAAAATCAGCATGCGTTTTTTCTGCCAGGGAGATGCAGAAACGCTCAGGAAAAATCCGGAGAATTTCTGCATTGTGGGCACTTAGGCTTAGGCCTCATTCCCACGTCCATGTTTAAACATGTACATTTGAAAATGGTACCAGTGTCATCAGTGTTTTGGATCAACGTCATCAATGTGTAGTCCATTTGCATCTTCAATGTCATCAATATTTTTCACGGATGAATAAAGAAAGAAATAAATGATGAAGCTTCTTCTATCCTTTGCAATATTAATTACAGACAGTAAACGGATGGCACATAAGATGCTGTTAGAACCTTGCTCTTAGGTTTTTTCCTTTGCTGGTCACATGACCTTGTTGGCCTATTTAATCCTGCTCCGCCCTTCTGGCTTTGCTGGACTTCATTGTATAACTACTTTCTAGCTAGCCTATGCTCTGTATCTAACTCTGTTAGTTTGCTTGGTCTACGGACCTCTATGTTCTATATATTTTGTTTGTTCGTCTGTCTGCTACTATTTCTGTTAGGAGGTGTCCCATTTTCCTCCCAGTCCTTAGTACTTGTAGGGATTCCTTCCCCACATCTATAGGTCTCCGTACAGACTAGCTTAGGACTTTAGCAGGTCTGATCGCAGGATCAGGTTCCCTGTTACATCGTAGGGATTCAGCTGAGTTCTATCGTAGGGACAGATCTCCTCTCTTTCCTTAGCTCTGGTAGCAGAACATAACAGTAAGTCCAGCCTGCAAATTCTCTAAGGAAAGATTTTTCTGTTCCATCATGGTGTCGGTTCAGGATTTGGCTCATCGCCTGCAGGGACTCTCTCTGGAGGTGGCCGAGCTCTGTCAGCACGTGAGTAACTGTCCTGGAGCACATTTCTTGGAGCCTAAGGTATGTTTGCCAGATTTATTTTTTGGTGAACACCGAGAATTTTTTTCATTTAAAAATGCTTGCTTATTGTATTTTCGTTTGAGACCCAAGTCCTCTGGGGATGAATCCCAGCGCATAGGGTTCATAATGTCACTTTTGCGCAAAGAGCCTCAGGAGTGGGCCTTTTCTTTGCAACCTAGTGATACATGCTTCAGATCAGTGGATAGTTTTTTTTCTGCTTTGGGACTATTATATGATGATCCTGACCGTGTCGCATCAGCTGAGACTGAGTTGAGACGTTTGAAACAGGGATCAGGTAATGTGGAAAAATATTGTACTCATTTCCGTCGATGGTCTACTCAACAGGGTGGAACGATTCTGCTCTGAAAAGTCTATTTCTTGCTGGGCTCAATGAAAGGGTTAAAGACCTGCTAATTGCTTATCCTACACCTGAAGATTTGAAACAGGCTATGCAATTAGCTATACGGGTGGATAGGAGACTGCGTGCAAGGGTTAATGAGAGCAAATCCTCTGCTATGTCAGTTTCTGGTTATGAGAATGTGTGTACTAACAGTGGTGAACCGATGGAGATGGGATCGGTGGCACCTCGCTCTCAAGAAAAAGACCGTCGATTTTCTGAAGGCTTGTGTTTCTATTGCGGAAAATCTGGTCATTTGATTAAAGGCTGTGAGCTTCGTATGAAGAAAGAAAAAAAATGGTCAGTCATGCCCGTATTGCCTGTTTAAATTCCAAGGGTGTATTTTTAGCTGCTTCCACGATTGCTCAGGAAAAATTAATGGAATTTCGGGTGTTTGTTGATTGTGGGTCTACTCTGAATGTAATTGATGGGGGATTCTTGGAAAGACTCAATTTAAAACCCGAACCTTTATCATCCCCCATTGCTGTGGTTTCTGTGGATGGTTCCCCTTTGAAGAATATTACTCTCAAGGTCTGTGAATTTCCTCTCACTATTAATGGTGTTCACCATGAGAAATTGGATTTGGTAGTTTTGAATAACTTGCCTTCTCCAGTAATATTGGGATTGCCCTGGTTAAAATTCCACAATCCTGTACTGGATTGGTCTACCAGTGAAATTAAATCCTGGAGCCATAAATGTTATGACAAGTGTTGTAACGGGCGTATTGCAGCTTTGGATAGGGGAGAATTGCCTGTTCCTATTCAGGATTTTTGGAGAGTTTTTTCTGAGAAGGAATCGCAGGTTTTGCCTCCCCATAGAGACTATGATTGTTCTATTGAATTTGTCCCTGGAGCGACTCTTCCTAAAAGTCGTTTATTTAACCTTACTATTCCTGAGAGGAAGGCTTTGGAGGAATACATACAGACAAGTTTGGCCGCCGGTCACATTAGGCCCTCTAAGTCTCCTGTGGCGGTTGGATTTTTTTTTGTAAAAAAAAAGGACGGCAGTTTACGTCCTTGTCTGGATTTTCGTGAGATTAACAAAATTACTGTACGCAATCCTTACCCACTGCCATTGATTCCTGATCTGTTTAACCAGTTAATGGGGGCCAAGTGGTTCTCTAAAATTGACCTTAAGGGGGCATACAATCTGTTGCGCATGAAGGAGGGTGACGAATGGAAGACTGCTTTTAACACTCCTGTGGGTCATTTTGAGAACCTGGTTATGCCTTTTGGTCTTACTAATGCTCCTGCATTTTTTCAGAATCTTATTAATGACATCCTTAGACCTTTGATCGGCAAAAATGTGGTTGTGTATTTGGATGACATTTTGATTTATTCGCCGGATCTGGAGTCTCATTGGCGGAGCGTACGTGAGGTATTACAGTTATTAATGGACAATTCGCTTTTTGCTAAGCTGGAGAAATGTGAGTTCGCTGTACAGAGAATTAGTTTTTTGGGTTACATTATCTCCAGCGAAGGTTTTGAGATGGACCCGGTTAAAGTTCAAGCTGTACAGGAATGGCCTAGGCCTATTGGTTTGAAATCGATACAGAGGTTTTTGGGTTTCGCCAATTATTACAGAAAATTCATAAAAAATTTTTCTAGTATTGTCAAACCTCTGACCGATCTCACCAGAAAAGGTGCTGATGCGGTTCAGTGGTCTTCTGAGGCCATTGAAGCTTTTGTGTATCTCAAGGAGAGGTTCACCTCTGCTCCCATCCTTATGCAGCCTGATGTGACTAAGCCGTTTTTGGTTGAGGTTGATGCTTCCTCTGTGGGGGTTGGCGCAGTATTGTCTCAGGATAACGGGGATGGATTACATCCCTGTGCCTTTTTTTCAAAAAAATTTTCGGAGACTGAACTGAATTACGATATTGGTAATCGGGAATTATTGGCTATTAAACTCGCATTTGAACACTGGCGCCACTTCTTGGAAGGTGCGGAATTTCCCGTTCAGGTTCTTACGGATCATAAAAATCTGATATATCTTGATGCTGCCAAGCGCCAGAATGCCCGTCAGGCTAGGTGGGCACTGTTTTTCTCGCGGTTTAATTTCTCCGTTACTTACATCCCTGGTACTAAGAATGTTAAGGCGGATGCCTTGTCTCGCAGTTATTCTCCCATAGTCGGTGCTGAGAAAGAGGAGAACATTTTACAAGAAGGTGTTGTGATAGCTGCTTTGGACTCCGTTTTGGAAGATGAGATTCTTAAAGCACAGGAGAATGCCCCATCTAACACTCCTCATGGGAGGTTGTTTGTGCCTGGGACCTTTAGGAGAGATTTGTTTGTTGAGTGTCACGAATCTCGGTTGGCAGGTCATCCCGGAATCTCTGAGACCAAGAGACTGGTGGGTCGCAGTTTTTGGTGGCCTGGATGGCAGAAGGAAGTCATTAAGTGGGTGCGTCAATGTACTATATGTTCTAGATCTAAGTCCTCACATACTCCTGCTGCGGGGTTGCTTTGTCCTTTGGAGGTTCCCAGTGCTCCTTGAACACATTTGGCTATGGACTTTATAACTGACCTTCCCCCCTCTGAGGGTTTTACTGTCATCTGGGTGGTTGTGGACCGTTTTAGCAAGATGTGTCACTTGGTTCCCTTCGTCAAACTGCCCTGCGCTAAAACTCTCGCTAAGGCCTTTGTCAAGGAAATTGTCAGACTTCATGGCGTTCCTACTGACATTGTTTCTGATAGGGGTCCTCAGTTCGTGGCTCGTTTTTGGCGTGCCTTTTGTGACAGGTTGGGAGTTCATTTGTCGTTCTCGTCCGGATATCATCCTGAATCTAATGGCCAGACAGAAAGGAAAAACCAGGATGTTGAGCAGTTCTTGCGTTGTTTTGTGGCAGACAATCAAGAGGGGTGGTCTGAGTTTCTGCCACTTGCTGAATTTGCTCTGAACAATCATACATCTTCTTCTGCTGGTTGTTCGCCTTTTTTTTGTTGTTCTGGGAGACATCCGTCGTTTGGGTCGTTCTCCAAGTTGGGATCTGCCGTGCCTGAGGAGGAGAATTTTTCCGGTGATTTGGAGAGAGTTTGGATGGATGTGCGTGGTAATCTTCAGGAGGCCAACAGAAAATCTAAAGACTACTTTGATAGGAAACGACAGGAGGTTTTGTTCGCTGTTGGTGACATGGTCTGGTTGTCCTCTAGGAATCTGCGGTTGAGGATTCCTTCTAAGAAATTGGGTCCCAAGTTTGTAGGGCCCTTTAAGGTGCTTCAGGTTGTCAACCAATCTGCTGTTAGGTTGGAGGTTCCTACCTCCTGGAGAATTAATCCGGTATTTCATGTCTCTCTGTTAAAAAAAGCTGTTGTGTCGGATGGTGACGCCTCTGCCTCTGTTCCTCCGGTGGTGGAGGACGGGGAATATGAAATTTCTCGCATCCTTAACTCTAGACGGTATAGAGGTAGTTTGCAGTATCTTGTGGCCTGGAAAGGTTTCGGACCCGAGGATAACTCTTGGGTGAGGTCAGATGATGTTTCCGCGTCCAGACTTATCAGAGCGTTTCACAGGAGATTTCCTGATAAGCCTGGTCCTAGGGGATCCGGAGGATCCTCTTAGAAGGGGGGGTACTGTTAGAACCTTGCTCTTAGGTTTTTTCCTTTGCTGGTCACATGACCTTGTTGGCCTATTTAATCCTGCTTCGCCCTTCTGGCTTTGCTGGACTTCATTGTATAACTACTTTCTAGCTAGCCTGTGCTCTGTATCTAACTCTGTTAGTTTGCTTGGTCTACGGACCTCTATGTTCTATATATTTTGTTTGTTCGTCTGTCTGCTACTATTTCTGTTAGGAGGTGTCCCATTTTCCTCCCAGTCCTTAGTACTTGTAGGGATTCCTTCCCCACATCTATAGGTCTCCGTACAGACTAGCTTAGGACTTTAGCAGGTCTGATCGCAGGATCAGGTTCCCTGTTACATCGTAGGGATTCAGCTGAGTTCTATCGTAGGGACAGATCTCCTCTCTTTCCTTAGCTCTGGTAGCAGAACATAACAGATGCCATCTGTGTGCTGTACGTGTTTTTTATGTCTCCATGAGTTTTGCATAGATACACAGTTCGTGAAAAAACACAGACATGTGAATACCACCCTAGTTTATTATGGGTACATGTTCTATCTGTGAAAAAAACATACATGAAACACGGACATCTAAATGAGGCCTTTTGTTGTTGGATTAGCCTTTGTATAGCAAATCGTTGGCTTCCAGCAGCCCACAATTTGAATGAGAAGAGCTAGTGCACCTTTATGTTTCAGACATTTTAATATATTTCCAACATTATACCATAGTGTAGCGCCGGCGTCCCTGCCCTCTGCTAGGCAGGGACGCTGTTCCCCTCACCCCTCTGCTCTGAGCCCGGCGTCCTCCTCCCGCTCTGCTGGCAGCGCGCGCTCCTTCCCGGCCACTGTGCTTAGGGCGCGCGCGCGCTCCCTCCCTCTTAAAGGGGCCGCGCGCGCCGTCCTAAGGAGTCCCCGGCCAATGGCCGGAGGACTTCACCATATATAAGGCACCGCCTCCAAAATGGAGGTGCCCGAGCAATGTTGTTGCACTGTTCACTACTGTGCTTCAGCCCTCAGGTCCCGTTGCCAGTTACCTGCCAGAATCCTGCCAGTTTTCTGTCTGTTTCCTGCCTGATATTCCGCTTACCTGCCTGCTAGCCTGAGGTCCGACGGTCTGCCTACCGACTCCTGTCAGTCTGTCTAAGGACCAGCTTGCCCGCTCACCTGGAAGCGCTCTTCTGCTACCTGCCTGCTAGCCTGAGGTCCGACGGTCTGCCCTCCAACTCCTGTCAGTCTGTCTATGGACCAGCTTGCCCGCTCACCTGGGAGAACACACCTGCTACCTGCCTGCTAGCCTACCTGGAGGCCCCGCCGTCACGTGCTGTGACCACCTGCCATTCCAGAGACTCCTGCCCGCTCACCTGGGAGCGCACACCTGTTACCTGCCTGCTAGCCTACCTGGAGGCTCCGCCGTCACAGGTCGTACCTACCCTTTACCCAGAGACTGCCCCGGTCACTTGCCGTGACCTCCTGCCCGTTCATCCAGAGACTGCCCCGGTCACTTGCCGTGACCTCCTGCCCGTTCATCTAGAGACTGCCCCGGTCACTTGCCGTGACCTCCAGCCCGTTCACTCAGAGACTGTCCCGGTCACCTGCTGTGACTGCCTGCCCGTCTTCCCTGGTCGCCACCCGCTCCCTTACAAGGACCGCCCCCTTGTATAGTAGCTCAGAGGTTCCGCCTCCCAGACCCGTTACAGTTTGCTCGGGCCATGGAACCCGGTGGCACCCAAGCTCCCTCACTCTCGGACCTGTGTCATGAACTGTCCCGTCAGAGGTCCCAACAGGAGTCCATCCTGGGTCACCTGCGAAATGTCAATTCTCGCCTGGACACTCTGCTCCACCAGCAACCACCGCCAGTGCCATGACTCGTAATCCGGCAGCTCCGCTGCCCACCAATACTATGGTATCCTACCCCGGACCCCGGCTTTCTGCACCTCCTCGCTTCGGAGGCGACTCCGCTCAGGCTCGGGGCTTTATAAATCAGTGCACCCTGCACTTTGAACTCCTGTCCCACCAGTTTAACTCCGACCGGGCCAAAATTGCCTTCATCATGTCCCATCTCACCGGGGAGGCCCTGGCCTGGCTAAATCCTCTATGGGTGAGAGGAGACCCCCTGGTGTCCGACTTGCCTGCCTTTCTCAGGGCTTTCCGGAAAGTCTTCGACGAACCTGGACGGAAGACCTCATCCGCATCATCTCTGCAACGCCTCCATCAGGGAAGTCTCACCGTGGGCCAATATGCCATACGGTTCCGTACCCTTGCCTCGGAGCTGGCCTGGGATAACGACGCTCTGGTATCTGTCTTCTGGGAGGGTCTGTCCGGCCGTATTAAAAATGAACTTGCCGGTCGAGACATTCCTACCACTCTCGATGACCTAATAACTCTTGCCACCCGGATTGACCTACGGTTCCAGGAGCGTGCCAAAGAAGTCACCCGTGAGAGGAGGCTCCCACGTCTAGCTCCTACTTTTCAGAAATCCGTCACTCCCTCCGTTTCTCCCCAGGTACACTCTCCTGAGCCTATGCAGGTCGACCAGACCAAGATGGTCAAAACCCGTCAGGACTTACGCCGTGCCGAGGTGAGCTGCTTCTACTGTGGCAGTAAGGAGCACCGGATCCGTACCTGCCCGGAGAGGTCGGGAAACGCCTGTGTCTAGGTTCGCTCAGAGAGGTCGACCTAGACAAGAATAAATCCTCTCCATCTCTGCTGCTGTCAGTCTCAATTATCTGCGGGGAGAATCGTTTTTTCGAACTAGCCCAACTTGACTCTGGAGCGGCTGGGAATCTTATTTCACAGGCCCTGGTAGAAAAATACCGCATTCCCACCAAACCTCTGGCTATACCATTATCTGTCGCTGCTGTGGATGGGGGCCTCTTACCACGTCCCATCCAACTCATCACCGAATCCGTAACTCTGCAGGTTGGAATGCTGCATTCTGAGAGCATCTCTTTTCATGTTCTGCCTGGACTCTCTCACTCCCTCTAACTAGGTCTACCTTGGCTCCAGAGACATGCACCCGTGCTTGACTGGCAGACCGGAGAAGTCCTTCGCTGGGGACAGGACTGTCATAAGACTTGTTTGGTTCCTGTTCATCCCGCCCGTCCTTCTCCTACCCCAACTAATCTACCTGGACTTCCGATTCCCTATTGGTCATTTGCTGATGTCTTTAATAAAAAGGAGGCAGAGACATTACCCCCTCATAGACCATACGACTGTCCTATCGACCTGTTACCCGGTGCTACGCCTCCCCGTGGGCGTATTTACCCATTGTCCGCTGCTGAGACCCGGTCGATGTCTGAATATATTGAGGAGAATTTGGCCAGGGGATTCATCCGGAAATCTACCTCCCCGGCGGGAGCAGGCTTCTTTTTCGTAAAATAGAAGGACGGCACTCTCCGTCCCTGTATAGACTATAGAGGCCTTAACCAGATCACGGTGAAGAATAAGTACCCCCTTCCGCTCATTCCAGAATTATTTGATCGTCTGAGGGGGGCTAGAATCTTCACCAAACTGGACCTCCGTGGGGCGTACAACCTGGTCCGTATCCGTCAAGGGGATGAATGGAAGACTGCATTCAACACCCGGGATGGCCACTATGAATATCTGGTAATGCCCTTTGGTCTCTGTAACGCTCCTGCCGTCTTTCAAGAGTTGGTCAATGACATCTTCCGGGACCTTCTCTACTCCTGCGTAGTGGTGTACCTGGACGACATCTTGGTCTTCTCTCCGGATCTCCAGACTCACCGGAGAGACGTTCGTCAGGTCCTGCTCAGGCTCAGGCAGAATCACCTCTTCGCTAAATATGAGAAGTGCCTCTTTGAGCAGACCTCGCTTCCGTTTTTGGGCTACATTATTTCTCAGACCGGCCTACGAATGGATCCAGAGAAACTGTCTTCCATCGAGAAATGGCCCCGACCGGAGGGGTTGAAGGCCATTCAGCGGTTCCTGGGCTTCGCCAATTACTACCGCCTCTTCATACCGCACTTCTCTTCCCGGACAGCCCCAATTTCCGCGCTCACCCGTAAGGGCACTAATCCCAGAGAGTGGCCGCCCGAAGCAGAGGAGGCCTTTCTTTCCTTAAAACAGGCCTTCTCTTCCGCCCCGGTGCTGCATCGCCCAGATGGCAACAAGCAGTTCTTCCTGGAGGTTGACGCCTCCTCCTCTGGAGCCGGAGCGGTACTTACCCAAAAATCATCTTCCGGGAGAATGGTAACTTGTGGCTTCTTCTCCAAACTCTTCTCCTCTTCTGAGCGCAACTATTCCATTGGAGATCGAGAGTTATTGGCCATCAAGCTGGCATTGGAGGAGTGGCGTTACCTGCTCGAAGGGGCTCTTCACCCGGTAATAATTTACACTGACCACGAGAACTTGGCTTACCTCCAGCATGCCCAGAGACTTAACCCGCGCCAAGCTCGGTGGTCCTTGTTTTTTGCTCGCTTTGATTTTATTCTTCATTTTCGCCCGGCTGGCAAAAACATCAAGGCGGACGCCTTATACCGATCCTTTCTGGTGTCTGATCTCGAGGAAGAACCGAAACACATCATCGATCCCGCCAGAGTAATGCAGGTGGCTCCCGTGAGTCTAAATCGTCTCCCTCCCGGTAAGACGTTCGTATCAGTACCTGATCGGGAGAAGATCCTACACTGGGGTCACTCGTCTAAACTAGCTGGCCACGCCGGTCAGAAAAAGACCCTCCAGCTTATTACCGGCACTACTGGTGGCCTACCCTGCACAAGGACGTAATAGACTTTGTTTCTGCCTGTGTGTCCTGCGCCCGCAACAAGGTTCCGAGACATCTGCCAGCCGGTCGCCTCCTTCCGCTCCCAGTACCTGCTGCCCCCTGGCAGCATATAGCAATGGGCTTTATAACTGATCTCCCCGTCTCTGCCGGTTGTACGGTCATTTGGGTGGTCGCTGACCGCTTTTCCAAGATGGCTCATTTCGTTCCCCTGCCAGGCCTCCCGTCTGCACCCGAGCTGGCTAAAGACTTTATCCGCCACATCTTCCGTCTTCATGGCCTGCCCCTCCACATCGTGTCGGATCGTGGGGTACAGTTCACCTCACGCTTCTGGAGAGCCACTTGTAAACTGCTAGACGTCACCCTGGACTTCTCCTCCGCTTACCACAGTCTAATGGTCAAGTGGAGCAGATCAATCAGAACCTGACCAGTTACCTCCGGCACTTCGTTAATGCCCACCATTCAGACTGGGTGGATCTCCTGCCATGGGCCGAATTTTCTTAGAACAATCACGAGAGCGAATCTTCCTCCAAATCCCCGTTTTTTGCAGTCTTCGGTCAGCATCCTCGGATCCCATTTCCCGTCTCCACCTCGGTGGACAATCCGGCTGCGGAATCTCTTGTTAACAAATTTTCCTCCATATGGTAGAGTACCCGATCCGCACTCCTTCTGTCATCCGAGCGTATGAAAAGACATGCTGACAAAAAACGTCTGGATCCTCCTCAATTCCATCCAGGGGATAAGGTCTGGCTCTCGTCCAAGTATGTCCGGCTCAAGATTCCTTCCTATAAGTTAGGGCCTCGGTTCATCGGTCCTCTGGAGGTCATCAGTCAGATCAACCCGGTGGCCTATAAAATGAAACTCCCTGCCAACTTGCGGATCCCTAACTCCTTCCATGTATCTCTCCTCAAACCTGTGGTACTTAACTCTTTTTCCAAGTCTACAGGTACGCCTCCTGCTCTGGTTTCCGCTGAAAACGAATTTGAGGTAGAGAACATTCTGGCCACCAAAAGGGTAAGAGGGAAGACCTTTTTTCTAGTAGATTGGAAGGGGTTTGGTCCTGAAGAGAGAACGTGGGAGCCCCGGGAGAACATCCATGCCCCTCTCATCCTAGCTAAATTTCTCTCTAGCCTAAAAAAGGGGGGGCCTAAAGGGGGGGTACTGTAGCGCCGGCGTCCCTGCCCTCTGCTAGGCAGGGACGCTGTTCCCCTCACCCCTCTGCTCTGAGCCCGGCGTCCTCCTCCCGCTCTGCTGGCAGCGCGCGCTCCTTCCCGGCCACTGTGCTTAGGGCGCACGCGCGCGCGCTCCCTCCCTCTTAAAGGGGCCGCGCGCGCCGTCCTAAGGAGTCCCCGGCCAATGGCCGGAGGACTTCACCATATATAAGGCACCTCCTCCAAAATGGAGGTGCCCGAGCAATGTTGTTGCACTGTTCACTACTCTGCTTCAGCCCTCAGGTCCCGTTGCCAGTTACCTGCCAGAATCCTGCCAGTTTTCTGTCTGTTTCCTGCCTGATATTCCGCTTACCTGCCTGCTAGCCTGAGGTCCGACGGTCTGCCTACCGACTCCTGTCAGTCTGTCTATGGACCAGCTTGCCCGCTCACCTGGGAGCACACACCTGCTACCTGCCTGCTAGCCTACCTGGAGGCCCCGCCATCACGTGCTGTGACCACCTGCCATTCCAGAGACTCCTGCCCGCTCACCTGGGAGCGCACACCTGTTACCTGCCTGCTAGCCTACCTGGAGGCTCCGCCGTCACGTGCTGTGACCACCTGCCATTCCAGAGACTCTCGCTTGCTCACCTGGGAGCACACATCTACCATCTGCCTGCTAGCCTACCTGGAGGCTCTGCCATCACAGGTCGTACCTACCCTTTACCCAGAGACTGCCCCGGTCACTTGCCGTGACCTCCTGCCCGTTCATCCAGAGACTGCCCCGGTCACTTGCCGTGACCTCCTGCCCGTTCATCCAGAGACTGCCCGGGTCACTTGCCGTGACCTCCTGCCCGTTCATCCAGAGACTGCCCCGGTCACTTGCCGTGACCTCCTGCCCGTTCATCCAGAGACTGTCCCGGTCACCTGCTGTGACTGCCTGCCCGTCTTCCCTGGTCGCCACCCGCTCCCTTACAAGGACCGCCCCCTTGTATAGTAGCTCAGAGGTTCCGCCTCCCAGACCCGTTACACATAGTCGTGCTAAAGCTGCATTAACTTAAATTTAAAATTAAATTAAAAGAATCTTATCTTGAATAGCATATTTGAAATTAAGTTAAAAGAGAACATAAATAAATAGCTTACATTTGGTCATTAAATTTTATTCATATCATATTTAGACTTTTTTTGTGATTTATTTGATTTAGAATGAGGTATATTTAGAATGATTTTTTATTTTTTTTTATTTTTGTGCATTTCATTTAGATTTACTAGAAAATTAATATAATTTGAAAACCAACAAAATCATATTTATATGCAAACCTAAGGAGGTTGCATCTGTAAAATCGTCATAAATTGTAACAGTGAATTCATAGTCAGTAGACATTACATGTAAAATGTGAAAATCTACAGTCAAGATTTATGGACTCTGATACACATGGTTGGTTGTAGTCATGAATTGAGCTGAAATGAATAAGAATCCAAGACTTATAGTAATCTTTTTATTGACCTTATAGGAAAACAAAATATGAAATCTTGCGTAAAGCTATGGGTTTATGAGAGGTGAAACAAATGAGGGTGCTTTAAATGCTAAATGGTGGTACACAAGTGCCTCTCATGCTGCAATTTCAATCTCTACTACACAAGCAGAAAAGTTGGGCTGGAGAAACAGCTGTGAAATCCGCTATGATATCACAATATGTGCCATTTTGCAAGTAAACCAACTAAAATTCCTTTTAAAACATTTGCTCCTGGAATTTTTAGGCCTTTTGAATACATCAGTGATGTTTTTTTACTTATGAAAATAAAATGTATATATTTTTTATAAGTATGGATTCATTAGTAATGTGTTTTTGGACCATGCATATATTTTTAATGTTCATGTGCATCCTATTTTCTGTAATGCAGAAAAAAACTGAAATGGTCTCCACTTTTTATAAAGACCACAGATTAGCAAAAAAGAAAATCCATGTTAACAGCCACTTATATTATATCAGTGAACTGTGAGTCTCACTTGTGATATGCGAATAAAGCCTTTCTTAGAGTCTTACTATGGCCACATTCACACGTTCAGTATTTGATCTATATTTTACCTCAATATTTGTAAAACCAGGAGTGGAACAATTAGAGGAAAAGTATAATAGAAACACGTCACCACTTCTGCATTTTTCACCCATTCCTGGTTTTAACTTACAAATACTGATGTAAAATACTGACCAAATACTGAATGTATGAATGTGGCTTGACTGATAGAATAGGATCCTAGTACATATGTGCCCTAATTATCATAGGTGTAACTAGGGATGCTGATGACACAGGTATTGGATACCAGAAGAAAAAGCAACAATCATTAAAGGGGTATTCCCATCTCCAAGATCCTATCCTAATATGTAGTACGTGTAATAATAATAATAATATTAGCAAATACCTTCAATTAGTAATGTAGTATAGTTTTTCAGATTCTCTATGTCTCTTTCCTCATGTGCACGCATTGCAGGACCTTAGGTATCCATGATTATAACCACTAGCAACTAGCTAACTATTACTATATCAGTGATCGTAACCATGGATACCTAAGGTTCTGCAATGCGTGCACATAAGGAAAGAGACATAGAGAATCAGAAAAATTATACTACATTACTAGGTAGGTATTTGCTAATATTATTATTATTACACATACTACATATTAGGATAGGATCTTGAAGATGGGAATACCCCTTTAAGCTTTACCCAGGTGTCTAGATACAGAGCTAGGGCAACAAAATAACTAAATGCCCCAGGCCATAGCAAGCCTAGCTATTGGAGATGTGTAGAAATTAATGAATCTTTTGAAATTCCAATTTGCCAGCTTCATCAAATTTTCCGCCCAAAATTTGCCCCTGAATTCACAAATTCACGGAGAATCTCAATACCTCAAAACCTCTAATTTCTCAGAAAAGACATGTGTAATACAATGAAATCCCATGGAAATGAATTGAACACCTTTTGAGCACTTTAACACAAACATAGCCTTAATAATATCCAAAAAACGTGATCATAGCTGGCTATGAAAAAACTGAAGGTACCCAGTGGTAATCAACAGTCCATTTAACACCAATGAAATAATTAACATAGGGTTACTTAAATTGTAAATACAGTCCAAAAGTTATCCCTTTTGAGGGTAAATGCCTACATCTATTGCGTTTATACATTGGCAGTGCAAACTGAAGTAGTAGTGCCAAAATTATCCCTGTTTGAAGGTTATCAAGATCTTAGTTCTTTGATAAATAAAAAAGCATTACATTTTTCACAAGCCGTCCAAAAACTATGCTTTTATTTAGGGAGAAGAAACAAGTTTTTCATTTTTACATTGAAGAAGCAATGAATTTTCAACTAGGAGTGAAAAAAAATCTCCCTTTTTTTAGCACCTGCGACAGGATTACCATTATTAAAATAACTAAATAATGACAAAGGCTTATGATCTAGCCATCCAAAAACTATCCCTTTATTTATAGAACAGGAGCAGGCTAGCAGTTTTCAAATTGAAGAAGTATCCAAGGGGTAACATTTCTCCTTGTGGAGAGTGACATGTTAAGCATGTCACAGTGAGGAGACTTAAGCCACAATTATCCTCTGGAAATATGCAAATTGTCTCTTCAGAGAGGAAGAGGACTAGTACTCTAGTGCCACCTGTAGAAAATAGCAATCATAAAAGTCAATATTGACCCTTTAATGAGCCTTGTCATATGAATTAGGATAAAAGCCAGAACCATAATCTCAATTTACAGACACTGTGTTTCAGTGTTTGGATGTAATATTGGACTTTTACAACAATAAAGTGTGCAAACAAAATTACATTTACCAAAGTTACTTCATGCACTCTGTGAAGCAGACATTTAAGCTTAAATTTCAAAAAAAGAAAAACTTTACCTAAACAATTCCTTGTTTTGAATATTTATCTTCAAAATTAGTACAGAAGGGTATTAAACTGGCAGCCTTTTTTGCGGTGTGTCAAGAATAAAAAAAATTGTACTATTAAGGTGCTGTAAAACAGTATATCACAGATGAATTCATAGTCACACAGACTCTGCAGGTCCAGCACCTCCCTATGACTTGAATCTGTGTATTATTCACAGACTAACGCTATGTGCCCACGTAGCAGATTTAATGCAGAGCGTTTTTGCTTCTCTCTGGCAGAAAAAAACGCATGCAGATTTACATGCGTTTTTTCTGCCAGAGAGAAGCGTTTTTTCAGCATTTTTACATACTTTTTCGCATGCGTTTTTTCAAGCACTTTTCCAAGCGATTTTGAGCATCACTTGGAAAAGTGCTTGACAAGTTGATCACACAATATAAATCCATGCAACCGGCATGGATTTATAATGTGTGAACAACTTAGATGCTTTCAATGCAGCATCTATAGTAAAAAAAAAAAGAATTAAAACGTTAAAAATAAAAAAAACCTGTACATTCACCTCTCCGGCGGCCCCTGGTCTGCTCTCTGGTCTCCTCCATTCTGCTCCCGGCTGCATCGTCTCTCTTCAGCGTCCCGCAGTGTACTGTCAGGACCTGCGGTGACGTCGTTTAGTCAGCTGATGGGCACGCGACCATCACCTGACCGCCTACGTCAGCGGTCGCGTGACCATCAGGTGACTAAATGACGTCACTGTAGGTCCTGACAGTACACTGCGGGACGCTGAAGAGAGAAGACGCGGCCGGGAGCAGACCGGAGGACACCAGAGTGAAGACTGGGGGCCGCCGGAGAGGTGAATATACAGGTTTTGTTTATTTTTAACTTTTTAATTTCTTTTTTTCACCGCGTGGTAGCCAGGATGAAGAGGAGTTGTAGTCTCCTCTTCATCCCAGGTACCACACGCACCGCGATTAGGCTGCAAATTCGCGGCCATTGAATTTAATTGAAACGCAGCAAATCCACATATACCTGCGGGTTTGCTGCGTTTCAATGTTCCTCAATGGCCGCGAATTTGCAGCGCAATCGCGGTAGAAATGGTCATGCTGCATTTTGCAACGCAATGCGAATTCGGCGCACAAATTAGCCCATCATGTGCACAGCACATCTGAATTCACATTGCTTTGCATGGCAGACTGTTTTACAAGCGTTTTCGCGACCGTAAAAAACGGCGCAAAAACGCTACAAAAATGCTACGTGGGCACATAGCCTTAGACTACCACTTCCATTTTCAATATTCTATCTATAGTACTGCAATAGTACACCACAATCAGATTTAGGCCTTTATAGCCACAGCTATAATAATGAGCTGTGAGCTCTGACGTCCTTTATCTAGGTTGTAAAATCCTCAAAGGGCCTCTGCTTTCCCGAGCTTCATCTTTGTGATAGTCCCCACTGATGTTTTGTGCAGGACTATGTTATGTCATAGCTGCAAAGCAATATGGTGAACCCCACCTGACGTCATGAGCAAGCTCTCTGGATGATGCCCAAATTAGCAATGGCACCAGCCTTTTTTTTGCTATCTTCTCAAATTGTATCGCAGGTTGTTTGAATTTGCCAGTACCTGCAAATTTCAGGAAATTCAACTCAAAGTTGATTTGCAGTAATAGATGAGTAAATCAATTCATTTCATAGTGGAACCAGTGGTACAACCAATTGATCAAAGATAGCAGCGGATTTTGATGATTTGCATGCCCAAATGCATTTATCAAGCTTGTGACTTCCATAATTTCACAACTTTGTATTCTAAGTGTTGCAATTTCAAATTGAAAGGTGTATATGCCAAAATATTGAGACAAAGTTGCAAACACCATTAATAAATCCAAAGCATTCGTCACCTCTTTCTGACCCTTTTAAAATATTGGACTACTCATATGCTCTTTTCTGTGATACACTTTGTATAATACATCTTCCTCAATGTGTCCATAAAATCAATGAATAATCTTTACATGTTAACATGCACATCATCCATACATTATGCTTTTTGGCTCTGGGCCTGATTTGAGGCATGATTTGAAGCCTTCAAGCTGCAGGATGATTACAATTCCCAAACTGCTGTGATCTCAGGGGCCTAAAATAAATATTTTTTAACAATTACACACATTTTTTAGTTTCACAAACTCTTCTTTAATAGTGATGAGCTGGCGTGCTCGCTACTGCTTGATATTCAATCAAGCATCAGGGTGCTCAGCTACATTCGTTACTCAATCGACAGTTATTAGACTGCCAATAAACATGCAGGGATTGCCCGCCACACACGGTAATGTCAAAGCCATGTTGGCTACTGAAATTACTGTGATTGGCCAGTGGCATCGCGTCCTTGTGTTTTATATAGGACCCCATAATGCGATGCTCGGCACACTGTCCTCAGGAAGCAATTCAGAGAGAGTTGTTATAGAAGTAAGAGCATAATGTAGTGCGAGCATATCGGCAGTGTTTAACATTGCTTATGCAGTACTTGAATACTGCAGCTGCACCATTAAAAGAAAAGTCCTTTTCAGGGCTACATATTATCCTTTCTCTAGTAAAACCATTATTACCTGCATAAAGAGTGAAAGGATAGTTTTGGATTACAGGCATATAGGCAGGGTTTAATATTGTTATTGCAGTACTTGTATACTGCTGCTGCACCATTAACCCCATAGCGACCGCCGATACTCGGCAGCCGTTAAGGGGCCTTATTCCCTCATTGCTGTTTTAAAATCAACAATCAGGAATAAGGCTGCAGCACCCGCTAGAGTCGGAAAATCTTGGGGGTCTCAGCTACCAGAAGTAGCGGAGACCCTGAAGAACATGATCAGGGATGGATTTTCCAGTCAACGATCACAGAAAAAAAAACTGTGCCCACTATTAAAATCATTTTTCTTTCTTCTGACATGATAAACATGTCAGAGGACAAAGAAATTATGTCTCCTGAGATCTGCTGGCCGGCACCCGGAAATAATTGGGAATTTTTCCTATTGGTTCCTTTTAATCACTGTGATAGACCCTATCACAGTGATCAAAAGCCCAAAATTAATAAATCAAATCCCCTTTGTCATCCCCTTAGTTAGATAAAAATTCAAAAATATTTTTTTTCCATTCTTTGAGGTTAGGGTTGAGATTAGGTTTAGGATTGAAGTTAGTGTTGGGGTTAAGGTTAGGGTTGAAATTAGGATTGGGGTTAGTCTTGGTGTTAGGGTCAGGTTAGGGTTGTGGTTATGGTTGGGGTTAGGGCTGTGGTTAGGGCTGGGGTTGTGGTTAGGGTTGGGGTTAGGGTTGTCTTAGAGTTAGGATTGGGGTCATGGTTAGGGTTGTGTTAGTGTTGGGTTTAGGGTTGTGTTAGGGCTAGGGTTGGGGTTAGAGTTGTGGATGGAGTTAGGATTGGAGTGTTTTCAAAAGTAAAAAAAAAAAAATGATGATGATATGACTAAAGATGGGTGAACCCGAACACCTACTGTTCGGGCACGGATCCGGAACATGGCTTTCCTCAGGAAGTCCGTGTTACTGTTTGGGTACCAGTGTTTCTTGCACTGTCATCTGCGTGACAGTGCGGGACACAGGATCTCTGATCAACGGTAACATCATAACCGCCGGTCAGAGCGCTGCGGGATCACGCTGTCAGATGTCAGTGTGATCCCGCAGCTGTGACCCTCGGTAAAAAGCTTACCGCGGGTCACAGGCACCGACTAATGAGACTACTACCCCCATCAGCCGACATGTGCTGTCACTGTTAACAGCGAGCACAGGCGCCGCTGATTGGAGCATTCATCAGCCGGCGCCTGTGCTCAAAGTAAAAAAAAGTTAAAATAAATAAGTACATATTGAAATAAAAATAAAAAAACACATTATACTCACCTACACATAATCCCCGATGCCCTTGTCCCCTGTAAAAAATCAAAAATCAAAAACACCGTAATACTCATCTTAACACCTAATCCCAGATGCCCTTGTCACCTGTAACAGAGAAAAAATAATAAAATACCATATCTCTCACCTATCAACCATAATCCACGTAATCCAGAGTGTCCCACAATGATCTCAGCAGATGTAACTGCTGTACACGACAGTAGGCTACACACTGACAGGAGCGTAATCATTCCTGCAGTGCATAGAGCTTAGCTGCCGTGAGAGAGGTCACAGGAGTTCATCAGTTGATGAGCCCCGATGATCTCACTTACTGCACTGTCACTGAGTGAGAAAGTTCTCACTCAGCGCTAGTGCCGTAAGTGAGGTCACAGGGGTTCATCAGCTGATGAACTCTGTGTGAACTCACTAACAGCAGCTCAGTGCTATACATTGACACCGGAGCTATTACACTCCTGTGTCAGAGTATAGCCTGCTGTCCAGTAGAGCAGTCACATCGGCTGATGTGAATGTTCTACAAGTGAGATCGTCCTGGGACAGTATGGATTATATCATCACTTCGGACATGTGAGGGATATGTTTGTTTTTTATTTTTGTTTATTTAAGGTGAAAATGGTTTCAAATGGATTGGGTGTTACGTGAGTACAAAGTTGCTTTTTATTTTCTATTTTTTATAGGGGATAATGGCTTCAGGGATTAGGCTTTAAGTGAGTATAAGAAAAAACAAGGCAAATCAGTCAGCTCACCCACTTCAATAGCCAAAGCACGGAATCAGCTGTGCAGCAGGGTTCCAAGTGAAAAGTAGAAATACTGTAGTATTCCAGCTTCAGGTAAAAATCACCAAATTTATTAGAAAAAATTGTTAAAAACACACTCCAAACCCACAGTCAACAACCTAACCCAGAATTCATGTATAAAATCAAACGTTAGGTTGTTGACTGTGAGTTTGGAGTGTATTTTTAACACGTTTTTCTAATAAATTTGGTGATTTTTACCTGAACCTGGAATACTATTTCTATTAAGTGACTATAATTGTGTTTTTTATTTGTAAATAAATGTGTAAAAAATGGTGTGGACTTTTATTTCAAATAAAGATTTTTTTTCATGCTGTGTCTTTATTTTAAAACTTTTACTATAGAGTTAGTAATGGGTGTGTCTTATAGAGGCCTCTCCATTACTAATCCCTGGGCTTCATGTCAGCTCCCAATACAAGGCTGACATGTTCTCCAACCCTATTACTCAACTTGCCACTGCACCAGGGGCAAGTGGGAAGAGCTGAGGCTAAGCGCCAGATTTGACATATCTGATTGATATGCCATTTCTGGGGCCACTGAGGGCTGATGTTTTCAGCTTCGGAGGAGGCTAATATCCATGGCCCCTTTCCCTGGCTATTAATATCAGTAACCGCCAATCAGAGCCCCCATGGATATTTGGGTTCCCAATTCTCAGTCAATTTTGCATTCAAAAAGTCAAATGGTGCTCCTTCCCTTCCAAGCCTATCCATGCACCCAAACAGTAGCTTTCCCCAACATATGGAGCATGCTCAGGAGAAATTGCACATCAAATTTTGTGGTCCATTTTCTCTTGCTACTCTTGTGAAAAATAAAAAAATGGGTCTAAAGTAATTTTTTTGTGAAAAAAGTTAAATGTTAATTTTTTCCACATTTTTTCCTGTGAAGCAGCTGAAGGGTTAATAATCTTCTTGAATGTGGTTTTGTGCACCTTGAGGAGTGCAGATTTTAGAATAGTCACCTTTGGGTATTTTCTGTCAAGTAGGACCGTCAAAGTCACTTCAAATGTGCTGTGGTCCCTAAAAAAATGGTTTTGTAAATTTAGTTGTAAAAATGACAAATCACTGGTCAAATTTTAACCCTTCTAACTTCCTAACCAAAAAAATTATGTTTGAAACATTGTGCCAATTTAAAGTAGACATGTGGGAAATGTTATTTAATAACTATTTTGTATGACATAACTCTGATTTAAGAGCATACAAATTTTTTCACCAAATTTACATTTTTTTTCACAAATAAACACAAGTCATATTGAACAAATTTTACCACTATCATGAAGTACAATATGTCACGAATAAACACTCTTAGAATCAGTGGGATTTGTTGTAGCAATCCAGAGTTATAACCACATAAAATGACACTGGTCAGAACTGTAAAATTTGTCTTGTTCATTAAGGTCAAAATTGGCCCCTTCACTAAGGGATTAAAATAAAAGTAATAAAGGCAGGGATTAATGTTGCTTTTGCAGTACTTGTATAAAACTACTGAACCATTAAAAGAAAAGTCATTTTTGGGGCTACATATTTTCCTTTTTCTAGTAAAACCGCTCTTAGGCTGTGTGCACACGAGGCGTTTTTAATGCGCTTCCGCAGCGTTTTTGCAGCTGCGGAAACGCATTAAAAACGCATGGTAGAAGGGCAGCAATGTTCCCCAATGGAAATCCGCATGTGCTGTGCCCATGATGTGGATTTTTCCGCAGCGTAAACGCTGCGCTCAAAAATCCGCAGCATGTCCATTAATTTTGCGGAAAAGCGGCATTTTCGCCGCCATTGACTTGCATTAGAACGCGCCAATACCGCAAGACTGCATTTGTACTTGCGTTATTGGAGCGTTCTAATGTGCGGATGGTACCCGAGTGTGGAGAAGATGAGACTCACCTCCACACCCAGGTACCATTAAAAGCTGTAAAAACAAGAATAAAATAAAAAATAAAGACGGCCCCCGGTCTCCTTCCCTCTGCTTGCGTGCAAGACTGAAGGACCTTCGGTGACGTCACAGTCATGTGACCGCAGGCCCTTCAGCGCAGTGTCTCGCGATATCCCGGCAGCCAGGAACGAACACGGCAGCACATGCCGGGGCATCGGAGGGTAAGTATAGCTTTATTTTTTTATTTTTAAACATTCTTACGGTCACACTATATAAATCCATGCCGGTTGCATGGATTTATATAGTGTGACCTAGTTGTCAAGCACTTTCCAAGTGACGCTAAAATCGCCTGGAAAGCGCTTGTCAATCCGCATGCCGAAACGCATGTGAATCCGCATGTATTCTGCAGGAAAAACGCATGTACAATCCGCATGCGTTTTTCTGCCAGGGAGATGCAGAAATGATGCAGAAATTTTCTGCTTGATTTCTGCATCGTGTGCACATACCCTTACATGCATTCAGTGGAGGGATAGATTGGGATTTGAGGCATATAGGCAAGGCTTAAAATTACTATTGAAGTACTTGCATACCGCTGCTGCACCATTAATAGAAAAATCCTTTTCAGGGCTACATACTGTCCTTTAGATAGTACAACTGGCTGTTACCTGCATTCAGGTGGAGGAGGGATAGTTTTGGTTTAGACGCAGATAGGTAGGGTTTAATATGGCTAATGGAGTACTTGTATAGCTATACTATACTGCAACCTAAAATCAAACATCCTTTTCAGGGCTACATATTTTTCTTTTCCCAATTAACACCAAAAAGTTTGCCGGCATATAAATATATACCTAATTTAAAATGCACAAGGTGTGTGGTAAGGGGCGGGGAAGCAGATGTGCTGCTGATGTGGCATGCAGAGACTGAGGCCATGTCCTAAGAGAAACTGTGCCTGCTGTGGAAGCACAACAAAGACGTTCATCCATGAAGACCTAGCTTCCTGTCCCACTTTGCGTGGGGACGCACTCTTGAAGCCAGAACAGTGCAAACAGGTAGTCAGTTGGATGGCAGATAATGCTTCTAGTATGTTTCTCAACAATGTCTTCCACATGGTCCAGTCTCACTAGCCAAGAGTCCCTCTTCCTTCTAATTTTTGGTAGTTCTTGCATTGTGCATTGTCTGCATAGGCTTTGTGAGTTTCAGAGTCCCCCTTTCATAAATTACACAAGATGTGTCTGACCATGTCACACACACCACATGCCAAGAAAAGGTAGTAAAATATGAAAATTACATTTACCGGTGACTACCGGTGAGTGTAGTTTCCTCTCCCCTCTACTATGTCATCTACTGCAGTCATAGGCAACGGGGAAATACGGTGAGGGATGGCCCGACTATTAAGGGGTGGAGAAGGTGTTTTTTTTCTCTTTTTAATTTTGCCTTATATACAAGTCATTATACAGGAAAGAATATTTCCTGACATTTTTTCCTATAAAATCCATTTTATCTTCGGTTTTGTATGTTTTATTGGCAATCCGTAAAAGTGGAGTAATACTTTGATAACATTGTTCCCAGCAGCAACCTGGGAGTCAAAGATGCGTCCAGGTGTATTAACCATGCTGTTCCTAATCGATTTGAGTGAATTTCCTCCTGTTACGGTCTTCAAGAAAAATGTTTTAGTTTCCCATTGACTTCCATTATACTCATTACTCGAGTCGAGCCTCTCCAAGCATCCGACCTGCTTGATTCGAGTGCCAAGCACTCGAGCATTTTAGTGTTCACTCATCACTATTCTTTAATTATCTGACAGCTGTGGTTTTAAATTCATTGTAAGATATATTCTCTTCCTTTTGAAAACAGTGGGCACTTATAGTTTCTGTCATATGAAAAGAAAACCTACCATTAGATATCCTTAGTTCTATAAAGAATTATATGCACTTTTGTTAAATGTGGTGTTTCTATTTTATATTTGCATCCAAGGCCCCAGAGACCAGAGAAAATCAAGTAG
Source organism: Phyllobates terribilis (assembly GCF_046119375.1). Taxonomy (NCBI): domain Eukaryota; kingdom Metazoa; phylum Chordata; class Amphibia; order Anura; family Dendrobatidae; genus Phyllobates; species Phyllobates terribilis. The sequence goes on along the minus strand of NW_027362761.1, from coordinate 1,083,969,261 downwards.
CATCACAGAAAGTAATTACCTCATTTCCATGTGTGCTCTATAGTTTGCCGCACATGCACTGTGATAATATATAAGTGGTTCATACATTAAAAGGCAAAAACTGTAACTGTTACTGTATATTTACCTTTATCACTGTCTTCCTCTCTCTGTCAATTTCTCTTTACTTCTGTCATATTTATTTGTTATCTATCTATATATAAATAAAAAAATGTAGCAGCACTGGTACAATCTTTGGATGGTGCAGGGCCCCAGGAACCAAAACAAAAACCTTTTCAAACAAACTTCAAAAACGGGCAGCACTCCAGGGTTAGATACAAAAAATACTCACTTTATTTTGACTATGGGGCAAAGTGTCAGATCAGGATAACAGAGCCTTTCTCAAGCACTATATGACTTGTATCAATTATATACATATAGCTGCATCAATAAAATCAGTAAGGCATAATCTTTATGTAAGTAGTGATAAAAATGCACAAAATTCATGAGCCCCTAGGTTAGGGTAATAATGAATACAGATGCAACTAGGCCCACCAGTGCCAACACTATTTTCAGCTGGATGTGCATCTTTGGATATACATTCAATTGATAATTATTGTGGAACAAATGCTCCCTGCTCTGCAATGCCATTACAACCCACCAGCCTATCAGAGGCTCACAGCTGATGGCCCCCTGTCACAGGCAGCACAATTACATCACTGCATTGCACCACCTGCATTAGGCTAAGGAGGAGAAAGAAAGAACTGCTCGTTGTGCGGGTGGGTATAGGTGAGAAGAATTGTTTTTAGATTTTAATTGCTAGAATGGGGACATAATTACTATATTGTAGCCAGAAGGAGGGACAGTAAAACTATATTGAAGCCAGAATATGGGACATTATCACTATATTGGAGCCAGAATGGGGGACATTATTAATGGAGGATATTCAATGTGGTGTTCAGCAAAGGCAATTTTGTGTAGCAGATGAAAATATTTTATGTTTCCTTCCAATCAAAATTGGAAAATGTCCAGCAGTGCCATCATCTCAGAACTGGCAGAAACCAGTGAGACCCAACTACATCCATCTTCTGTTCAGAGAAGTCTGGTCAGAAGTTGTCTTGATGCAAGAACGGCAGCCAAAAAAACATACTTTCAACATGGAATCAAGGTTAAGTAACTCAACTATACGTAAAACATAAGATCTGGGGTGCAGAAAGTAAAAATGTTAAATATATGGCTGCAACAGTAGTCAGTTTGTTCGTACTGTAAATGAGGAGGAGAACAATACAATAATGTGTGTCTGTCGACAACAGTGAATCATGGTGGAAGTTCGAGGCTTCATTTCAGCAAATTGAATTGGGGATTTGTTCAGGATTAATGTTACTCTTAATGCTGAGACATAAGAGCAAATACTTATCTATCAGGGTGTCTGGCTCCAAATGTATTCTGCAGCAGAACAACAAAGCTAAACAACAGCCATTGTCATTAAGAACTTTCTTCAGTGTAAAGAAGAACAAGGAGTACTGGAAGTGATGATACAGCCTCTACAGAGCCCTGATCTCAACATCATCGAGTCTCTGAGGGATTACAAGAAGAAAGAAAAGATTTGCACAAGTCTACATCCACATTTCTGTGGTTAGTTCTACCAGATTTTTGGAACAATTTCCTTTCTGAGCATCTTGAAAAACGATGTGCAGTGTACCTGGAAGAATTGATGCTTTGATGCTGTTTTGAAGACAAAGGGTGCCACACCAAATACTGATTTGATTTAGATTTCTCTTTTGATCATTCTCTTTGTATTTTGTAATTGATAAAAATAAACCATTAGCACTTTTATTTTTTAAAACATTCTTACTTTGTAGTATTTTTACACATGCCATAAACTATAGTGATTAGAATGAATGAATACACCCTCTATGAAAAATATGATTTTGATATATATCTCACTGAGTACAAGATAAATTTCCAAAATCTTGACAAGACTGAGTTTCATAGAACATATTTTAAACGTAATATGAATTAGTTGAAGCAAAACTGAATACACCTGAAAAACTACTTAATCTAGTATTTTGTATGTCCTCCATGATTTTTAAGGACAGCACAATCTTCATAGAATGAACAAGTTTGCAAGATATTGCAACTTCTATCTTTTTCCATTCTTCAAGACAATCTCTTTTAGAGCCTGAACTATTTTCAAGTGGAATAAAGAACTAAAATAACTATGCATACCCTTAAACTAATACTTTATTGAAGTATCTTTAGAATTTATGACAGCATTCAGTCCTTTTGGGTAGCAGTCTATCAGCATGACACATCTAGAATTAGCATATGTTTGCCCACTCTTCCATGTAGTAGTGTTCCAAATCTCTCAGATTATGTAGGCATCTCCTGTGTACAGTGCCCTATTCAGATCTACCCACAGATTTTCAATTGGATTTAGGTATGGGCTCTTGCTGAACCTGTTAGAACCTTGCTCTTAGGTTTTTTCCTTTGCTGGTCACATGACCTTGTTGGCCTATTTAATCCTGCTCCGCCCTTCTGGCTTTGCTGGACTTCATTGTATAACTACTTTCTAGCTAGCCTGTGCTCTGTATCTAACTCTGTTAGTTTGCTTGGTCTACGGACCTCTTTGTTCTATATATTTTGTTTGTTTGTCTGTCTGCTACTATTTCTGTTAGGAGGTGTCCCATTTTCCTCCCAGTCCTTAGTACTTGTAGGGATTCCTTCCCCACATCTATAGGTCTCTGTACAGACTAGCTTAGATCTTTAGCAGGTCTGATCGCAGGATCAGGTTCCCTGTTACATCGTAGGGATTCAGCTGAGTTCTATCGTAGGGACAGATCTCCTCTCTTTCCTTAGCTCTGGTAGCAGAACATAACAGTAAGTCCAGCCTGCAAATTCTCTAAGGAAAGATTTTTCTGTTCCATCATGGTGTCGGTTCAGGATTTGGCTCATCGCCTGCAGGGACTCTCTCTGGAGGTGGCCGAGCTCCGTCAGCACGTGAGTAACTGTCCTGGAGCACATTTCTTGGAGCCTAAGGTATGTTTGACGGATTTATTTTTTGGTGAACACCGAGAATTTTTTTCATTTAAAAATGCTTGCTTATTGTATTTTCATTTGAGACCCAAGTCCTCTGGGGATGAATCCCAGCGCATAGGGTTCATAATGTCACTTTTGCGCAAAGAGCCTCAGGAGTGGGCCTTTTCGTTGCAACCTAGTGATACATGCTTCAGATCAGTGGATAGTTTTTTTTCTGCTTTGGGACTATTATATGATGATCCTGACCGTGTCGCATCAGCTGAGACTGAGTTAAGACGTTTGAGACAGGGATCAGGTAATGTGGAAAAATATTGTACTCATTTCCGTCGTTGGTCTACTCAAACAGGGTGGAACGATTCTGCTCTGAAAAGTCTATTTCTTGCTGGGCTCAATGAAAAGGTTAAAGACCTGCTAATTGCTTATCCTACACCTGAAGATTTGCAACAGGCTATGCAATTAGCTATACGGGTGGATAGGAGACTGCGTGCAAGGGTTAATGAGAGCAAATCCTCTGCTATGTCAGTTTCTGGTTATGAGAATGTGTGTACTAACAGTGGTGAATCGATGGAGATTGGATCGGTGGCACCTCGCTCTCAAGAAAAAGACCGTCGATTTTCTGAAGGCTTGTGTTTCTATTGCGGAAAATCTGGTCATTTGATTAAAGGCTGTGAACTTCGTATGAAGAAAGAAAAAAAAATGGTCAGTCATGCCCGTATTGCCTGTTTAAATTCCAAGGGTGTATTTTTAGCTGCTTCCACGATTGCTCAGGAAAAATTAATGGAATTTCGGGTGTTTGTTGATTGTGGATCTACTCTGAATGTAATTGATGGGGGATTCTTGGAAAGACTCAATTTAAAACCCGAACCTTTATCATCCCCCATTGCTGTGGTTTCTGTGGATGGTTCCCCTTTGAAGAATATTACTCTCAAGGTCTGTGAATTTCCTCTCACTATTAATGGTGTTCACCATGAGAAATTGGATTTGGTAGTTTTGAATAACTTGCCTTCTCCAGTAATATTGGGATTGCCTTGGTTAAAATTTCACAATCCTGTACTGGATTGGTCTACCAATGAAATTAAATCCTGGAGCCATAAATGTTATGACAAGTGTTGTAATGGGCGTATTGCAGCTTTGGATAGGGGAGAATTGCCTGTTCCTATTCAGGATTTTTGGAGAGCTTTTTCTGAGAAGGAATCGCAGGTTTTGCCTCCCCATAGAGACTATGATTGTTCTATTGAATTTGTCCCTGGAGCGACTCTTCCTAAAAGTCGTTTATTTAACCTTACTATTCCTGAGAGGAAGGCTTTGGATGAATACATACAGACAAGTTTGGCCGCCGGTCACATTAGGCCCTCTAAGTCTCCTGTGGCGGTTGGATTTTTTTTTGTAAAAAAAAAGGATGGCGGTTTACGTCCTTGTCTGGATTTTCGTGAGATTAACAAAATTACTGTACGCAATCCTTACCCACTGCCATTGATTCCTGATCTGTTTAACCAGTTAATGGGGGCCAAGTGGTTCTCTAAAATTGACCTTAAGGGGGCATACAATCTGTTGCGCATGAAGGAGGGTGACGAATGGAAGACTGCTTTTAACACTCCTGTGGGTCATTTTGAGAATCTGGTTATGCCTTTTGGTCTTACTAATGCTCCTGCATTTTTTCAGAATCTTATTAATGACATTCTTAGACCTTTGATCGGCAAAAATGTGGTTGTGTATTTGGATGACATTTTGATTTATTCGCCGGATGTGGAGTCTCATTGGCGGAGCGTACGTGAGGTATTACAATTGTTAATGGACAATTCGCTTTTTGCTAAGCTGGAGAAATGTGAGTTCGTTGTACAGAGAATTAGTTTTTTGGGTTACATTATCTCCAGCGAAGGTTTTGAGATGGACCCGGTTAAAGTTCAAGCTGTACAGGAATGGCCTAGGCCTATTGGTTTGAAATCGATACAGAGGTTTTTAGGTTTCGCCAATTATTACAGAAAATTCATAAAAATTTTTTCTAGTATTGTCAAACCTCTGACCGATCTCACCAGGAAAGGTGCTGATGCGGTTCAGTGGTCTTCTGAGGCCATTGAAGCTTTTGTGTATCTCAAGGAGAGGTTCATCTCTGCTCCCATCCTTATGCAGCCTGATGTGACTAAGCCGTTTTTGGTTGAGGTTGATGCTTCTTCGGTGGGGGTTGGCGCAGTATTGTCTCAGGATAACGGGGATGGATTACATCCCTGTGCCTTTTTTTCAAAAAAATTTTCGGAGACTGAACTGAATTACGATATTGGTAATCGGGAATTATTGGCTTTTAAACTCGCATTTGAACACTGGCGCCACTTCTTGGAAGGTGCGGAATTTCCCGTTCAGGTTCTTACGGATCATAAAATTCTGATATATCTTGATGCTGCCAAGCGCCTGAATGCCCGTCAGGCTAGGTGGGCACTGTTTTTCTCGCGGTTTAATTTCTCCGTTACTTACATCCCTGGTACTAAGAATGTTAAGGCGGATGCCTTGTCTCGCAGTTTTTCTCCCATAGTCGGTGCTGAGAAAGAGGAGAACATTTTACAAGAAGGTGTTGTGATAGCTGCTTTGGACTCCGTTTTGGAAGATGAGATTCTTAAAGCACAGGAGAATGCCCCATCTAACACTCCTCATGGGAGGTTGTTTGTACCTGGGACCTTTAGGAGAGATTTGTTTATTGAGTGTCACGAATCTCGGTTGGCAGGTCATCCCGGAATCTCTGAGACCAAGAGACTGGTGGGTCGCAGTTTTTGGTGGCCTGGATGGCAGAAGGAAGTCATTAAGTGGGTGCGTCAATGTACTATATGTGCTAGATCTAAGTCCTCACATACTCCTGCTGCAGGGTTGCTTTGTCCTTTGGAGGTTCCTAGTGCTCCTTGGACACATTTGGCTATGGACTTTATAACTGACCTACCCCCTCTGAGGGTTTTACTGTCATCTGGGTGGTCGTGGACCGTTTTAGCAAGATGTGTCACTTGGTTCCCTTCGTCAAACTGCCCTGCGCTAAAACTCTCGCTAAGGCCTTTGTCAAGGAAATTGTCAGACTTCATGGCGTTCCTACTGACATTGTTTCTGATAGGGGTCCTCAGTTCGTGGCTCGTTTTTGGCGTGCCTTTTGTGACAGGTTGGGAGTTCATCTGTCGTTCTCGTCCGGATATCATCCTGAATCTAATGGCCAGACAGAAAGGAAAAACCAGGATGTTGAGCAGTTCTTGCGTTGTTTTGTGGCAGACAATCAAGAGGGGTGGTCTGAGTTTCTGCCACTTGCTGAATTTGCTTTGAACAATCATACATCTTCTTCTGCTGGTTGTTCGCCTTTTTTTTGTTGTTCTGGGAGACATCCGTCGTTTGGGTCGTTCTCCAAGTTGGGATCTGCCGTGCCTGAGGAGAAGAATTTTTCCGGTGATTTGGAGAGAGTTTGGACGGATGTGCGTGGTAATCTTCAGGAGGCCAACAGAAAATCTAAAGACTACTTTGATAGGAAACGACAGGAGGTTTTGTTCGCTGTTGGTGACATGGTTTGGTTGTCCTCTAGGAATCTGCGGTTGAGGATTCCTTCTAAGAAATTGGGTCCCAAGTTTGTAGGGCCCTTTAAGGTGCTTCAGGTTGTCAACCAATCTGCTGTTAGGTTGGAGGTTCCTACCTCCTGGAGAATTAATCCGGTATTTCATGTCTCTCTGTTAAAAAAAGCTGTTGTGTCGGATGGTGACGCCTCTGCCTCTGTTCCTCCGGTGGTGGAGGACGGGGAATTTGAAATTTCTCGCATCCTTAACTCTAGACGGTATAGAGGTAGTTTGCAGTATCTGGTGGCCTGGAAAGGTTTCGGACCCGAGGATAACTCTTGGGTGAGGTCAGATGATGTTTCCGCGTCCAGACTTATCAGAGCGTTTCACAGGAGATTTCCTGATAAGCCTGGTCCTAGGGGATCCGGAGGATCCTCTTAGAAGGGGGGGTACTGTTAGAACCTTGCTCTTAGGTTTTTTCCTTTGCTGGTCACATGACCTTGTTGGCCTATTTAATCCTGCTCCGCCCTTCTGGCTTTGCTGGACTTCATTGTATAACTACTTTCTAGCTAGCCTGTGCTCTGTATCTAACTCTGTTAGTTTGCTTGGTCTACGGACCTCTTTGTTCTATATATTTTGTTTGTTCGTCTGTCTGCTACTATTTCTGTTAGGAGGTGTCCCATTTTCCTCCCAGTCCTTAGTACTTGTAGGGATTCCTTCCCCACATCTATAGGTCTCCGTACAGACTAGCTTAGGACTTTAGCAGGTCTGATCGCAGGATCAGGTTCCCTGTTACATCGTAGGGATTCAGCTGAGTTCTATCGTAGGGACAGATCTCCTCTCTTTCCTTAGCTCTGGTAGCAGAACATAACAGAACCATTCCAAAACTGTGATTTTTTTCTGGAGAAGACATCCTTTTGTTGATCATGAGCTTTTTAGCAAAGACTTTAATACTTTGTTACAAAATTGATTCATATTTGGAACTGTTTATAATTCCTTTCACCTTGATAAAAGCCCTAATTCTAGCTACCGAAAAAACATCTTCAAAGCATAATGCTGCCTCCTCTATGCTTCACTGTAAGAATAGTGTTCTTTTGGTAATTATAAGTGTTAGATTTGCATCAAACATACCTTTTTGAATTATTGTCAAAAGGTTCAATCAACCTTGGTCTCATCACACCATAACACGTTTTAACACATGCATATGGCAGACTTGATGGAGGATTGGATGTTTTTCTTTGCAAGAAAAGGCTTCCATCTTGCCACCCTACCCCACAGGCCAGACATGAAGAATACAGGAGATTATTGTCACATGCAGTAAGCAACCAGTGGCAGCTTCCACATGCCACGTTCCTTCTTGTCATTTCAACACTTTTTTAGGGGTGTTCAGTTCTAGGTAATGTTAATGTTGTATATAAATTGGCAAGGATTAGATATGTATTAGATCAGATAAAACCTAACTTTTCTTACCATCAAGTAAAAATGGAACCTTGATCTACAAAATAACATGTTCAGTATAATATAGTGATAAAACATAACACACGTGAAAGTGCTCAAATAAATCAGCGCAGTTAATAAAAATGGTTTGAATTCAGAAGAGACCTCGGTGTCTGACGTCACCTCCGAGACTGCTCAGTGTAGAGCTAAACTGTGGGGAGTTCCTGTTGTAACATACTTGAAGCAAGCCTACTCATTGGGAAGCGTCAAAACAGGAAGATTACCATGGTGACGCATCCTAGTTGCATCTCTAAAGCATACTATGTGAGGCACGCGTCACATTGTATCCCCTATGTGGCACGCCCTGGTTGGTCGGCGTCATCAGAGGGGGTTTACCATAAAAACGCGTCTGAGGCGTTTCTGAGAGAGGAGTTTACATTTGACCACATCATATGCTGGATTGCAGAGAGGAATTACCAGACTTGATTTGATAGAGGCACACAGTCGGTGGTTCTTCATAGGAGATGCCTGTTAGTGGTGTACACACCATACTCCCCTATAAACACATGGGAATTCCCAAGGGATCGCGCTTAATTCCCTCTATTTGATTTGTCAGTTTAGTATTAAGTGACACTAAATGAATCTTCTCTTCCAGTAGGATCCGCATAAGTCTCAATGAGCTCTCAGGAGTGATGAGCGAGCATGGTCGTTCCTGCTCTGTACTTGCCCGAGCATCTCACTGCTCGAGATGCTCATCGAGTACTTCTGGGATGCTCAGCTGGGAGCTCTAGTCCCCGCCCTGCATATTTTGCGCTGTTTTAACAGCGAATAAACATGCGGGTATTACCTGCCACTCACTGTAATGCAGCAGCGATGTTGGTTGTGGCATTACAATAATTGGCTTTCCGCATAGCGTCATCGGTAGAGATGAGCTGTGTTCAACTAGAACTGTTCGCCAATCTCAAATTCGAGCTGTTTTGGGCGGTGCTCGAGTCGTTCGACGAACGCAAACGATTTGCAAAAAATTCGGCTGTTCGAGGTTATGTTCAATAACTGTTCGTGCACCAAAAGCGTGTCCTGCATGTCTGGCGCTATTTAGAGCACCAGTCATGCAGGGATTGTCTGCCACTCACTGTAATGCCACAGCCATGGTGGTTGTGGCATTACAGCGGTTGCCCAAATCGATGGGAACAGTGCTCACAGTGAAACATGAAAAGCCGGCAATTCAGCAGCGGCATACACCGGTACCGACAATTTAGAACCAAAAGAATAGAGTATCACACATAGATTAGATAGATAGAAACATGTCAGTCACATATATAACAACCTAAACAGGTTCCGGATAGTATCCAAATGGAGGAAATTAACCTCCACCACCAAACTCAATCAATATAGTAACAACGAGTGTGGGATATATAAATCCAAACCACCACAAAGAGTAACTAAGGTTTAAAATATATTATATTTATTGATATTCTTTAAAATTAAAGATATAAAAACAGTGGATAACCCATACCACAGATGTAGGGTGTTAAACCATGAATCATTACAAGATATGTATGTACATGCTACTACTTGGCAATATATCTGGGAGGTAAATGATACTGAATTGGGCCCTAATGTGCATAGAGAAATATCCTATTTAACAGGTGAACAGATCAATCCACATCAAAAGATATACACATGCATAATAAATAAGAGCCAACATTACCTTAAGCCAATGTTTGTATGAATGAAAGCATGGTAAACACCCACCGCTCCGAAGATCGTTTCGACACCTTGCAGCGCTCCTTGGAAAAGGTGTCGAAACGATCGTCGGAGCGGTGGGTGTTTACCAAGCTTTCATTCATACAAACATTGGCTTAAGGTAATGTTGGCTCTTATTTATTATGCATGTGTATATCTTTTGATGTGGATTGATCTGTTCACCTGTTAAATAGGATATTTCTCAATGCACATTAGGGCCCAATTCAGTATCATTTACCTCCCAAATATATTGCCAAGAAGTAGCATGTATATACATCTCTTGTAATGATTCATGGTTTAACACCCTACATCTGTGGTATGGGTTATCCACTGTTTGTATATCTTTAATTTTAAAGAATATCAATAAATATAATATATTTTAAACCTTAGTTACTCTTTGTGGTGGTTTGGATTTATATATCCCACACTCGTTGTTACTATAGTCACATATATAAGAAGTACAGTGACAGTGTTGGTTACTGTACTTGTCATTTAGTGTTAAAGGATTTATTAAAAATATATTAGTGTTTTCATGCACCGTCTCTTTAAAAAAGCCGGCCGGTAATTCAGCATCGGTACCCGACAATTTATAACAGAAAGAATAGAGCATCACACATAGATTAGATAGATAGAAACATGTCAGTCACATATATAAGAAGTACAGTGATAGTGTTGATTACTGTACTTGTCATTTAGTGTTAAAATAAAGGATTTATTAAAAAAAAAATTGACATGGGGTTCCCCGTAATTTTAGTCTCTAGCGGAGGTTAAGCAGACGGCTGGGGCAGATGTTTGAAGCCTGGGAAGGGGGTAATACCCATGCAGCATGCCTGCGCTCTGCAGTGTCTATGAAGGATAGCATGCTGGATGGCAGCGCTCAGCTGTGATCCAGCCTGCCATCTCAATGCCATCCCAGCGTGGGAGAATTCTCCTGCTCAAGCGCTGAGCTCTGAGAATTTTCCCACGCTGTCAGTGACGTGCATGAGGTGAGCTGAGTTCATTGGACATGAGCTCACCTCATGCACATCACTGAGAGCGTGGGAAAATTCCCCTGCACTCACCGCATGCGCAGGAGAATTTTCCCACGCTGTCAGTGACGTGCATGAGGTGAGCTGAGTTCATTGGACATGACCTCACCTCATGCACGTCACTGACAGCGTGGGAAAATTCTCCTGCACTCACCGCATGCGCAGGAGAATTTTCCCATGCTGTCAGTGACGTGCATGAGGTGAGCTGAGTTCATTGGACATGAGCTCACCTCATGCACGTCACTGACAGCGTGGGAAAATTCTCCTGCACTCACCGCATGCGCAGGAGAATTTTCCCATGCTGTCAGTGACGTGCATGAGGTGAGCTGAGTTCATTGGACATGAGCTCACCTCATGCACGTCACTGACAGTGTGGGAAAATTCTCCTGCACTCACCGCATGCGCAGGAGAATTTTCCCACGCTGTCAGTGACTTGCATGAGGTGAGCTGAGTTCATTGGACATGAACTTGGCTCATCTTTATGCCGTCACAGCCAGACACTGAGGAGCGCAAGCATGCCTGCGCTTCTCAGTCTCTGCGGCATGGCAAGCTGGATAGCAGCTTTCGGCTGCAAACCAGCCTGTCATGTGAATGTAGCAGAGCTGAAGCTGTCGTGGGAACCATGGAAAGGTAAGGATGATGTTGCTTTATTATTTTACTTTTATTGCAGGAGATCATTGGCTTCAGCTGGAATTGGTGTGATGGTAAGTATGGTTTAATTTAGAACAATAAAGAATTATGTCTTTATTTCAATTAAAGGACTTTATTCTGGGTGTTTGTGTTTTTTTTTTAACTTTGACTATGGGGTTAGTAATGGGGGTGTCTTATTGATGCCTCTCCATTACTAACCTGGGCTTGATGTCAGCTGCATTATAAGCTGACATCAACCCCATCCCTATTACCCCACTGCCACCACTACAGGGCAGTGGGAAGAGCGAGGCTAAGTGCCAGAATTGGCGCATCCTATGGATGCGCCATTTCTGGGGCGGCTGACGGCTGGTGTTTCTAGCCTGGGAAGGGGCCAATATTCATGGCACCCTTCCTGGGCTATTAATATCAGCCCCCAGCTGTCTGCCTAGCCTTTGCTAGCTATTAAAATAGGGGGACCCCACGTCACTTTTTTTGGGGTCCCCCATTTTAATAGAATCATAGAATCATAGAATGGTAGAGTTGGAAGGGACCTCCTGGGTCATCTGGTCCAACCCCCTGCTCAAAGCAGGATTCACTAGATCATCTCAGACAGATGTCTGTCCAGCCTCTGTTTGAAGACGTCCATTGAAGGGGAACTCACCACCTCTCGTGGCAGCCTGTTCCACTCATTAATCACCCTAACTGTAAAAAAGTTTTTTCTAATATCTAATCTGTGTCTCCTCCCATTTAGTTTCATCCCATTGCTTCTAGTCTTTCCTTGTGCAAATGAGAATAAAGATGATCCTTCTACAATGTGACAGCCCTTGACATATTTGTAGACAGCTATTAAGTCTCCTCTCAGTCTTCTTTTTTGCAAGCTAAACATTCCCAAATCCTGCAACCGTTCCTCATAGGACATGGTTTGCAGACCAGTCACCATTCTGGTCGCTCTTCTCTGAACTTGCTCCAGTTTGTCTATGTCTTTTTTAAAATGTGGTGCCCAAAACTGTACACAGTATTCCAGATGAGGTCTGACCAAAGAGGAGTAAAGACCGATAATGACTTCACGTGATCTAGACTGTATGCTTCTGTTAATACATCCCAGAATTGTATTTGCCTTTTTTGCTGCTGCATCACACTGTTGACTCATGTTCAGTCTATGATCTATTAGTATACCTAAGTCTTTTTCACATGTACTGTTGCTTAGCTCTATTCCTCCCATTCTGTATATGCTTTTTTCATTTTTATTGCCCAGATGTAGTACTTTGCATTTTTCCCTGTTAAAAACCATTCTGTTGGTTGCTGCCCACTGCTCCAGTTTATTTAGGTCTTTTTGAATCCTCTCTCTCTCTTCTCTAGTATTAGCTATCCCTCCTAGCTTTGTGTCATCAGCAAATTTAATCAGTTTACCCTCAATTCCTTCATCTAAATCATTGATAAAGATGTTGAACAATACAGGTCCCAGGACGGAGCCCTGTGGTACCCCACTTGAGACATTCATCCAGCTGGATGTGAAGCCATTTACAACCACCCTTTGAGTCCGATCACTAAGCCAGTTATGAATCCACCTAACAGTTGCCTGGTCCATTGCATACTTGGTCATTTTTTCAATAAGGATGGTGTGAGATACTTTGTCAAATGCTTTGCTGAAGTCAAGATATACTATATCTACAGCATTTCCCTGATCCACCCAGTCAGTGATTCTGTCATAGAAGGAAATTAAGTTAGTCTGACATGACTTGTTAGTTACAAACCCATGCTGACTCTGGTTAATCACTTCATTCTTATCCATGTACTTACATACATGTTGTTTAATAATTTGTTCAAAGATCTTTCCTGGTATAGAAGTCAGACTCACCGGCCTATAGTTCCCTGGGTCCACCTTCTTCCCCTTTTTGAAGATAGGAACAACATTTGCTCTTCTCCAGTCTTCTGGGACTTCTGTTCTCCAAGAATTTTCAAAGATTATGGAGAGTGGTTCTAAAATTTCTTCTACGATCTCCTTCAGTACTCTGGGGTGTAATTCATCTGGACCTGGAGACTTGAACTCATTTATGTTAGCTAAATATTCCCTCACAATCTTTCTGTTTACAGATAACTTGGATTCCTCTATTCCTTTAAAAGGACAGTGAAGATCAGTTGATGTTGCATTTTCTTTCTGAGAGAAAACAGATGCAAAATAGGAATTAAAAAGTTCGGCCTTCTCAACATCCTCTCTTACCATTTCTCCATTTTCATCCTGTAAAAATCCTATAGCATCTTTGACTTTTCTTTTACTTTTGACATACCCCCAAAATCCTTTTCTATTGCTTTTGACATCTCTTGCAAGCCTTAATTCATTGTCAGCTTTAGCTAACCTGATACGTGCCCTACAGGATCTGCAGACTGCATTATAATCTTTTTTAGATATGCCTCCCTCTTTCCATTTAATAAACATTTCTTTCTTTCTTTTTAGTATGTGTTTAAGTTCTGTGTTCATCCATCCTGGTTTCCTTAAATGCTTCCCATTCTTTCTACTTTTCGGGATTGTTAACGATTGTGCTTTGAGAATCTCATTTTTAAAAATTTCCCATCCTTCCTGGACATTTTTGTCCTTAAGGACATCCAGCCATTGGATCCCTCCTATTCTCTTTCTGAGTCTGTTAAAATCTGCCTTTCTAAAACCTAACCTTGAAGTTTGAGTCTTCACATGTCTTCCTCCTCTAGTTATCCAAAATTCTATAATAGCATGGTCGCTGCCTCCTAGGGTCCCAGCCACTTTTACCTCCTCAACCATTTCCTCCCTGTTTATAAGGATTAGATCCAAAGTAGCAGATCCCCTTGTTTTCTCCCCTACCTTTTGGAAGATAAAGTTGTCAGCAAGAGAGGATAAGAATTTGCTTGACCTGTTAGTTTTACTTGAGAGAGATTCCCAACAAATGTCTGGATAGTTGAAATCTCCCATGACCACTACGTCATATTTTTTGGAGAACTTGGTCATTTGATACATAAAGAGTTCATCCATATCTTCAGCTTGCCCAGGTGGCCTGTACTAAATGCCTACAATGGTGTCCTTTCCGTTGTTCTCTCCTTGTATTCTTACCCAAACAGTTTCCACAGAACTCCCAGTCTCTGAAGCTTCAATCTCTGTGCAGATATATGCTTTTCTAACATACAATGCAACACCTCCTCCTCGTTTATCAAGTCTGTTTCTTGCAAATAAGTTGTATCCTTTTAGCCTTTTATTCCAATCATGTGTATCGTCCCACCAAGTTTCAGTGATTCCAATGACATCATATTCCTTTTCCTGCATTAGTAGTTCCAATTCTCCTTGTTTGTTGCCCATGCTTTGTGCATTTGTATAAAAACATTTTAGTTTGTGATTGGTTTCTCTTCCTCCCATATTTTTATTATTTAAATTGTTTTGTCTTTGTTCTTCCTTTCCACTTCCAGTAGCAGAGATCTCAATAGTATTTGTCAGCTGTATGGCTTTTTCTGGCCTTTTGTTTCCCTTCCCACATTGTTCTAGTTTAAAGCTCTCCTGATGAGTGTAGCAAGGTGACTTCCAAATACATGTTTTCCAGTCTTCGTAAGGTGCACCCCATCTCTAGCAAGTAGTCCATCGTATAGGTAATTCATTCCGTGATCCAGAAATCCAAATCCTTGTTGACGGCACCATCGACGTAGCCAGTTGTTCACCTGTAGAATCTTATTCCACCTCATTGTTCCATGGCCATCCACTGGGAGGATGGATGAGAAGACCACCTGCGCTCCCAATTCTTTCACTTTCTTGCCTAAGTCTTCAAAGTCACTGCAGATGGTTTCCAGGTCCTTTCTTGCGGTGTCATTTGTCCCCACATGTATTAGCAGGAATGGGTAGTGATCTGTAGGTCTGAAGAGTCTTGATATCCTGTCAGACACATCTTTAATTTTTGCTCCTGGAAGACAGCACATTTCTCTTGAGGTTATGTCTGGTCTGCAGATAGCGGCCTCTGTTCCTCTTAACAGGGAATCCCCCATGACCACCACTCTCCGTTTTTTCTTCACAACATTCTTCTTTCTCCATCCAGGAGGATTCTGAGGGCTTACAAGTTTATTCATTGCTGGCAAAGTCTTATTTTGCTGTATTTCTTCCTGGTTCTCCTGCGTGAGAGCCTGGTACTGGTTCCTGAGCAGTATGGGTGCTGACTGCCTCTCGATCCTCCTGCTTCTGTGGGTCACATGCTTCCATTCCTCTGTTTCGTCAGGTGCAGTTCGAATTTCTTCTCTTTCTGAATCATGAAGAGATAATTCTGCTCTGTCTAAGAACTCTTCACCTTCCTTAATGATTTTCAAGGTAGTTAACCTCTCTTCTAGATTTCGCAACTTTTCCTCCAACAGGGACACAAGCTTGCATTTCTGGCATGTGAAGTTTGGCTTTTCCACTGGCAAGTCTGTGAACATGTAGCAGGATATGCAGCTCACCAAATGGCTCCTGGAAGGCTAGGTAGTGAAGCTAGTGAAAGCTAGGTATTCAGCTGGGGGCTGATATTAGTAGCCTGGGAAGCTCCGTGGGTATTACCCCCTTCCCAGGCTTCAAACATCTGCCCCAGCCGTCTGCTTAACCTCCGCTAGAGACTAAAATTACGGGGAACCCCACGTCAATTTTTTTTTTAATAAATCCTTTATTTTAACACTAAATGACAAGTACAGTAATCAACACTATCACTGTACTTCTTATATATGTGACTGACATGTTTCTATCTTTCTAATCTATGCGTGATGCTCTATTCTTTGTGCTATAAATTGTCGGGTACCGATGTTGAATTGCCAGCTGGCTTTTTTAAAGAGACGGTGCACGAAAACACTAATATTTTTATTAATAAATCCTTTAACACTAAATGACAAGTACAGTAACCAGCACTGTCACTGTACTTCTTATATATGTGACTGACATGGTTCTATCTATCTAATCTATGTGTGATGCTCTATTCCTTCTTGTCTAAATTGTCGGGTACCGGTGTATGCCGCTGCTGAATTGCCGGCCGGCTTTTTTAAAGAGAGTGTCTTCTGAGCAGTTTGTCAGCTTTTGGACACCTTTGAAGGTGTTTTCTGTGTGTTTCTATGTGTTTTTGTTTGCCTGCCATTGGTTTTAACGGTGTTCGATGGTGTTCTAAGGTGTTCGACGAACAGTTCCACGAACATCCCTGTGTTCGACGAACCGAACCCGAACACTACGGGGGTGGCTCAACACTAGTCATCGGGTCTATATTAGACCCGGTGACCCTGTGCTTGTCACAGTCTACCCTTCATACAGGCAGAGTAGGGAGAGGTGCTGCTGAGCTAGGGAGAGAATTGGCGGTTCATTAGTGAGATATTAGGTGTTTCACAGGTATTTATACACCTCTGAACTAACAGTCCTTCTAAGGACTAATCCAGCTGCATATATTACTGGTGATAGAAGGAGTTAGGCAGGCAGAGTTTGAGGACAATGTATACAGCAGAATAAGGTCCATTGCATGTTCATTCTGCTGCTGTTACAGATATTCATAGCCCTAGATATTAGCGCTCATTTTTTTTCTTTTTGCTCTTAATCCTGATTATTTATATCTATAAGGCCACTGCCAAAAACCGTGATCATCAGCCGTGATCCAATATTACTGCAGTAATAATCATCACATGTTTTGGAGCATGCCAAATATTACACTCCAGTTAAAATAGAAAAGGCGCGTGGCAAGGGACGGGGAAGTGGACATGATGCTGATGGTGCACGCAGAGGCCGAGGCCATGGGCAAGATGAAACTGTGCCTGCTGAGGGAGGACAACAAACACCCACATCATGTCGAACTACCTTCCTGTCCCAATTTCTAGGGGACTGCGGAACACCACTCTTGAACCCAGAGCAGTTGCCAGTACAACTGTTAGGTCTTCCAGAGTCTGGCTCTTTTTAAAGACTGTCCAGATAAACCCAAAAAGGCCATTTGCACCACCTGCCATGCCAGCATCAACAGGGGCAGCAAAACTACCAGCCTGACCACCACCAGCATGCTCAGGCACATAACAGCAAAGCACCCGAATAGGTGGTCTGAAAGCCTGCGTTCACAATCAGTGTCTGCGGGAGACACCACTCATGTTCCGCTGTTGCGCATGCACGCTAATACTCTACCCATGTCGCATGCGAAGATGCCTCCCACCCTGCACCTGTCGTTGCACACTCGCAACCACCATTTCCACATCCTTGTCCCAGTGCAGCATTCAGTTGTCCCTATCTCAGTCCTTTGAACACAAGCACAAACACGCAGTCAACTACCCACAGTCCACAGCGCTAAACTGCCACATTTCTAGACTGCTTGCACTTGAAATGTTGCCTTTTAGGCTAGGGAAATGGAATCTGATAGCCTTGTAAAAATAGGCATTGTGACTTTTACAGTCCCTCCTTCATAAATGAAACAGGATGTGTCTGATCATGACTCACACACCACATGGCCAGATAAGGTAGTAAAATGTTAAAATTACATTTACTGGTGAATGAATTTTTCACCATTGAAAGCAATGCAAAATTGAAAAAACGCTACGTGTGGAGGAGCATTATTTTACTTTATATACAAGTCACTACCCTGGAAAGGATGTTCCTTAACATTTTTCTAGGAAAATCCATTTTGGCTTCGTTTTTGTATGTTTTATTGTGATCCTGTAAAAGTGGCGTAATACTCTGCCAACTTTGCTCACAGCAGCAACTTGGGAATCAGAGATGCTTCCAGGGGTCTTCCCCATGCTGTTCCCATATCATTTTAGCACTGTTCCCATCGATTTGGCCGATTTTTAGGTGCCCTTCAGACCTCCATGGGGGGCTGCTGGAAAAAAACTCCAGTTTCCCATTGACTTACATTGGGATCATTGCTTGGGTCGAGCAACTGAGCATTACGATTTGCTCGACCCGAGCAAAAAGCACCCGAGCATTTTAGTGCCTAGTACTAATGCTTAGTACTAGTGTTGAGCCACCCCCGTAGTGTTCGAGTTCGGTTCGGTTCGTCGAACACCCGTGTGTTCGCCGAACTGTTCGTCGAACACCTTCGAACACCGTTAAAACCAAAGGCAGGCAAACAAAAACACATAGAAACACATAGAAAACACCTTCAAAGGTGTCCAAAAGCTGACAAACTGCTCAGAAGACACAACTAACACATGGAAAAGTGACAAGTACATATAGTCATGCGAAAAGAAAAGAGGTGGAGGAGTTAAAGGAGGGGGAGACACAGATATAGGCATGTCATGCCCTTCTAAAATCCAAAAAGTGAGAAGCCGACACGTTCAGTCCGCTCCTGCCCGTGCCACCTCCGCGTCGACGGGTTTGTGCCAGAGCCGCGGTGAACCCTGACGGCCAGCCCCCCTCTCCCAATACTGGTGCCTCTCCGCTGGTGGGTCGAGCGAGCCCCCCTGTGGTGGAGGCAGCTCTAAGCTTTTTAATTTAAATTGTCTCTCTAATTTGAATGAATACACTTTAAATCCATTTACAAGGATCTATTGGAGGGCAAGTCTCATGCCAGCAGCCGCGTAATTCCAGCTCCAGTAGCGTCCACTAAAGCTGCTGCAGTTAAAAAGCTTTTATAAGGATCGAGCTCGGCTGTCCACCGCAAGGCATCCTACTGCCAGTCCCAGCCCCTATGCCTTGGGGTGCCTCCTGATGCTCTTCACTGAGTATCCCGTGGTCCCGAAGCATTTCCTTTGAAAAAATTAAGTGTCCAAACTACAGGTGGTGTAGCTTGCTTAACAGCCGGGATAATCCGCTGACTAGCAGACACTGCTACTAGGCACAAAGTATTTCCTGGGCTAGATGCAGTTAAAAATTTGTAATTAGATACTCTCGTTGGATGCTGAGAAAGCATTCCATAGAGTCTCCTGGCACGCCATTTATGATTCTCTTAAAAAGCTTGGGGTAGGGGTCTAGGGGACCCTTTTATAGCCAAAATCACGGCCCTGTATCGCAATACGTCACCTAGGCTGAAGATAAATGGAACTGTAGCACCCTGAGGGCTCGGTTGCTACAGAGGTATTGCACCTCACCCAGAGGTGTGATATCTCACTCTCAGGTAAGGATGTAGTGTGGATCAGGACCCGACACCTGCATGCATTACACCACATTGCCGTGGGGCAGGGCGACCAATATGCCCCTGAGATGGGCACGACAGTCCCTGTCCCTGGCTGGAGTGGGGGGAGGGAACACTGAGGAAGGGGAACCCTGTAGTGCAGGAGCAGGGAGGAAGCAGTTCCTGGGTGCATTGAGAAGGGAGTATAAAAGGTGGGCACCATCTTAGTTCAGTGCAGAGAAGTCTGAGCAGAAGTGGCAGGGAGCAGGGGCTCTGCATGAGCTCTGCTCCGGAGGCGGGCCTAGTAACAGAGGCCCAGGCCTGGAAGAGGGAGAAGGAAGGAAGAGGAGCGGAGAAGGCTCCAGGAACGAGGAACGAAGGGATCCCAGGGGTGCGGACGGGCGAGTCGCCACCGCACGCCCGAATCCACCTGCGTGGAGGGGTCAGGCCAAAGGGAGAGACCGGTCCCCGAAACTAGTGGAGGCAGGAAGCGACCCTCAGCTAGAAACAGGAGGCTGTGACATTTTATGTGGCGCAGCCCCTCGCTACACCCGCTAGGAAGACACCACATAGGGTCAGGGAAACTGGCGCCAAGTTTACCAAGAGGAGGCCCGAGGCAGCCGGACAGAAGGGTTGGTAAGAAAGGCCAGACAAAGGACACACAAAGGGGGTCCTGTGAAGCGCTCCAAAGTTATCTGGGAGTTGTCTGAGCCCCTCACCTGGTGAGCACAGTACGACGTGGGCAGCCGTTACCTGCAGACGTGGTCTGGATAATACGAACTGTGAGTAAAGGCCCTGGACTGCATCACTGACTGCGTGTCGTTACTGCTGCTGCCCTGCACCATCACCCCCATCCTCCGCATACACTGCCCTGAGGCTATACTCCTCCCGTGGGGAGTTATGCTACGCTCTGCTGCACCCACAACACCAGCCTCAGCGGTCTGCCCTGGAGCGGCGGTTCACTCTGACCGCAATCCACGGGTGGCGTAGTCGGACATTTAAACATCAAAACCACATAAATAGTTCCGCCACTGGTTTGACCGCCCTGAGCCACGGAACCGGGTCGCCGCCACGGAGACTACAACCACCAGCATCCACCAAAAACGGTCCGGCTCCGGGTGTCCCAAGGCCCAGGGGGCGCGTCAGAACATTTTCATCACCTTTCACAATCACCAATGGGACAAGGCAGGGATGTTCTCTGTCCCCTCTCTTATACATCCTAATGACGGCGCACCTGCTCTCATCAATTCGCCATAACCCCAATATTAGGTGGATTGAGGTGGGAGGCACCGAGTACAAGTGCTCTCTATTTGCTGATGATGTCCTAGTATATATCACTCAATCACATATATCCATCCATGCTGTTATGGCTGAAATAGATCACTTTGTTACATGGTTAAATTTTAAAATCAATGCAGCGAAGTCTGAGGCCCTCAATGTCTCCCTCCCCAAATCCATATAGGATTCCATCCAGTCCAACTTTCCCTTTGCCTGGCCCTCACAGGGTATCAAATACTTAGGAATTCCTATTCATAGAGACCTCTCCCATCTATGTTATCTTAATTTTGGGCCCTTTATTGAACAACTCCATACAGACCACGGTTGGCAAGCTAGAACTGTAAGATTCACTACGTGAACCACTGGTGTTTTGTGGAAAAGCACATGTACACTGTGTTCCAAATTATTATGCAAAAAGTGTTTAGGAGTGATAAGGGAAGAATTTGTTTGTCAGATAAACTCATTGATGGTGATGTGTGTCAGGGCTCTTTATATCACTGTAAGCAATTGCAGACACCTGTGCTAATTAGTTTGACAGGTGTGTCCAATGAAAGGCAAGACTACTTAAGAAGGCTGTCTCACATTATTAAGCAAAACCTACAAAAGACAAAAATATATCTCATACCCTACCATCATTATATATAAATGTAAAGCAAAGTTGCATAATAAATATAGGGTACTTAGTGAACTATTTTTGATCAAAAAAAGTATACAAGCCGTCCCACCAGTGACAAGGTGACCCTAAATTGGGACGGTACCTATACTGCCTATATTAAAAACCTTACTGTATATCAAAGTTGAAGTAATGCATATAAAAGGGTAGACAAATAGGACCGGGTCCCAACTCCAGACCACCTAGGCCCGTGGTAAGCTACATATATACTAATCAGCTCAACAAAGGGTATGCCACACCCTTAAATTGCACAGAATGCAAACAAGACAAAAAACCAAGCAATGTGAACTGAGGTCTAAGATGGCAGACATGCAAGAAATAGGGGCATGTTCACACTAGCAAAAAGAAGCAAAACCTACAAAAGACAAAAATATATCTCATACCCTACCATCATTATATATAAATGTAAAGCAAAGTTGCATAATAAATATAGGTTACTTAGTGAACTATTTTTGATCAAAAAAAGTATACAAGCCGTCCCACCAGCGACAAGGTGACCCTAAATTGGGACGGTACCTATACTGCCTATATTTAAAACCTTACTGTATATCAAAGTTGAAGTAATGCATATAAAGGGGTAGACAAATAGGACCGGGTCCCAACTCCAGACCACCTAGGCCCGTTGTAAGCTACATATATACTAATCAGCTCAACAAAGGGTATGCCACACCCTTAAATTGCATAGAATGCAAACAAGACAAAAAACCAAGCAATGTGAACTGAGGTCTAAGATGGCAGACATGCAAGAAATAGGGGCATGTTCACACTAGCAAAAAGAAGCAAAATCTACAAAAGACAAAAATATATCTCATACCCTACCATCATTATATATAAATGTAAAGCAAAGTTGCATAATAAATATAGGGTACTTAGTGAACTATTTTTGATCAAAAAAAGTATACAAGCCGTCCCACCAGCGACAAGGTGACCCTAAATTGGGACGGTACCTATACTGCCTATATTAAAAACCTTACTGTATATCAAAGTTGAAGTAATGCATATAAAGGGGTAGACAAATAGGACCGGGTCCCAACTCCAGACCACCTAGGCCCGTGGTAAGCTACATATATACTAATCAGCTCAACAAAGGGTATGCCACACCCTTAAATTGCACAGAATGCAAACAAGACAAAAAACCAAGCAATGTGAACTGAGGTCTAAGATGGCAGACATGCAAGAAATAGGGGCATGTTCACACTAGCAAAAAGAAGCAAAACCTACAAAAGACAAAAATATATCTCATACCCTACCATCATTATATATAAATGTAAAGCAAAGTTGCATAATAAATATAGGGTACTTAGTGAACTATTTTTGATCAAAAAAACTATACAAGCCGTCCCACCAGCGACAAGGTGACCCTAAATTGGGACGGTACCTATACTGCCTATATTAAAAACCTTACTGTATATCAAAGTTGAAGTAATGCATAAAAAAGGGTGACCTTGTCGCTGGTGGGACGGCTTGTATACTTTTTTTGATCAAAAATAGTTCACTAAGTACCCTATATTTATTATGCAACTTTGCTTTACATTTATATATAATGATGGTAGGGTATGAGATATATTTTTGTCTTTTGTAGGTTTTGCTTCTTTTTGCTAGTGTGAACATGCCCCTATTTCTTGCATGTCTGCCATCTTAGACCTCAGTTCACATTGCTTGGTTTTTTGTCTTGTTTGCATTCTGTGCAATTTAAGGGTGTGGCATACCCTTTGTTGAGCTGATTAGTATATATGTAGCTTACCACGGGCCTAGGTGGTCTGGAGTTGGGACCCGGTCCTATTTGTCTACCCTTTTATATACATTACTTCAACTTTGATATACAGTAAGGTTTTTAATATAGGCAGTATAGGTACCGTCCCAATTTAGGGTCACCTTGTCACTGGTGGGAGGGCTTGTATACTTTTTTTGATCAAAAATAGTTCACTAAGTACCCTATATTTATTATGCAACTTTGCTTTACATTTATATATAATGATGGTAGGGTATGAGATATATTTTTGTCTTTTGTAGGTTTTGCTTCTTTTTGCTAGTGTGAACATGCCCCTATTTCTTGCATGTCTGCCATCTTAGACCTCAGTTCACATTGCTTGTTTTTTTGTCTTGTTTGCATTCTGTGCAATTTAAGGGTGTGGCATACCCTTTGTTGAGCTGATTAGTATATATGTAGCTTACCACGGGCCTAGGTGGTCTGGAGTTGGGACCCGGTCCTATTTGTCTACCCTTTTATATGCATTACTTCAACTTTGATATACAGTAAGGTTTTTAATATAGGCAGTATAGGTACCGTCCCAATTTAGGGTCACCTTGTCGCTGGTGGGACGGCTTGTATACTTTTTTTGATCAAAAATAGTTCACTAAGTACCCTATATTTATTATGCAACTTTGCTTTACATTTATATATAATGATGGTAGGGTATGAGATATATTTTTGTCTTTTGTAGGTTTTGCTTCTTTTTGCTAGTGTGAACATGCTCCTATTTCTTGCATGTCTGCCATCTTAGACCTCAGTTCACATTGCTTGGTTTTTTTTCACATTATTAAGCAGCCTACATTTTCTGCCAAAATGGGAAAGAAAAAGGATGTGTCGGCTGCTGAGAAGCAACAAATTGTGGAGTGTTTAGGTCAAGGCATGACTACAATCAACATTTTGCGATGATCAGGATGAAGTGTCTTGGCAATCAAGAAGTATGTAGCTGATTCACAGTACACACGTGTGCGTGCTGATAAGGGCAAATTGAGGACTCTTTCCTACAGGCAATTACGTCAGGTTGAAAGAGCAGCGGCAAAAAAGCCTTGTCATAGCAGCAGACAAGTTTTTGAAGCTGCTGGTGCCTCCAACGTCCCCCGAACAACAAGATGCAGGGTCCTTCAGAGGTTTGCAGCTGTGCATACGCCATCCTGTCGACCTCCTCTATCCACTGCACACAAGCAGAAACGGCTCCAGTGGGCCAAACATTACATGAAGACTGATTTCAAAACTGTTTTGTTCACGGATGAGTGCCGCGCAGCGCTCGATGGTCCAGATGGATGGAGTGGAGGATGGCTGGTTGATGGACACCCCACGCAAACACGGCTACAGCGCCAACAAGGAGGAGGTGGAGTAATGTTTTGGGCTGGAATCATGGGGAGAGAGATTGTCGGCCCCTTTCGGATCCCTGAAGGCGCTAAAGATGAACTCCATAATGTATGTGGATTTTCTCAAACAGCACTTCCTGCCATGGTTCAAGAAGAAGAACCGTGTATTTCACAGCAAGATCATATTTTTGCATGATAATGCACCATCTCATGCTGCACATAAAACATCTGCATCTCTGGCTGATATGGGCATAAAAGGGGACAAACTTATGGTGTGACCCCATGCTCCCCTGACCTCTACCCCATTCAGAACCTTTGGAGCATCATTAAAAGGAGTGTCTATGATGGCGGGAGGCAGTTCACATCTAAGCAACAGCTCTGGGAGGGTATTCTGTCCTCATGCAAAACAATTGAAGCAGAAACCATCGAAAACCTGACAAAATCAATGGACGAGAGAGTTCAGAAGCTCCTTTCGAACAAGGGGTCCTATGTGAAAATGTAACATCACCTAGAATAAAGTTTTGAGTTGAAAACTGTTTGATTTCAGTTTCTAACAACCTGCTAATGCTTATAATTTCAAAAATGACCATTTTTTTGGTCTTTATTAAAATGAAAAGGTTGATCGAAAAGTTTGGGGGATCTAAGAGTGTGGCAACCCAGTAGTCATGATTACTTCGAATTCTGACAATATGAGGGTCATGTTGCAGGTAGTGCAGCAAGAAGGCACTTATGTGTCTTGCGCATCTCGGAGCCCCAAAATTATTTTCCGGGCTAGATGCAGCTAAAAATTATTATTAATTTTAAATCTGGTGAAGCTTTAGTATAGATGGCCTAATAGGATCAGTGCTGCACACTGCTACAAAGCCCAAATTATTTTCCAGTCAAGATACAGATAAACATGATTAGTAATTTTAAATCTGGTGGAGCTTATTATAGATGGCCTAATAGAATCAGTGCTGCACACTGCTACAAAGCCCAAATTATTTTCCAGCCAAGATACAGATAAACATGATTAGTAATTTGAAAGCTTAAAACGGTTGGTAGGGTGATTTTAACCAATCATCAAGCTTTTACTCTCCCCAGGATGACACAGGGGTAGAAAAGTCGTTTCGGATCCATGATTTGTTCATCTTTATGAACGTGAGTATGTCTACATTATCAGTGGAGAGCCGCGTGCGCTTATCTGTCAGCACACCACCAGCAGCGCTGAACACCCCTTTAGACAGAACGCTGGCTGCGGGGCATGACAAGATCTCCAAGGCGTAAGTGGCTAGCTCCGGCCATTTATCCAGATTGGAAGCCCAAAAAGAGCAAGGGTCCAGTGACACAGTCATGGCTTCAATGTTTACTTGGAGATACTCCTGTACCATTGTCTCTAGGCGTTGACTATGTGTCAGACTTCTTGTCTCCTGTGGCCTTGCAAAGGATGGGCTAAAAAAGTGGTGAAATGATTCCGCAAAATTGATGTTACCAGCAGATACTGTGGTTCTGTTACGGTTTGAGTGCTGAACACTTGACGGTCCCACGGTTGGCAAGTTGGAACTGTGAGATTCACTACGTGCACCACTGGTATTTTGTGGAAAAGCACATGTAAGATTCTGCAACAGTCTCTGCTGATACTCCTGCATGCGGGCATCCCTTTCTATGGCAGGAATAATTTCTGCAAATTTACTTTTGTACCGGGGATCTAACAGTGTGGCAACCCAGTAGTCAGGATTATTTCTAATTCTCACAATTCGAGGGTCATGTTGTAGGTAGTGCAGCAAGAAGGCACTCATGTGTGTTGCGCATCCAGGAGCACCAAGTCCCTGTTGTGTTGGTGGCGAGGTAAAAATCATGCTTCCTTCCTCTGTCCTCTCCCCCCAACCTCGCACAACAGAAATGTGATCAAGGTCTCCCTCATCTGATGAGTCTTCCATCAGTTCGTCCTCCACTTCTTCCTGGGCTCCTGCACCTTCCTCACTAGTTTGGCTGCTACCATGCGCCCTGGTAAAACCATCTCCCCCACCCTCACATGCCTGCCGCCTTGGTGCTGCCGACCGTCTGGACCTTGCAGATGTTAGCCCTTCCGCATACAACTCCTCCTCCTCTACTTCCTCCACCTCCTCTTGTGCCACCACCTGACTCCGAATTCTGTTTAACATGTGCTCCAGCATGTAAATCACCGGAATAGTCATGCTGATAATGGCATCGTCAGCACTAAACATCTTCGTCGCCATTTCAAAACTGTGCAGAAGGGTGCATAGGTCCCTGATCTGAGACCACTCCTCCAGCGTGATTTGCCCCACCTCTGGATCTCGTTGGCCCAGGCTATACGTCAGAACGTATTGCACCAGGGCTTGTCGGTGCTGCCACAGTCGCTGCAACATGTGCAGAGTTGAATTCCACCGGGTAAGCAGATCGCATTTTAGCCGGTGAAGTGGCAGGCCCAACGACTTCTGTAGAGATGTAAGTCGCTGAGCTGCGGGATGCGAATGGCGGAAGTGAGCACACAGCGACCGTGCCCTCTGCAGAAGGCCATCTAGTCTGGGATAGTGGGCTAAAAATTGCTGGACAACCAGGTTCAACACGTGAGCCATACAAGGCACGTGTGTGACATTGCCCCGGCGAAGGGCCGCACCCAGGTTTGCAGCATTGTCGCACACGGCCTTCCCTGGTTTCAGGTCCAGTGGAGACAACCATTCATGAAATTGGTTCTCCAGAGCTGACCACAACTCCTCAGCTGTGTGACTCACATTTCCCAGACATTTCAATGTAATAACCGCCTGATGACGTTGAGCCCTACTGCCAGCATAGTAAGGAGGTGTGCAGGATCCCTTCTGCGCAGTTAGAAAGCTTGTGGCATGACCAGACAGGCTTTGGGTGCAGGTGGAAGACCGAGAGGAGGTTGAGGAGGCAGAAGCAGTGGAGGAACTTTGACATAAAGAGGATTGACGCACAACTCGTGGGGACGGCAAGACTTTGACAGCAGCCCCTTGTCCTGCTGTCACCATAGTTACCCAGTGCCCAGTCAGTGACATGTAACGCCCCTGTCCATGCCTACTCGTCCAAGTGTCTGTGGTGAAATGCACCCTGTCACACACAGAGTTTCTCAAAGAAGCGGTGATGTTGTGTGCGACATGCTGGTGGAGCGCAGGCACACCTTTCTTTGAGAAGTAGTGCCGACTGGGCATCTGGTACTGGGGCACTGCGACGGACATAAGGTCTCGAAAATCCTCTGTGTCCACCAGGCGGAAAGGCAGCATTTCTGTAGCCAAGAGCTTGCAGATGGTGAAATTCAACCTCTTAGCTTTCTCATGGCTAGGAGGAAATGGTCTTTTACTTGTCCACATCTGAGGGGCCGAGGGCTGGCTATTGTGCTTAGACGGGGTTGATAAGGGTGTCCCCGGCAAACTGCCGGTCTGTGAGGAAGATGCAGGCGGACATGTTAGGTTGCCTTGATCCAAAGGTGGTGCTATCGATGTTGGACAGCGCTCAACACCAGCTGGTGTTACCACCTCCAAAGAAAATGATGACCTGCCAATCACGCTGGCTGTTGCGGGTAAAGAGGTGGCAGGTCTGCGCCCCAAAACAGGTGTGACTGCTGTCCCCCCAGTCACAGAGGATGAAGAGGCCGCGGATGCACAAGATATGGCAGACGGTGGTTGGCCCGGCCGGCTAGGCCGCATTGTAGCACACTGAGCTTCCCACTGCAACTTATGCTTCATGTCCATGTGCCGGTTCATGCATGAAGTACTCAAACTATGTATTTTTTGGCCTCTACTTAGCTTTTGCTGACAAATGTTACAGATAACACGAGTTGGGTCATCTTTATCGATCTGAAAAAATGCCCAGGCTATGCAAGGCTTAGCACCCATGCGACCTGAAGAGCCACCACGACTTGTGGTGAGAGGCAGAGTTGTGTTTGAGGATGCAGTTGTTGACGTGCTTCCAGTACTATGTCTCTGTCCAGGAAGGCGCAACCTGACCTCGTCGTCACTAGCATCTTCCTCCACCTCCTCTGCTGACCTCCTCTCTTGGCTGACTGTGGGTTGACAGTAAGTGGGATCTCCAACCTCATCATCATCACCCTGTGCGTTATCACACCCGTCGTCCTCAGAGCCAACCTGTTCCTGCCCTGACAAAAAACTAAAGTTGTCGCTCCAATCAGGTATTTGAGTCTTATCATCGTCTTCCTCATTGTCTCCACCAACAGGAGTTACAGTTTGGGAATGAGGGTCTACATTATGGTCAGAACCTTCTGCGTCTGGTCCTGGATCCGACTCAAAGATTCTGGGCATCAGTGCAGATCATTTCCTCGTCTGGATTCACAGAAGCGCTGGAGTCGATCTCTGATTCCCAGGCTATAGTATGAGTAAACAGCTCTGCAGACTCAACCATCTGTTCTACCTCATACTCAGACGGGTAGCTGGAGATTTGGGAGCTGTGAGGAAGCAAGTGCGATTGGGGTGACACCTTTGAGGACTGGAGTATTTGTGATGTTGAAGTTGATGTGGAGGAGAGCCCACTTAAAGGAGCACTTGATATCCGTTGAAGCACCTGCTGTTTTTGTGCCTCATCTGGAATTTGTAGCGATTGGCGTGGCCGTAAGAAAGGGATCTTATCACATTGTCCGCTAAAAGAAGTAGACATTTTAGTTTGGCTGGAAGATGGTCTTTCTTCTGCAGATGTTACTGTTGCTTTAACACCTACCCCACGGACACAACCTTTTTTCCCCTTCCCAACACGCCTATTCCCCTTTCCACCAGCAGCAGGCCTTTTTCCACTCATTTTGGTGGTTAACTAATTCACAACTCTGGAGTTGTTTGCACAAAAAAACAATGGATGGGAACCGAGCAGAGCTGAGTGGCCAAACTGTGGTATTAGGCCAAAACTATTGGCTGGGTTAGATGCAGAAAAAAATTATATTCAATTTGCAACCTGATGGAGGTCAGTATAGATGGACTAATAGAACAAGTCCCACACACAGCTAGAAGCCCAAATATTTTTTCAGAGGTAGATGCAGAAAAAAATTTTATTCCGTTTGCAACCTGATGGAGGTCTGTATAGATGGATTAATAGAACAAGTCCCACACACAGCTACAAGCCCAATATTTTTTCAGAGGTAGATGCAGAAAAAAAATATATTCAGTTTGCAACCTGATGGAGGTCAGTATAGATGGACTAATAGAGAAAGTCCCACACACTGCTAGAAGGCCAAATATTTTTTCAGAGCTAGATGCAGACAAAAAATTATTTTGAATTTGCAACCTGATGGAGGTCAGTATAGGTGGACTAATAGAACAAGTCCCACACACTGCTAGAAGGCCAAATATTTTTTCAGAGCTAGATGCAGAAAAAAATTATATTCAGTTTGCAACCTGATGGAGGTCTGTATAGATGGATTAATAGAACAAGTCCCACACACAGCTAGAAGCCCAAATATTTTTTCAGAGGTAGATGCAGATAAAAATTATTTTTAATTTGCAACCTGATGGAGGTCAGTATAGATGGACTAATAGAGAAAGTCCCACACACTGCTAGAAGGCCAAATATTTTTTCAGAGCTAGATGCAGATAAAAATTATTTTTAATTTGCAACCTGATGGAGGTCAGTATAGATGGACTAATAGAGAAAGTCCCACACAATGCTAGAAGGCCAAATATTTTTTCAGAGCTAGATGCAGATAAAAAATATATTCAATTTGCAACCTGATGGAGGTCAGTATAGATGGACTAATAGAACAAGTCCCACACACAGCTAGAAGCCCAAATATTTTTTCAGAGGTACTGTAGATGCAGATAAAAATTATTTTTAATTTGCAACCTGATGGAGGTCAGTATAGATGGACTAATACAACAAGTCCCACACACAGCTAGAAGCCCAATATTTTTTCAGAGGTAGATGCAGAAAAAAATATATTCAGTTTGCAACCTGATGGAGGTCAGTATAGATGGAGTAATAGAACAAGTCCCACACACAGCTAGAAGCCCAAATATTTTTTCAGAGGTAGATGCAGATAAAAATTATTTTTAATTTGCAACCTGATGGAGGTCAGTATAGATGGACTAATAGAGAAAGTCCCACACACTGCTAGAAGGCCAAATATTTTTTCAGAGCTAGATGCAGATAAAAATTATATTCAATTTGCAACCTGATGGAGGTCAGTATAGATGGACTAATAGAGAAAGTCCCACACACTGCTAGAAGGCCAAATATTTTTTCAGAGCTAGATGCAGATAAAAATTATATTCAATTTGTAACCTGATGGAGGTCAGTATAGATGGACTAATAGAACAAGTCCCACACACAGCTAGAAGCCCAAATATTTTTTCAGAGGTACTGTAGATGCAGATAAAAATTATTTTTAATTTGCAACCTGATGGAGGTCAGTATAGATGGACTAATAGAGAAAGTCCCACACACTGCTAGAAGGCCAAATATTTTTTCAGAGCTAGATGCAGAAAAAAATTATATTCAGTTTGCAACCTGATGGAGGTCAGTATAGATGGACTAATAGAGAAAGTCCCACACACTACTAGAAGGCCACATATTTTTTCAGAGGTAGATGCAGAAAAAAATATATTCAGTTTGCAACCTGATGGAGATCTGTATAGATGGATTAATAGAACAAGTCCCACACACAGCTAGAAGCCCAATATTTTTTCAGAGGTAGATGCAGAAAAAAATATATTTAGTTTGCAACCTGATGGAGGTCAGTATAGATGGAATAATACAACAAGTCCCACACACAGCTAGAAGCCCAATATTTTTTCAGAGGTAGATGCAGAAAAAAATATATTCAGTTTGCAACCTGATGGAGGTCTGTATAGATGGATTAATAGAACAAGTCCCACACACAGCTAGAAGCCCAATATTTTTTCAGAGGTAGATGCAGAAAAAAATATATTCAGTTTGCAACCTGATGGAGGTCAGTATAGATGGACTAATACAACAAGTCCCACACACAGCTAGAAGCCCAATATTTTTTCAGAGCTAGATGCAGAAAAAAATTATATTCAATTTGCAACCTGATGGAGGTCAGTATAGATGGACTAATAGAATGATGCTATGCCCAAAAGATTTTACTTCACTAGGTGCAGTAAAAAAATTGGTATTCTATACACAGGTGGTATATCTTGCAACACAGATAGGCTACTCCACTGACTAACACACTCTGCAATAGGCCAAAAAGGATTAGCTTTGCTAGATTCAGCCAAATGCTGTGAAAAAAACTTGCACAGCACTGGCACAGACCTGCCTGGCAAAAACTGATAGGAACTGATGTAACCTAGTCCTGAAAAGGACTCCAATTACAATTAGTCTTTACTCCCACAATCTATCTATTTAAGAGCACAGACGTGCCTGATAAAAGTCGTAGGAAATGCTGTAACCTAGTCCTTAAAAGGACTGCAATCACAACTATTCCCTACTCCCAAGCTATCTGTAGATTTGTGCAAAAATTGGCTTGAAATTAACAAGGTATAGCGCACACAGCAACAGCGGTGCCGTCTAACATGCAGCTGCAGCAGTGAGAAAATGGTGGCAACGGGGAAAATGGCTTGGTCTTATAGGGCAAGGACATGTGACATACACTGCCAATGACACATGCCCTTGCTTGTGTGAAAAAAAGCACTTCGCTCCGTGTGTGCGCTGCTGATAGGCTGACAGATTGCACCTCCCCACTGTAAATGCGGGAAAGAGGAAAAAAAAATGGAGATCTTCATTGTTCCTGCAGAGATCCATCCCCTGCCCCTCCCCCCACCCCGCTGTACACTCAAATTGCGTATTAACATTAATTTTCATCATTACTGAGAAAAAATCCAGTTATGATTTTGGTGCACGAACAGTTATCGAACATAACCTCAAACAGCCAAATTTTTCTCAAATTGTTCGTGTTCGCCGAACGGCTCGAACACCGCCCAAAACAGCTCGAATTTGAGATTGGCGAACAGTTCGAGTAGAACAACGCTCATCTCTACTTAGTACTAATAATGTTACTCTTGGCCAAATTTAAGCCACTTCTTAATGACTGTCTTCACAGTGTTTCATGGTATGTCGACTGTATTTACACACACGTACACACATATACTGTATATATATATATATATATATATATATATATATATCTATAAATCTATTTTTCTCTATTTATCTGTCATATATATGCAGTTAGGTCCATATATATTTGGACAGAGACAACATTTTTCTAATTTTGGTTCTAGACATTACCACAAAGAATTTTAAACAAAACAATTCAGATGCAGTTGAAGTTCAGACTTTCAGCTTTCATTAGAGGGTATCCACATTAAAATTGGATGAAGGGTTTAGGAGTTTCAGCTCCTTAACATGTGCCACCCTGCTTTTAAAGGGACCAAAAGTAATTGGACAATTGACTCCAAGGTCATTTCATGGACAGCTGTGGGCAATCCCTTCATTATGTCATTCTCAATTAAGCAGATAAAAGGCCTGGAGTTGATTTGAGGTGTGGTGCTTGCATTTGGAAGGTTTTGCTGTGAAGTAAACATGCGGTCAAAGGAGCTCTCCATGCAGGTGAAACAAGCCATCCTTAGGTTAAGTGCCCACGTAGAGTTTTTGCGGAGTTTTTACGGCTGCGAAAATGCCGTGAAAACGCTTGTAAAAAAGTCTGCCATGCAAAGCCATGTGAATTCAGATATGCTGTGCACATGATGCGCTAATTTGCGCGCCGAATTCGCATTGCATTGCAAAACGCAGCATGACCATTTCTACCGCGATTACGCTGCAAATTCGCGGCCATTGAGGAACACTGAAACTCAGCAAAGCCGCAAGTATATGTGGATTTGCTGAGTTTCAATTAAATTCAATGGCCGCAAATTTGCAGTGTGATCGCGGTGCGTGTGGTACCACGCGGTGAAAAAAAGAAATAAAAAAGTTAAAAATAAACAAAACCTGTATATTCACCTCTCCGGCGGCCCCCAGTCTGCTCCTGGCCACGTACTCTCTGCTTGTTGTCCCGCGGGGTACTGTCAGGACCTGCGGTGACATCATTCAGTCACCTGATGGTCACACGACCGCTGACGTCAGCGGTCAGGTTATGGTCGCGTGACCATCAGCTGACTAAATGACGTCACCGCAGGTCCTGACAGTACACTGCGGGACACCGAAGAGAGAGGATCGCAGGATCGCCGCCGGGAGCAGACTGGAGGAGACCGGAGAGGTGAGTATACAAGTTTTTTTTTTAACTTTTTAATTCTCTTTTTTTTTTACTATAGATGCTGCATTGAAAGCATCAGTTGTTCACACATTATAAATCCATGCCGGTTGCATGGATTTACATTGTGTGACCAACTTGTCAAGCACTTTTCCAAGGGATGCTCAAAATTGCTTGGAAAAGTGCTTGAAAAAATGCATGTGAAAATGCATGTAAAAACGCTGAAAAAGCGCTTCTCTCTGGCAGAAAAAACACATGTAAATCTGCATGCGTTTTTTTCTGCCAGAGAGAGGCAAAAACGCTCTGCATCAAATCTGCTATGTGGGCACATAGCCTTAAGCTGCAAAAACAGAAAAAACCCATCTGAGAAATTGCTACAATATTAGGAGTGGCAAAATCTACAGTTTGGTATATCCTGAGAAAGAAAGAAAGCACTGGTGAACTCATCAATGCAAAAAGACCTAGGCGCCCACGGAAGACAACAGTGGTAGATGATCGCAGAATAATCTCCATGGTGAAGAGAAACCCCTTCACAACAGCCAACCAAGTGAACAACACTCTCCTGGAGGTAGGCGTATCAATATCCAAATCTACCATAAAGAGAAGACTGCATGAAAGTAAATACAGAGGGTTCACTGAACTGTGCAAGCCACTCATAAGCATCAAGAATAAAAAGGCTAGGCTGGACTTTGCTAAAAAAGATCTAAAAAAGCCAGCACAGTCCTGGAAGAACATTCTTTGGACAGATGAAACCAAGATCAACCTTTACCAGAATGATGGAAAGAGAAAACTATGGCGAAGGCGTGGTACAGCTCATGATCCAAAGCTTACCACATCATCTGTAAAACACGGCGGAGGAATTGTGATGGCTTGGGCATGCATGGCTGCCAGTGGCACTGGGTCACTAGTGTTTATTGATGATGTGACATAGGACAGAAGCAGCCGAATTAATTCTGATGTATTCAGAGACATACTGTGTGCTCAGATCCAGCCAAATGCAGCCAAACTGATTGGTCGTCGTTTCATACTATAGATGGACAATGACCTGAAACATAAAGCCAAAGCAACCCAGGAGTTTATTAAAGCAAAGAAGTGGAATATTCTTTAATGGCCAAGTCAGTCACCTGATCTGAACCCAATTGAGCATGCATTTCACTTGTTAAAGACTAAACTTCAGACTGAAAGGCCCACAAACAAACAGCAACTGAAAACCACCGCAGTGAAGGCCTGGCAGACCATCAAAAAGGAGGAAACACAGCGTCTGGTGATGTCTATGAGTGACTTCAGGCAGTCATTGCCAACAAAGGGTTTTCAACCAAGTTCTAGAAATGAACATTTTATTTACAATTATTAATCTGTCCAATTACTTTTGGTCCCTTAAAAACAGGGTGGCACATGATAAGGAGCTGAAACTCCTAAACCCTTCATCCAATTTTAATGTGGATACCCTCAAAAGAAAGCTGAAAGTCTGAATTTCAACTGCATCTGAATTGTTTTGTTTAAAATTCATTGCGGTAATGTCTAGAACCAAAACTAGAAAAATGTTGTCTCTGTCCAAATATACTGTATATGGACCTAACTGTATATATTATCTTTAACATATATTTACTTTTACTGTATGACTTGTAAACTGCATAGTATTATTTTTTACATTTTGTCTGCATATGTGGCGTATGTTATTTTTTCTGTGATATTATTCAGGTGATTTTGTTGATTAATTCACGATATTAATATATATGTAAAGTACTGAATGAATTAAAGACCTAAATTACAAACATATTTTGCCTGACTACTCACAGCTGCTTTAATACCCTGGCAGCCTATTGTTAATGCACCCATTACAATGCACTGTTGATTTCTGCATTCAATTTATTGTATTTTGCTCCACTATAGTATTGTGTCGCCTTTGTCTGGAGGGAGATACAAATGTATATTAAAATATCTTGTGATTGATACTTGATATTGGTTATGGAAATTACATATTCATCAAAGGAATCTAGTGAAGTAAGTTAATGCAGCTTGAAAATAATTTTGTTTTATTATTTCTATAGTGTAGATGACTAGCAATATTTATCATGAGACAACTGATGTGCATTATATTGTATTTTACCTGCACCTTAACTTAACTTTAATTTAATTTTTTTTCAGTATCAATGGACTGTACTGTCGGCCCCGGATATTACTTTGCATATATGTAACTCATTCAGACATGATAATCAAAATGTTCCAGCTCATTCATTCTAAGTAATGCTGGTACTCTTAATGATCTATGCTTTCTCCTTATCCCATCTGCTTATAGTTATCAGTTCAGTTCATTTTTCCAATAGGGAGTCCAATTTCTCATTTTTCAAAATTGTCTATTTGCAATAGCAGTAGGTCCACCAAAGCAGAGAATAAATTAAAGGACAACATGATGGTATGCTTCTCTTAAATTGTAATCCTCAGGTTTTCCTACTGGTTTCCCTAAGAGAGTTTACAGACACAGACAGTCCAATATAATGATACACATTAAGTATAACTTGTAAAGAGACAAACCAAGAAGTCAAAACCCAATGACACTTGATTTTTATTGAGAAAATAAATACTGAGAAGAAAACCAGGGATTTATTATAGGATTATGGAGTAATAGGGATCATCTGAAATGTCCAAATGGTTCACAGTCCAAAGTTGATCTAAACATAATGCAGATGTTTTACTGTCTTCATTGTGTGCTCTGAACCAATGTGTGCTCACGTCTTGGTGTGAGCTGCTGCTCTCTACCCAATCTTATAAGAACTAAAGCCTTCTGAAAGTTGCTTCAGATGCTCCTGCTCCCAATTAAGATTCATTACAAAGTTTAAGTTAAAAATTTAAACATTTCAGAGATGCAAAGAACATATTTTGTTAAAAGTTTGAATATTTATACTCAGCTAGTCCTACTTATTCATATAGACCTTTAATATAAACCGACAGATGCTACTGCACAAGCGCTGCCAGCGGCGCCACTTTGTTGAAGGAAAAAAATTTTTGACTGCAGCAAAATGGCGCTGCCGGTGGCGCTTGTGCAGTAGCATCTATAGGCAAGCGATATATGCTTCTGCACATGCGCATCTGCTGGAGCCATTTTGCTATAGTTACATTTATTTTTAAAGATCACAATATGAATTGCGCAAGCGCAGTATTTAAAATAAGAGGCAGGTCACTGAATGTTCAGTGACCTGTCATGTAATCCCATAAGGATGAATATGAGAACCGAGCACCAAAAAATTACCTGCCCACAGGACCATCCTGGAGCACGAGAATATCATTAACTAAAAACTGCAAATACAGATTAAACACCTACAATACAGATTTCATCAACCCAGGTATCATTTTAATCAGTGTAACGGTACCATCCTGACACTGCCTGTAGTTTACTTAGCAATATCCTGATGACAGGTTTCTTTTAAAACTGACCTTCCAGACAGAATGATCCCTGTCTAATCAGACTGCTTACCAGGCACTTTTCTGTACAATGGAAAAATAAAGGGACTAATATTTTACTGTATTATTTAAAGGTTTCTACAAATACAGCTTAATGATTATAGGTATAGTTATGCAATTTTCTAACTTCCTTATATATATCGATTTCTTGTGGTGTTCAAAATCTCTGCCTATTGTTATTGTCTTAGAAAAATTCAAATCCATAAGACAGCTCTAGAAGGGAAAAAGAACTGACAATTCAAACTTCTTTTGAAGTAGGCCCTCATATTGAACATGTGGTAAGAGGGAAGACTACGTATAGCTGGAGAAGATCTCCTTTTTGAAGTTGGATTAATTAGACCTAGGAAAAGAGAAACCAATTAACACAAGGTAAAATTACTTAGAATTAGAGAAGAGCTGACACTTCAACTTCCTGTGAAGTAGGCCGCACATTGAACATTTGAGAAAGGGAGAGAGAAACTTATTAAAACAACCTTTGAAGCAGAGACGTCCTGCCATGGACAAGTAAAAACTAGTGATGAGCGAGCACTAAAATGCTCGGGTACTCATTGCTCGGGTCGAGGAAATTGGAATACTCGGGTGCTCAACCCAAGCAACGAGCCCAATGTAAGTCTATGGGAATCTCAAGCATTTTTCAGGCGACTCCCACCGACGGTCTGCAGAGAGCCTAAAAATTGCCCAAATCGATGGGAATAGTGCACAAATGACATGGGAACAGCATGGGGAAGACCCCTGGAAGCATTTCTGACGCCCAGGTCACTTCTGTCAACAACGTTGTCAGAGGTATTATGCCACTTTTACGGACTCACAGTAAAACATACAAAAACAAAACCAAAATGGATTTTCCTGGGAAATACGTTAACGAACATCCTTTCCAGGGTCATGACTTGTATAAAAAGCAAAATAAATAACCAAAAACAAAAATGCTCCTCCACATCTTGGGTTATTTTCACACGTAGCGTTTTTGATGCGTTTTTTCACTTTTACATTGCTTACAACCGTGACAGAAGCATTCACCAGGAAATGTCATTTTAACATTTTACAACCTTATCTGGCCATGTGGTGTGTGATATATCATCAGACACATCGTGTTTCATTTATGAAGTAGGGACTCTGAAAGTCACAAAGCCTATTTTTATAGGGCCATTAGGCGACCTTTACTATTCTCAAAGGGCCAGCAGTCGGCCCTCACTATTCTTAGAGAGCCATCAGCGGGCTATGTTTAATTGTTACCATTACTAAAGAGTGGGTCTCCTATACTGTTATTGCGTATGCAGTGAGTGGCAGGGCTGCCTAAAATTTGTATGCACGCCAATACCACTTTGAAAATTTGGATGCACCCCAATAACCCTTTGAAGAGACTTAGAGGAGGGCCTCCTTAAAACAATGTTCCCATTGTTAGGAAGTGGGTCTCCCATTGTGTTTGCCTATGCAGTGAATGCAAGGGTTGCCAAAAATTTGGAGGCACTCCAATGCCCCTTGGAAGAGACTTGGAGGTCAGAGGGCCTCCTGAAAACAATGTTCCCATTATTGGAAAGTGGGTCTCCCATTGTGTTTGCCTATGCAGTAAATGCAAGGACTGCCAAAATTGGAAGTCACTCCAATGCCCCTTGGAATAGACGTGGAGGAGGGTCTCATAAAAACATGTTCCCATTAGAAAGGAGCAGGTCTCCTAGACTTGTAATGCCATTGCACTAAGTGTATGGGCTGCCAAACATTTACCCCTGGGGGGTATACATGAACATACTGTATAGCAAATTTCTTTTACGGGCATCATAAACAAGCTTTAAAAAAATTGGTGATATGGTGGTGGAGGATGAGAAGAAGGAGGAGGACAAGAGCAAATAGAAAAAATCAGGAAGCGTAGACCCATGTGTGGGTGTGAAGAGGTGCATGGGATTTGAGTTTATGTTATGCTGCTATCATTCAGTGGTGTTGAGAAGTCTGGACCAATCCAGCCCTTGTTCATTTTTATAAGAGTCAGCCTGTCAGCATTTTCAGTTGACAGGTGGATGCGCTTATCAGTTATAATTCCACCAGCGGCACTAAAAACCCGCTGTGATAAAACGCTGGCGGCAGGGCAGGCCAGAACCTCCAAGGC
The DNA here is from genome assembly GCF_046119375.1 of Phyllobates terribilis. Taxonomy (NCBI): domain Eukaryota; kingdom Metazoa; phylum Chordata; class Amphibia; order Anura; family Dendrobatidae; genus Phyllobates; species Phyllobates terribilis. Next base: position 1,083,930,081 of record NW_027362761.1, on the reverse strand, counting down.
ATAGAGAGCCAGTTCAATCCACATATCCAGCTTGGATACCCAATAATTATAAGGCACAGAGGAATCATGGAGGATGTTGGTACGGTCGGCAAGGTACTTCCTCAGCATCTTCCCAAACTTTGCACTTGGGAGAGTACCCCGCGCCTCAGGGCTTGTGCGATGGGAATGGCTGAGAAAATTCTCCCAGAACTTTGACAGTGTTCCCCTTCCTCTGCTGGATTGAAGTTGTGTCTCTCTCGCCTGTACTACTTGGTTGTCCAACGAAGTGTGACCTCCGCCACCAGCGTTTTCAGATGGGAATTTTTTTAATAGTTCCACAACAAGGGCCTTCTGGTACAGCCCCATTTTTGTAGACCTATCCGCCTCAGGAATAAGAGATATAAAGTTCTCCTTGTAGCGTGGGTCTAGACGTGTCACCAACCAGTAATGACTGTCACCCAAAATTTTGAGAACACGAGGGTCATGGGAAAGGCAGTGTAACATAAACTAAGCCATGTGTGCCAGACTCCTACCAGGCAAGACTTCCGTGTCCTCACCAAGAGGATGACTGACCATGCTCTCCTCCTCCTTCTCTCTGTCCTCTGCCCATCCACGCTGAACAAATGGTATGACAGCTGTGCAGGTAGTACCATATATAGGCAATGAAACTAGCTCCTGTTCTTTCTCCTCCTCTTTCTCATTGTCACACAATCCACGTTGGGATGAGATAAGGCTAGGCTGTGTGTAATCACCCTGTATGATTCCTTACTCCATCTCATCGTGCTCCGCCTGCAATGCATCCTCTTTGATTGTGAGCAGAGAGCATTTCAGAAGACAGAGAAGCGGGATGGTGACGCTAACTATGGTGTCATTGCCGCTCACCATCTTGGTAGAGTCCTCAAAGTTTTGGAGGATGGTACAAATGTCTGAAGGACATGGACGTGCTTCCTCATGCTGCTACTTGACAGTGTGCAATGACAGGTGCAGGGCAGGAGGCATCTTTGCATGCATCATGGACAGGGGATTGGCTTGCATGCACAACAGCGGAAGAAGCAATGGTGCCACCTGCAGACACTGTTCCTGGACCCTGGGGTTTGGCCCACAAAGTCGGGTGCTTTGTTGCCATGTGCCTGATCATACTGGTGGTGGTCAGGCTGCTAGTTTTGCCACCCCTGCTGATGCTGGCCTGGCAGGTGGTGCTCTGCCTCCCACATCCTGTGTGCTGCTGTCCTCGCTCTGCGTGTCCTCCTGCCAGGTTGGGTGAGTTAATATATCATCCACCACCTCGTCTTCCACTTCCGCAACCTTGTCCTCATCCTGACTTTTTGGCAATTGTGACTCATCATCGTCCACCTCTTGTGACACTTTCCCACCATCGCCTTCATGTGACCGTGGGTGCTCAAATATTTGGGCATCGCAACATGTTATCTCCTCTTGCCCCGCTCTTGATCACCTCCTCAGAGTGTCCAAGTGTGGGATCATTTGTCTCCGAGCACTCGGTATGGTGGGAGGAAGGAAGATCAGTGGTGTGCTGTGGTCCCCTAGGAATTTGGACAGGATGGTCGGGCGAGAAGATGTGGGTGTTTGTTGTGGCACAATTTGAGCTTGTCCACGGCCTTGGCCTCGGCCTCTGAATAGACCATCACCATCATATCCAGTTCCCCGTCCCTTGCCACGCGCCTTGCCCATTTTAAATGGAGGACAATATCTTCCACGATCACTACAAATGGCTGAATTTGGAGCAAAGTTATATATAATCCGTGTGATGGAGAAACCACAGTTTTAAATACCTGGCCTGTAGGTAACTATTTTGAACAGCAAATTGGTGCCAAAAACTTTGCTGACACACTGAAAAAAATTTTGAATGGAGGCAAAAATGGCAGTATTTTCAGCACAATTATATGTGAATGTGATCCATGTGACGGAGAAACCACAGTTTTAAATATCTGGTCTGTAGGTAACTATTTTGAACAGCAAACCGATGCCAAAAACTTTCCTGACACACTGAAAAAAAATTAGAATGGAGGCCAGAAATAGCAGAATTTTCAGAAAATGTTTTTGTGATCCATGTGACGGAGAAACCACAGTTTTAAATACCTGGCCTGTAGGTAACTATTTTGAACAGCAAATTGGTGCCAAAAACTTTGCTGACACACTGAAAAAAATTTTGAATGGAGGCAAAAAATGGCAGTATTTTCAGCACAATTATATGTGAATGTGATCCATGTGACGGAGAAACCACAGTTTTAAATATCTGGTCTGTAGGTAACTATTTTGAACAGCAAACCGATGCCAAAAACTTTCCTGACACACTGAAAAAAAATTAGAATGGAGGCCAGAAATAGCAGAATTTTCAGAAAATGTTTTTGTGATCCATGTGACGGAGAAACCACAGTTTTAAATACCTGGCCTGTAGGTAACTCTTTTGAACAGCAAACCGGTGTCAAAAATTTTGCTGACACACTGCAAAATAACTTGAATGGAGGCCAAAAATGGCAGTATTTTCCACGCAATTATATGTGATCCGTGTGACGGACAAACCACAGTTTTAAATAACTGGATTTTTTGCGCTGTAATATGGAAAGGACCTGGCTGCATTCTGCAGTGCCAACCAACAAATGGTGCAGATAAATGGTGTTCTCTGGATTGCTTTTTAAGCAAATAATGAGGATTAAGATCCAAAAAAAATGATTCCTGGCCCCTTTGACCTGGGCCTATGTCTAGAAATGTCTAACAGCAGCAGCAGCAGACAGAACTGGAATGGATCCTCTTGTGCTATATGCACTGCAGTCGGATATATACACTGCCTGCCTGCCTATATACACTGCCTGCCTAATATCTCTGCAGATGGATTTATCCTCAGAGGACTGTTTGTTGAGATGGATATGTGTAATGTACTTGTTTTCTCCATACACTACCTAATACACATCCAAATCTCTCCCTAGCTCAGAAGCACCTCTTTCTATACTGCCTGATTGTGGAGTAGACTGACAAGCACAGCGGCGCCAGGTCTGATATAGCCATTCACTGTAATGCCACAACCAACAAGGCTGTGGCATTACCATGAGTGGTAGGCAATCCCTGCATCTAAAGAGCGCCAAACATGCAGGGAGGGGACGCGAGCGTCCGCTCCGAGTATCTCGAGCACTGAGATGTTCTGGCAAGTACCAAGTACTTGCGAGTATGCTTGCTCATCACTAGTTATCATCTATTGCTTCTATAATTGATAACTTGCTTTGACTATACAACCCCTACAAAAAGAACAGTTACAGTAGGCCTCTGGGCCTTTAGTGTGGGGTTCCTCTTCTGCCTCTTGGGGCAGGTGAGGTTGTTGTGACCTGTTTGGTTGCAGGAATAGCACCGGTGGGAGACAGATGCAGGCTGGGGGCTGGAAAATGGGAAACACCCTGAAGGGCTGGCTGGCAGGGACAGTGGATGTCGACTTACCCTCTTTCCAGCTGGATATGGCTGACTTCTGTACCGCAGCGGTATGGTTAGCCTAATATATACAGGGTGGTCCAAAAGTAGGTGGACAGAAAGTGTAATAAGGTTATGAAGGGGGAGATTTATCAAACATGGTGTGAAGTGAAACTGGCTCAGTTGCCCTTAACAACCAATCAGATTCCACTTTTCATTCCTCACAGACTCTTTGGAAAATGAAAGGTGGAATCTGATTACAGTAATTGGTTGGCTGTACAGCGTCATTAGGTCTATATCAGACCTGGCGCCGCTGTGCTCCTCAGTCTAATCCGCAATCAGACAGTGTAGGGAAAGGTGCTGCTGAGCTAGGGAGAGATTTGCTTGTTTATTAGGTAGTGTAGGTAGAACAGAAGTATATTACACATATCCATCTCAACAAACAGTCCATTTGTGGACTAATCCATCTGCAGAGATATCAGGCAGGCAGTGTATATAGCAGACCGCAGTGCATATAGCACAAGAGGCTCCATTCCAGTTCTGTCTGCTGCTGCTGTTAGACATTTCTAGACATAGGCCCAGGTTTCAGGGGCCAGGAATATTTTTTTTTTGGATCTTAATCCTCATTATTTGCTTAAAAAGCAATCCAGAGAACACCGTTTATCTGCACCTTTTGTTGGTTGGCACTGCACAATACAGCCAGGTCCTTTCCATATTACAGCGCAAAAAATCCAGTTATTTAACACTGTGGTTGTCCGTCACACGGATTACATATAATTGCGCTGAAAATATTGCCATTTCTGGCCTCCATTAAAATTTTGTTGCAGTGTGTCAGTGAAGTTATTGACACCAGTTTGCTGTTAAAAATAGTTACCTACAGGCCAGGTATTTAAAACTGTGGTTTGACTGTCACACAGATCACATATAACTTCGCTCCAAATTCAGCCATTTGAAGTGAGTATGGAAAATAGTGTCCTCCATTTAAAATGGGCAAGGCGAGTGGCAAGGGACGGGGAACTGGACGTGATGGTGATGGTGCATGCAGAGGCCGAGGCCATGGGCAAGCTGAAATTGGCCCACAACAAACACCCACATCTTCTAACCCCACCTTCCTGTCCCAATTCCTAGGGGACCGCAGCACACCACTATTGAACCCAGAGCAGCGTCAAAAGGTTTTTGGTTGGATAGTGGATAATGCTTCCAGTCACTTTGCCACCACCACCACCACCACCCTGTCTTCCACACGGTCAAGTCTTAGTAGCCATGAGTCTGGACTGCATATTCCTCACCCTGTTCCTCCTTCTTCCCACCATGCCGAGTGCCGGGAGACAACTGATCCCACACTTGCATACTCCGAAGAGCTGTTCACTTTTCCATTTATAGATTCGGGACTCTCGCCCGGTCCACTTGAAGCGGGGCAAGAGGAGATCGCATGTAGTGATGATCAAACATTTGAGCAGCAACAGTCACAAGGCGATGGTGGGAAAGTGTCACAAGAGGTGGACGATGATGAGACACAATTGTTAGAAAATCAGGAGGAGGACAAGGGTGCGAAAGTGGAAGACGAGGTGGTGGATGATATAGTAAATGCCTCAACTTGCAGGAGGACATGCAGAGCGAGAACAGCAGCACACAGGGGTAGAAAGGCAAAACACCCCAACAGGCAGGAAGAAGCAGTGTGGTGGCCTCAGACAGAAGGCAGGCAACCGTAACGTTCCCTGTAACACCAACATGAAGGAAGTTGCCAGTACAACTGTTAGATCTTCTCGAGGCTGGTTGTTTTTTAAAGACTCTGCCGATAACCCCAACAAGGCCATTTGCACCACCTGTCAGGCCAGCATCAGCAGGGGTGGCAAAACTAGCAGCCTGACCACCACCAGCATGATCAGGCACATGGCAGCGAAGCACCCGACTTTGTGGGCCGAACTCCAGGGTCCAGGAACAGTGTCTGCGGGTGGCACCACTGCTTCTTCCACTGTTGTGCATGCAAGCCAATCCCCTGTCCATGGTGCATGCGAAGATGCCTCCTGCCTTGCACCTGTCATTGCACACTCTCAAGTAGCAGCATCAGGAAGCACATCCTTGTCCCAGCACAGTGTTCAGTTGTCCATACCCCAGTCCTTGGAACATAAGCGCAAATACGCAGCCAATGCCCCACAGGCCACACTACTAAATTCCCACATTGCACGATTGCTTGCACTCAAAATGTTGCCTTTTAGGCTCGTGTACACGGAAGAATTCCGCAACCAGATGGCGGCGGCCATCCCTTGGTACTCGGTCCCCAGCTACCGCTATTTCTCCCGGTGTGCCATACCTGCATTACACAAGCACGAGTCCCAAAACATTATCTGTGCCCTCAACAACGCAGTAACTGGGAAAGTCCACCTAACCACGGACACGTGGACAAGTGCTTGTGGGCAGGGACGGTACATCTCGTTGATGGCACACTGGGTTAACATAGTAGAAGTCGGACCTTGGGACAGAACACTTCCTCCCGTTGCCAAGGATTGCAGGCCCTAGGTCAATCAGGGTTGCCCCCACAGTCTACAGCTCCTGCACCTCATCCTCCTCAGCCTCTTCCTCCTCTTCAGCCTCCATCTCCGAAATGACCACATCAGTCACAAGCTGGAAGCACTGCAGCACTGACTCAGTCAAGCAGCAACAGGCTGTGCTGAAGCTAATATGCTTAGGTGACAAACCGCACAATACTGAAGAGTAGTGAACAGATCTGAAAGAGCAGGCAGATCTGTGGCTCACACCGCTGATCCTACAGCCAGGCATGGTCGTGTGTGACAAAGGCAGGAACATGGTGGCAGCTCTGGAGCAAAGGGGGGCTCACATACGTACCATGCCTGGCCCATGTGCTTAACCTCGTGGTTTAGCGGTTTCTCAAATGCTACCCGGAGCTGCCGAATCTGCTTGTTAAAGTACGCCGCCTGTGTGCCCATTTTAGAAAGTCATCTACAGCTTCCGCCACCCTTGCCGTGTTTCAGCAGCATTTGCAGCTTCCGGCTCACAGACTGGTGTGTGATGTCCCCATGCATTGGAACTCTAAACTGCAGATGTTTGGAAGGATTTGTGAACAGAAGAGGGCTGTTGTTGATTACCAGTATCAACAAGGCCATCGGTATTCAGTTCAGACTCCACACATAAGACCTCAGGAGTGGACATGGATGTCAGACATATGTACCATCCTCCAAAACTTTGAGGACTCCACCAAGATGGTAAGCGGATATGACGCCATAATTATCGTCACCATCCCACTTCTCTGTCTTCTGAAACGCTCTCTGTTCACAATCAAAGAGGATGCATTGCAGGCAGAGCATGATGAGATGGAGCAAGGAACAATACAGGGTGATTTCACACAGCCCAGCCTCATCTTATCCCAACGTGGATTGGGTGACAATGAGGAAGAGGAGGAGGAGGAGGAAGAACATGAGCTAGTTTCATGCGCTATAGATGATTCTACCTGCACAGCTGTCATACCGTCTGTTCAGCGTGGATGGCCAGAGGACAGAGAGGAGGAGGAGAGCATGGTTAGTCGTCCTCTTGGAGAGAACACAGAAGTCTTGCCTGTTAGTAGTCTGGCACGCATGCCTGAGTTTATGTTACGCTGCCTTTCCCATTACCTTCGCGTTTTCAAAATTTTGGGTGACAGTCATTACTTGTTGGTGACACTTCTAGACCCACTCAACAAGGAGAAATTTCTATTTGAAAATTCCTGAGGCGGACAGGTCTACAAAAATGGGGCTGTACCAGAAGGGCCTTGTTGCGGAACAATTAAAAAAATTCCCATCTGAAAATGCTGGCGGCAGAGGTCACAGTTCGTTGGACAACCAAGGGCTCCAGGCGAGAGAGACACAACTCAAATCCAGCAGAGGCTGGGGAACACTTTCAAAGTTCTGGGAGAATTTTCTCAGCCCTTCCCATCGCACAGGCCCTGAGGCGTGGGGTACTCTCACAAGGAGTGCAATGTTTGGGAAGATGCTGAGGTAGTACCTTGACAATGGTACCAACGTCCTCCGTGATTCCTCTGTGCCTTATAATTATTGGGTATCCAAGCTGGATACGTAGAATGAAATCGCTCTCTACGCCTTGGAGGTCCTGGCCTGCCCTGCCACTAGCGTTTTATCAGAGCGGGTTTTTAGTGCCGCTGGTGGAATTATAACTGATAAGCGCATCCACCTGTCAATGGAAAATGCTGACAGGCTGACTCTTATAAAAATGAACAAAGGCTGGATTGGGCAAGACTTCTCAATTGTTAGGCATTGGGCTGTTGCTGTATTTGAAATGGGTCCAGAACCTTCTGTGGTCTCCCATTCCAGTCCAGCCAGTGCTGATGCTGCTCAGCATCATCATCAGCCCCAACGCCTAGCTTGTCCACAAGATGTACAGATGGTCTCTTGGGTCTTTGTGCCTAGCAATGTTAAGCATAGGTTGCGGAGGGAGACAGGGCTGTTGAAGCCCAAGTCTAGGATTCTTGGTACTGAGCATGTCCGTGACATGGCGGACCGTGATTGGAGATCGGGAATCAGCTGATCCGGTGACCTGGCACCGCCTGATTGGTCGCGGGTGACGCCACGAATAGTGCGAATGTGGGCAGGGCTTAGTCTTTAAAAGACCCGCCCACAAACATGGCGGCGCGCTCTGATCAATGAGCAGTTAGTGTGGACAACTGTGTTCCACGTGTAGTTTCCATAGGCAGGTGTAGTGGAAATAGGCAGGCTAGTGGGAATAGGCAGGTAGCTTTGTCTAGCGGTCTGGCTCTGCCAAAGGGGTCGCCTAACACCCCGAGCAGCCTGCAGACATCCTATCCACGGTTATCGCCTATCAGCCACGTGGAGTAGTCTCCTTCAGTCCGGTAGCACACCGGCTGGAGGCACGTGTATCCGTCGGCGTAGTCACACACGTATCCTAGCGCCGCCAGTGTAGTCCCTCTGCTGTAACAGGACTACACATAGTTTTTTACCGCATATCTCTCGTGCTGCTAACGGAGATAGTGCGAATTCCTATACCCATTCCAGTGTGCTGTAACACGGAGGGGGTATGTTAGTTTTTCCTTCACACCCAGTAGGTGTTCGGCAGCAGTCAATCAGGCTGCATCACGGACCCCGGGTTCGGTTGCGTTCCATTATAATAAACTTGTCTGCAACCGTCCCCTTAACACTCAACACCACCGAATGATAGCAGCGTAACATAAACTCAAATCCAGTGTCTTTTTTTGGGAGGTGTGTTCCCATGCACCTTTTCACACCCTTACATGGGTATACGCTTCCTGATTTTGGCTATTTGCTCTTGTCCTCCTCCTCCTCCTCATCCTCCACCACCATATCACTAGGTTGACCATGGTCCGTGATGCAACACCCAAAATTTTTTCAAAGGGTGTTTATGATGCCCGTAAAAAATTTTTTTATACAGTATGTTCATGTATACCACCCAGGAGTGAATGTTGGTCAGCCCATACACTTAGTGCATGGGCATTGCAAGTATAGGAGATCTTCTCCTTTCTAATGGAAACATTTTTTTATGAGGCCCTCCTCCATGTCTCTTCCAAGGGGCATTGGAGTTCCTCCCAATTTTTGGCAGCCCTTGCATTCACTGCATAGGCCAACACTATGGGAGACCCACTTCCTAATAATGGGAACATTTTTTCATGAGGCCCTCCACGTCTCTTCCAAGGGGCAATGGAGTGCCTCCCAATTTTTGGCAGCCCTTGCATTCACTGCATAGGCCAACACTATGGGAGACCCACTTCCTAATAATGGGAAAAAATTTTCATGATGCCCTCTACGTCTCTTCCAAGTGGCAATGGAGTGCCTCCCAATTTTTTTTTCGGCCCTTGCATTCACTGCATAGGCCAACACTATGGGAGACCCACTTCCTAATAATGGGAAAATTGTTTTCAGGAGGCCCTCTGACCTCCATGTCTCTTCCAAGGGTCATTGGAGTGCTTCCAAATTTTTGGCAACCATTGTATTCACTGCATAGGCAAATATAATGGGAGACCCACTTTCTAATAATGGGAACATTGTTTTCAGGAGGCCCTCTGACCTCCACGTCTCTTCCATGGGGCATTGGATTGCCTACAAATTTTTGGCAAACCTTACATTCACTGCATAGGCAAACACAATGGGAGACCCACTTCCTAATAATGGAAACATTGATTTAAGGAGGCCCTCTGACCTCCACATCTCTTCAAAGGGGCATTGGAGTGCCTCCAAATTTTTGGCAACCCTTGTATTTACTGCATAGTCAAGCACAATGGGAGACCTACTTCCTAATAATGGGAACATTGTTTTCAGAAGGCCCTCCTCTAAGTCTCTTCAAAGGGTTATTGGGGTGCATCCAAATTTTCAAAGTGGTATTGGGGTGCATCCAAATTTTGGGCAGCCATGCTGTAACATCCCTGGCGGCGTGCTGGCATGGCTTACCACCTCCCACCATGCAAGACCGCCATCTTACCTATCAATCCAGGCTGCACACTTTGCTCCAGTATCTGCTGTGTCTCTTGTCTGATTGCTTAGAGCGGCGGCGCGGCTAATGCCTGATTCTTATAGTTACTGTGTGCGCACTCCTAATGCCTCCGCAGCCTATTGCTGTGAGTCACTGGATACTTAAACCCCCTCCACCCAGTAGGGGGTGCCTGAGCAGCACTTTTCTTCAGTGTGTTCCATGCAACTGCGTTGCCAGGTCCTGTCCTGTATCTTGTCTGTTCCGCCCCTGGGGGCTGTATACCCAGGCCTGTTACCTGTATCTGTGACTTCCAGTCTGTCTCCGCTACCCTGGGGGCTGAGTTCCCAGGCTTGTTCCTGTATCTTGTTTCTGGTTCAGCTCCTGTCTGAACTGTGTCCGAGCCCGTTACCTGTTTGTCTCTATGTCTGAACCTTCCCTTTTCCTGCAGTGTCTGAACCTGCACCTAACTCCAACTCGATGTCTCTGAACTTCTGTTTATGAGTTTTTTGTACACTCGCTACTTCATTGTAAGTACCTTGTGTGTATCTGGTCCTGCTTGTTTAACACACCTGCGGTTTTGCTCTACTCTGCTTGTTCACCGCATCTGCAGTTTCGCTCTGCTCTGCTTGTTCACTGCACCTGTGGTTTCGCTCTGCTCTGCTTGTCTACATCATCTGCGGGTTTTGCTCTGCTCTGCTTGTCTACTGCACCTGCGGGTGTTGCTCTGCTCTGCTTGTCTACGGCACCCAAGGGTTTTGCTCTGCTCTGCTTGTCTACCGCACCTGCGGGTTTTGCTCGGCTCTGATGGTCTACCGCACCTTCGGGTTTTGCTCTGCTCTGCTTGTCTACCGCACCTGCGGGTTTTGCTCTGCTCTGCTTGTCTACCGCACCTGCGGGATTTGCTCTGTTCTGCTTGTCTACCGCACCTGCGGGTTTGGCTCTGCTCTGTTTGTCTACCGCACCTGCAGGTTTTGCTCTGCTCTGCTTGACTACCGCACCCGCGGGTTTTGCTCTCATCTGCTTGTATACCGCACCGGCGGGTTTTGCTCTGTTCTGCTTGTCTACCGCACCTGCGGGTTTTACTCTGCTTTGCTTGTCTACCGCACCTGCAGGTTTTGCTCTTCTCAGCTTGTCTACCGCACCTGCGGGTTTTGCTCTGCTCTGTTTGTCTACCGCACCTGCGGGTTTTGCTCTGCTCTGCTTGTCTACTGCACCTACGGGTTTTGCTCTGCTCTGCTTGTTTACCGCACCTGCGGGCTTTGCTCTGCTCTGCTTGTCTACTGCACCTGCTGGTTTTGCTCTGCTCTGCTTGTCTTCCGCACCTGCGGCTCCTTTCCTGTATCCTAGTCTTTACTGGTCCCTATCCTGTCTGTGTTCCTACCTGCCAGTACCCGCCTGCCTGCACTGTCTGCATACTAGCCGTGCCTGCAAATACCCACCTGTCTGCATACCAGCCGTGCCTGCCAGTACCCACCTTTCTATATGCCAGTTTAACCTGCCTGTTCCTGCATTCCCCGGTGTGGGTCAACAGCTGTGACCGGGGTCTGACCTGTAGTAGCACCTGGTCCCTCTGCTCAGTTCCTCCCTGGTTCACGGAGTGGACTGAGCCGCCATGCGACCTTGGTCGGACCGGGCTGATACTTAGTCACGCCCCTCCAGGCACTCCTCGGTTCATGGTCCAGTGGGATCACTAATCACGCTCACGCCAGTCAGTCTGGGCATGTTTGTAACACCTGCCACTCACTGCATACGCAATAACAGAATAGGAGACCCACTCTTTAGTAATGGGAACAGTAAAGCATAGCCGGCTGATGGATCTCTAAGAATAGTGAGGGCCGACTGCTGGCCCTTTAAGAATAGTAAAGGCCGCCTGATGCACCTATAAAAGTAGGCTTTGTGACTTTCAGAGTCTCTACTTCATAAACGAAACAGGATGTGTCTGGTCATGTCTCACACACCACATGGCCAGATAAGGTTGTAAAATGTTAAAATTACATTTCCCGGTGAATGCATTTGTCATGGTTGAAAGCAATACAAAAGTGCAAAAACGCATCAAAAACGCTACGTGTGAACATAGCCTATGGTGTGGAGGAGTATTTTTGTTTTTGGTTATTTATTTTGCCTTATATACAAGTCATTACCCTGGAAAGGATGTTCCTTAACATATTTCTCAGGAAAATCCATTTTGGTTTCGTTTTTGTGTGTTTTATTGTGAGTCCGTAAAAGTGGCGTAATACCTCTGACAACATTGATGACAGCAGTGACCTGGGAGTCAGAAATACTTCCAGGGATCTTCCCCATGCTGTTCCTATTCCATTTGAGCACTGTTCCCATCGATTTAGGCAATTTTTAGGCCCTCTGCAGAACACCGGGGGGAGCCGCCTGAAAAATGCTCGAGTTTCCCATAGACTTATATTGGGCTCGTTGCTCAAGTCGAGCACCTGCGTATTCCAATATGCTCGACCCAAGCAACGAGCACCCGAGAATTTTAGTGCTCACCCGTCACTAATGATAACTTATTTGATTGTTGGGGGTCCGACCACTGGAAGCTACATTGATAACCAAAATGAAGAATTTTTATCCCTATTAGAATGGAGCAGCAGTGCACATACCCAACCTCTGCTCCATCAATTTTCTATGGGCCTGAAACAAGGAGCCAAATGCAATACTTGGTAGCCCTATAGGGTGTGAATAAAACAACAGTAAAGTAAGTGCACTGGCACTCCATCCGAACTTTGAGAAAAATGTGAAGTTCTACCTATCAGTCCAAGTACCAGCAATTGGACTCTCACAGATCAATAAGTTATCACCTATCTTCGAATGAAAACATTTTGAACAAATGAAATTCATTATGTATTTCCCAAAATTTGTGGACTTTAGTAAATCTGAATTTTGCGATTTGTTTTGCGTATATCCTTCAAAATAGACGATACTCTGACTCCATTTTTCTGGATTCATATGGGCCTGGAATTGGTTAAAACCAATAAATTATCATACTCATGTTGCTTCTCATAGTATAATAAATGGCTTTTTAAATATCGAATCAAATATCCTGCCCACATTTCAGCGAATCTGTCAAATTCAAGTTTTGGCAGATTTGTACATTTCTAGTAATACTCCCTCATGTAACAACTATAAGCAGAAATATGATGAGATCTACACCATTACACTATGAAAACTTTTTATTATCTGTTGATGTTTGAAGCATACACAGGGGGGGAAATAAGTATTTGATACACTGCCGATTTTGCAAGTTTTCCCACCTACAAAGAATGGAGAGGTCTGTAATTTTTATCATAAGTACACTTCAACTGTGAGAGACAGAATCTAAAAAAACCTCAGAAAATCGCATTGTATGATTTTTAAATAATTAAATTGCATGTTATTGCATGAAATAAGTATTTGATCACATATCAATCAGCAAGAATTCTGGCTCTCACAGACCTGTTAGTTTTTCTTTAAGAAACCCTCCTAATTTGCACTCATAACCTGTATTAATTGCATCTGTTTGAACTTGTTACCTGTATAAAAGACACATGTCCACACATTCAATCACACTCCAACCTCTCCACCATGGCCAAGACCAAAGAGCTGTCTAAGGACACCAGGGACAAAATTGTAGACCTGCACAAAGCTGGGATGAGCTACTAAATAATAGGCAAGCAGCTTGGTGAGAAGTCAACAACTGTTATTAGAAAATGGAAGAAACACAAGATGACTGTCAATCTTCCTCTGTGTGGGGCTCAATGCAAGTTCTTGCCTTGTAGGGTAAGGATGATTCTGAGAAAAGTCAGAAATCAGCCCAGAACTACATGGGAGGACTTGGTCAATGACTTGAAAATAGCTTTGATCACAGTCTCAAACATTACCATTAGTAACACACTACACCATCATGGATTAAAATCCTGCAGGGCATGCAAGGTTCCCCTTCTCATGCCAGCACATGTCCAGGCCCATTTGAAGTTCACTAATGACCATCTGGATGATCCAGACGAGGCATGGGAGAAGATCATGTGGTCAGATGAGACAAAAATAGAACTTTTTGGTATCATCTCCACTCGAAGTGTTTGGAGGAAGAAAAAGGAAGAGTACAACCCCAAGAACACTGTCCCATCCATGAACCATAGTCGGAGAAATATTATATTTTGGGGGTGCTTTGCTGCAAAGAAGACAGGATGACTGAATCATATTGAAGGGAGGAAGGATGGGGTCATGTATCACGAGATTTTAGCCAACAACCTCCTCCCCTCAGTAAAAGCATTGAAGATGGGTCGTGGCTGGGTCTTCCAGCATGACAAGGACCCAAAACACACAGCCAGGGCAATTAAGGAGTGACTCCGTAAGAAGAATTTCTAGGTCCTGAAGTGGCATAGCCTGTCTCTAGTCCTGAACCCAATGTAAAATCTTTGGAGGGAGCTGAAACTCAAACCGAAAACCTGAAGGCTCTGAAGATCTATATGGTGGAGTGGGCCAATATTCTTGCTGCGTTGTGTGCAAACTTAGTCAAGAACTACAGGAAACATCTGATCTCTGTAATTGCAACCAAAGGTTTCTGTACCAAATATTAAGTTATGTTTTTCTATTTTTTTTTCTATAAATAATTATTTCATGCAATAAAATGCTAATTAATCATATAAAAATCATACAATGTGATTTTCTAGATTTTTTCTTAGATTCTGTCTCTCAAAATTGAAGTGTACCTACGATAAAAATTGCAGACCTTTCTATGCTTTGCAGGTGGGAAAACTTGCAAAATCAGCAGTGTATCAAATACATTTTTTTCCCCACTGTATGTGATACACATCATAATCATCCCAGTCACAGAAAACTTTTCTCTAAAATGAAACTTTCCATATTAATGCTTGAAAATATTAAACTGCAACATCAACGACCAGAACGTTTCCATCTTATAACAATTGTTCTGGAAGAAAGCATATGATTCTTGTGAATGTTAAATAAAGTGAATTTACTGCTCAGCATTGAAGTGGTTCTTTGCTATAATTATCTAGCACAATCTCTTTGTCTGACTCTGAATCTGTAAATAACTAAACTTTAGTATCTCACATTTGATATCGCTGGTTGAGGAATTATATGATGTGCGAAAATAACAACATTTGCAGTTCTTGTAAATCTCATACAGATGAATGTGCATAAAGCAGCTAAATTGTAAAATTTATTATTATTTGAAAGCGCATTAAATTACGTCTTTATTCTTTAGTTCAGAAACCATGAACATTATGCTGATGAGATCAGATCCACAGCTGGCAAATGACAGGAACAAATGCAAAGTATACTTGATAGATGGTATTGCTTTTCAAGAGGCATATTTCTGAAGGCTCAACAAACGCTTCTATATTATGAAAATTTGGAGAACTAAAAGTCTTCTTAAAATATCTAACATAAAATTAACTGCATTGCTGTTAAGACTCTATCTGACGGAGCATGTCCTAGTCCTACGTTCTGCATGTAGTACACAGAAATCACGTAAGCTCCTGCCCAAGACAAGCAGTCAGCTTCATTTCCCTCAGCAGTTGGACACTGCCAAAAACACAATATTAATCACTTGAGAAGAATTACTTTTCAAATTTTCAACGCAAAAAGACACACTAATTACATTTGTATTTGAATGATTTGATAAGTAATGCTGAGCACAGATGTACAGCAGTGAATATTATGTGGACCGGAAATCACATACAGCTCTCATTTCCATTCTGTGTTGTAATACTATCCTTATTCAATATTTTATTATTTTATTACGTTTTGAATAAGTATTTATTTTATGAATATAATATTTTCGTGAAGCAGATTGCAGGATGATTTTCAAAGTAAGGTCTACTTTTGGAGCGGTGGATACCTAAAAATATCTTCTTTTACAGTACAAGTATCTTGGGACCAATGTTCTTTTTAAGATGAATCTGTCACAAGGTATTTATTATTTAATCTGAGAGCAGCATAACGTACAGACAAAGACCCTCATTTCTGTGATGTTTCACTTACTGGGCTGCTTTATGTAGTTTTTTCAGGATTCCAGTTGTCCTTCTGCAGTTTGACCACTAGTGGCTGCTATTGTTCACCTTAATAATTGTGCTGCAATCCCACTCCTTACCACTGGAGGCTGCTTGTTGTGTTCTGCAATTGCCCTTTACTAAGATGGCAGATTCTGAACCTTTGGGATCCATCTTGTTTCCTGTTTGTGTTAGAACCTTGCTCTTAGGTTTTTTCCTTTGCTGGTCACATGACCTTGTTGGCCTATTTAATCCTGCTCCGCCCTTCTGGCTTTGCTGGACTTCATTGTATAACTACTTTCTAGCTAGCCTGTGCTCTGTATCTACTCTGTTAGTTTGCTTGGTCTACGGACCTCTGTGTTCTTTATATTTTGTTTGTTCGTCTGTCTGCTACTATTTCTGTTAGGAGGTGTCCCATTTTCCTCCCAGTCCTTAGTACTTGTAGGGATTCCTTCCCCACATCTATAGGTCTCCGTACAGACTAGCTTAGGACTTTAGCAGGTCTGATCGCAGGATCAGGTCCCCTGTTACATCGTAGGGATCAAGCTGAGTTCTATCGTAGGGACAGATCTCCTCTCTTTCCTTAGCTCTGGTAGCAGAACATAACAGTAAGTCCAGCCTGCAAATTCTCTAAGGAAAGATTTTTCTGTTCCATCATGGTGTCGGTTCAGGATTTGGCTCATCGCCTGCAGGGACTCTCTCTGGAGGTGGCCGAGCTCCGTCAGCACGTGAGTAACTGTCCTGGAGCACATTTCTTGGAGCCTAAGGTATGTTTGCCGGATTTATTTTTTGGTGAACACCGAGAATTTTTTTCATTTAAAAATGCTTGCTTATTGTATTTTCGTTTGAGACCCAAGTCCTCTGGGGATGAATCCCAGCGCATAGGGTTCATAATGTCACTTTTGTGCAAAGAGCCTCAGGAGTGGGCCTTTTCTTTGCAACCTAGTGATACATGCTTCAGATCAGTGGATAGTTTTTTTTCTGCTTTGGGACTATTATATGATGATCCTGACCATGTCGCATCAGCTGAGACTGAGTTGAGACGTTTGAAACAGGGATCAGGTAATGTGGAAAAATATTGTACTCATTTCCGTCGATGGTCTACTCAAACAGGGTGGAACGATTCTGCTCTGAAAAGTCTATTTCTTGCTGGGTTCAATGAAAGGGTTAAAGACCTGCTAATTGCTTATCCTACACCTGAAGATTTGTAACAGGCTATGCAATTAGCTATACGGGTGGATAGGAGACTGCGTGCAAGGGTTAATGAGAGCAAATCCTCTGCTATGTGAGTTTCTGGTTATGAGAATGTGTGTACTAACAGTGGTGAACCGATGGAGATTGGATCGGTGGCACCTCGCTCTCAAGAAAAAGATCGCAGATTTTTTGAAGGCTTGTGTTTCTATTGCGGAAAATCTGGTCATTTGATTAAAGGCTGTGAGCTTCGTATGAAGAAAGAAAAAAAAATGGTCAGTCATGCCCGTATTGCCTGTTTAAATTCCAAGGGTGTATTTTTAGCTGCTTCCACGATTTCTCAGGAAAAATTAATGGAATTTCGGGTGTTTGTTGATTGTGGGTCTACTCTGAATGTAATTGATGGGGGATTCTTGGAAAGACTCAATTTAAAACCCGAACCTTTATCATCCCCCATTGCTGTGGTTTCTGTGGATGGTTCCCCTTTGAAGAATATTACTCTCAAGGTCTGTGAATTTCCTCTCACTATTAATGGTGTTCACCATGAGAAATTGGATTTGGTAGTTTTGAATAACTTGCCTTCTCCAGTAATATTGGGATTGCCCTGGTTAAAATTTCACAATCCTGTACTGGATTGGTCTACCAGTGAAATTAAATCCTGGAGCCATAAATGTTATGACAAGTGTTGTAACGGGCGTATTGCAGCTTTGGATAGGGGAGAATTGCCTGTTCCTATTCAGGATTTTTGGAGAGTTTTTTCTGAGAAGGAATCACAGGTTTTGCCTCCCCATAGAGACTATGATTGTTCTATTGAATTTGTCCCTGGAGCAACTCTTCCTAAAAGTCGTTTATTTAACCTTACTATTCCTGAGAGGAAAGCTTTGGAGGAATACATACAGACAAGTTTGGCCGCCGGTCACATTAGGCCCTCTAAGTCTCCTGTGGCGGTTGGATTTTTTTTTGTAAAAAAAAAGGACGGCGGTTTACGTCCTTGTCTGGATTTTCGTGAGATTAACAAAATTACTGTACGCAATCCTTACCCACTGCCATTGATTCCTGATCTGTTTAACCAGTTAATGGGGGCCAAGTGGTTCTCTAAAATTTACCTTAAGGGGGCATACAATCTGTTGCGCATGAAGGAGGGTGACGAATGGAAGACTGCTTTTAACACTCCTGTGGGTCATTTTGAGAATCTGGTTATGCCTTTTGGTCTTACTAATGCTCCTGCATTTTTTCAGAATCTTATTAATGACATCCTTAGACCTTTGATCGGCAAAAATGTGGTTGAGTATTTGGATGACATTTTGATTTATTCGCCGGATCTGGAGTCTCATTGGCGGAGCGTACGTGAGGTATTACAGTTGTTAATGGACAATTCGCTTTTTGCTAAGCTGGAGAAATGTGAGTTCGTTGTACAGAGAATTAGTTTTTTGGGTTACATTATCTCCAGCGAAGGTTTTGAGATGGACCCGGTTAAAGTTCAAGCTGTACAGGAATGGCCTAGGCCTATTGGTTTGAAATCGATACAGAGGTTTTTAGGTTTCGCCAATTATTACAGAAAATTCATAAAAAAATTTTCTAGTATTGTCAAACCTCTGACCGATCTCACCAGGAAAGGTGCTGATGCGGTTCAGTGGTCTTCTGAGGCCATTGAAGCTTTTGTGTATCTCAAGGAGAGGTTCACCTCTGCTCCCATCCTTATGCAGCCTGATGTGACTAAGCCGTTTTTGGTTGAGGTTGATGCTTCCTCTGTGGGGGTTGGCGCAGTATTGTCTCAGGATAACAGGAATGGATTACATCCCTGTGCCTTTTTTTCAAAAAATTTTTCGGAGACTGAACTGAATTACGATATTGGTAATCGGGAATTATTGGCTATTAAACTCGCATTTGAACACTGGCGCCACTTCTTGGAAGGTGCAGAATTTCCCGTTCAGGTTCTTACGGATCATAAAAATCTGATTTATCTTGATGCTGCCAAGCGCCTGAATGCCCGTCAGGCTAGGTGGGCACTGTTTTTCTCGCGGTTTAATTTCTCCGTTACTTACATCCCTGGTAATAAGAATGTTAAGGCGGATGCCTTGTCTCGCAGTTTTTCTCCCATAGTCGGTGCTGAGAAAGAGGAGAACATTTTACAAGAAGGTGTTGTGATAGCTGCTTTGGACTCTGTTTTGGAAGATGAGATTCTTAAAGCACAGGAGAATGCCCCATCTAACACTCCTCATGGGAGGTTGTTTGTGCCTGGGACCTATAGGAGAGATTTGTTTGTTGAGTGTCACGAATCTCGGTTGGCAGGTCATCCCGGAATCTCTGAGACCAAGAGACTGGTGGGTTGCAGTTTTTGCTGGCCTGGATGGCAGAAGGAAGTCATTAAGTGGGTGCGTCAATGTACTATATGTGCTAGATCTAAGTCCTCACATACTCCTGCTGCGGGGTTGCTTTGTCCTTTGGAGGTTCCCAGTGCTCCTTGGACACATTTGGCTATGGACTTTATAACTGACCTTCCCCCCTCTGAGGGTTTTACTGTCATCTGGGTGGTCGTGGACCGTTTTAGCAAGATGTGTCACTTGATTCCCTTCGTCAAACTGCCCTGCGCTAAAACTCTCGCTAAGGCCTTTGTCAAGGAAATTGTCAGACTTCATGGTGTTCCTACTGACATTGTTTCTGATAGGGGTCCTCAGTTCGTGGCTCGTTTTTGGCGTGCCTTTTGTGACAGGTTGGGAGTTCATCTGTCGTTCTCGTCCGGATATCATCCTGAATCTAATGGCCAGACAGAAAGGAAAAACCAGGATGTTGAGCAGTTCTTGCGTTGTTTTGTGGCAGACAATCAAGAGGGGTGGTCTGAGTTTCTGCCACTTGCTGAATTTGCTCTGAACAATCATACATCTTCTTCTGCTGGTTGTTCGCCTTTTTTTTGTTGTTCTGGGAGACATCCGTCGTTTGGGTCGTTCTCCAAGTTGGGATCTGCCGTGCCTGAGGAGGAGAATTTTTCCGGTGATTTGGAGAGAGTTTGGACGGATGTGCGTGGTAATCTTCAGGAGGCCAACAGAAAATCTAAAGACTACTTTGATAGGAAACGACAGGAGGTTTTGTTCGCTGTTGGTGACATGGTTTGGTTGTCCTCTAGGAATCTGCGGTTGAGGATTCCTTCTAAGAAATTGGGTCCCAAGTTTGTAGGGCCCTTTAAGGTGCTTCAGGTTGTCAACCAATCTGCTGTTAGGTTGGAGGTTCCTACCTCCTGGAGAATTAATCCGGTATTTCATGTCTCTCTGTTAAAAAAAGCTGTTGTGTCGGATGGTGATGCCTCTGCCTCTGTTCCTCCGGTGGTGGAGGACAGGGAATATGAAATTTCTCGCATCATTAACTCTAGACGATATAGAGGTAGTTTGCAGTATCTTGTGGCCTGGAAAGGTTTCGGACCCGAGGATAACTCTTGGGTGAGGTCAGATGATGTTTCCGTGTCCAGACTTATCAGAGCGTTTCACAGGAGATTTCCTGATAAGCCTGGTCCTAGGGGATCCGGAGGATCCTCTTAGAAGGGGGGGCACTGTTAGAACCTTGCTCTTAGGTTCTTTCCTTTGCTGGTCACATGACCTTGTTGGCCTATTTAATCCTGCTCCGCCCTTCTGGCTTTGCTGGACTTCATTGTATAACTACTTTCTAGCTAGCCTGTGCTCTGTATCTACTCTGTTAGTTTGCTTGGTCTACGGACCTCTGTGTTCTTTGTATTTTGTTTGTTCGTCTGTCTGCTACTATTTCTGTTAGCAGGTGTCCCATTTTCCTCCCAGTCCTTAGTACTTGTAGGGATTCCTTCCCCACATCTATAGGTCTCCGTACAGACTAGCTTAGGACTTTAGCAGGTCTGATCGCAGGATCAGGTCCCCTGTTACATCGTAGGGATCAAGCTGAGTTCTATCGTAGGGACAGATCTCCTCTCTTTCCTTAGCTCTGGTAGCAGAACATAACAGTTTGGGTATACTTAAAGCCTCATGGATCTCTCACTCATAGCTTGAGTATTGTGTCTTGCTGTTATCCTAGTTTACAGTCTCCAAGCTCCTGAATATCCCTACCTAGATTGTTCTCACCTATCTACAGATTGTTTCCTACAACTCCTTCTGTTAACTACAAGAACTTCTAGTACTGCTTGCTGTTCCTGCTCATGCTCCTTTGGCCACTGGTTTCCAGCAGTACTATGCCAGTATCGTAACAGGTTTTGATAAAATCACTGTATTATCAAAAGTGAAAAAAAAGATGGAAGGAGCTCACGCTTGTACTCTCTCCCCGACACCGCACAATTATTGAAGTCTAAACCTGAACCTGAGATTCAGGAGCTCTAAACCGAGGTGCCTGTTATGTCTACGTGGGTGGAGTGTCACTTCTAAGTTGTCAGTTACTAGAAAAAGTTCATATTGGTCACAAAGATGAAGTCACATTTTTGAAATACGTTTTCCTTTAAGAAAAATATTCAGATTTGAGAGTCCTCAGTGGTTGATACCTTTTAATGGCTAACTGAAAAGATGGTAACAAATTGCAAGCTTTCGAGATTACTCAGGTCCCTTCATCAGGCATAGTATACCACAAAATCTGAAGAGTCACAATTTTATACACAATAAGACACACAAGAAAAAAAAAAATGCAATAGGTAAGACAGGTGATGAAAAGCAGAGTTATTATGGAAGAGATAAACAGTTCTAGCTATAAATATTTTAGCAGTTAATAGATAAGGAGTGTGAAGGTTTTATTTTCCTGTGTCCAGTGTTGTGATGGCCTCACAGGTCTGAGGATCACATTCCTTAGTTGATGTAGAATGACATAAATCCATGCGACACATTCATTCCTGCTCTGAAAGTGTTTAAGGCCATCATCAGTTTATATTCTGAAACTCTCTGAGATTTGAAGTTACCTTTTAATACTAGTAATTTCATATCTTTTATGCTGTGACCAGGGGAACAAAAATGCTTGGCTACAGGCAGATCTATTCTTTTTTCTTTTCCTTTTCCATTCCTTTTAGAATTTAGCAAAATTGCAGCTGGACGCCAAAAGCAAATCGACAAAAATTATAATTTGCCTGAATCCACATTTTGGGAAATTCTAAATTAATTTGAATAGGTTACAATTGATTTTCCCATCTCTAGAAATTACAAAGGATACTATTAAATATATAATCTGGGGGGCGAAATTATATATGCACTATGCATTACAAGTTCTCTAAAGCTGTCACTATTTAACTAAAATTTGCCACCCATCTGGAAATTTCTGGACAGTGCTGCAAAGATAGAGACATTATTTCCACCATCTGCAAAATAAATTAACAAGTCTGTTTTTTTATGATGCTGGAGAAGCATGTGCAAATTACTGTGATTGCAATGATCATCATTTTACAGTTCACAGTAACTGTTATTAATTTCTCCATATCTGTATTCAGGGTTGTAGACATATCACTTATAATCTTTATTATTCATTATGATTTTCAAATGTGGCTGTAAAAGTGATTGCCTGGCGATGATTTTTAAATATGTTACCAAGAAAAAAAAGGAAATAAAATTGCTGGCAGTCCTGAAAACATTTAATAACATATTTTGTCTGATCATATGGTTGCACAATATATTGCTGACTCTTTTTGCATATTATCTTGCTCTAGTTTTTGCCTTAGAATTGATCCTTCAATTTTATTTTATTGAACTAATTGATTCGACATAAAAAAAGCATATGTATATTGGAACTATTAATCAATACCTGTTATGTTAGCAGAACATATTTGTCTTTCTGCTCTGAATATGTTTGAATAGTTTGATTGGCTTTTTTTATCCCTGATACTTCTTAGTCCAGTGATTAGGATGTAACTAGCGAGGGGGACATGAAGGTTAACATATAGGATAAAAAAGGATAAGTAAAATCATTAGAAGGTAATATCAATGTCAACTTTATAAATGTTTGAAAATTGGGACCCAACCAGGTTGGTAAAATGTATTGGCAACATATCTTAGAAAGTGTTATATTACTTGTTCAAATTGATCTGCTTGCTTCTTCCTGAAGCTGTATGGTTAATTATTGATTATCATTATTTAACTTTCCTATTACCCGTACTACTTTGGTCTAATAACTGTGGACAGGACCAGACAAAGGCTGATGGGGGCTCTTAGGCAAAAATTTTGGCTAAAGCCTATGATAAACAAGTCTAAAAATAAACCTAAAAATAAAATTAGACCTAGATTAAACCCTGAAATGAATTCATATTCTAGACTTCTAAAGAACTTTAGTCCCCAGATATGTCCCCAAGTAATAATAATTAGAGGTCAAACTCTAAATTTTTTGAACCTCAAGCCCCATTGATAAATCACTTCAGAATCCAGACCAGACCTCTTAGATAATTTCAGACTGCAAACTAGACCCTCTAAATCACTTCAGAATTCAGACCAGACCTGCTAAATCATTCCAGAACCTAGACCAGCTGACTTAAATCAATTTAGGTCAAAGACGAGATTCCTAAATCAATTTTGAAGCAAGAGCATATCCCTTAATCACTAAAAAACCCAGTCTAGATACACTAAATTAATTTAGATCATGGACTAGACCACTCAGTTTACTTACCTTTAAGAACTCTTGGGTCTTCTTCACCTCAAGACACAATAGGTGCAAATCTTAATGGAGCATATTTTGGTGGTTGCAGAAATGTAAAAGAGAGAAGAGTGGCAGGCAATGGGGGTAATATAACTCATTGTTTTAGAGTTTAAAAATATATATATAGTAGGATCACTGGTTTAGTATGTGTAAAGTATCCAAAACAGAAGAGAATGTTCTTTACTGATAGAAGGTTTTTTTATTGTAAGAGTGCAGTCAGACGGCCGTATAATATGGCCGTCGAACGCATCGCAATGCTCGGACTGGCCGGTGGCTTTCCCGACTCAAATGTGACAGCATGTATTTCTATGTAGCTGTCACGCTCGGATCAGAAGAGCCACTGGCCAGTCAGTTCACTATGATGCAATCGTTGTCCATGTTATATGGCCCTTATACAGTAAAAGTAGAACACACAATGGTAATCACCAATTCAGTTCTTTTCTTCATAATTTCACTATATCATACAGATTTTTTGCAGAGGATGGGGAAAATTATGTCAAATTTTGTGGTCTCTTATGTTTCTACGAGCTTCATAGCAGTAATAAAGTATACTCAAAAGTATATTCAAAGGAATAAAAATATGCTATATGCTGTAATTCAGGATATCGCTGTAGACTTTTAATTTTTTTATTATATCAGAATTTTTATATTAAAAATATTACTTTCTACATTTGTGTTTTTTTTTTCAATTGGTCCTAGCACAGATTTAAAAGTATATACAGTAAAAAGTGAATTTCTAGGTAAAAGATTTGCATATTTTAAGTGTTGTGAATGGACTGTATGGTGTTACTAAACATTAAAGGAAATCTGTCAGCAGGTTTTTGCTATGTAATCTGAGAACACAATAATGTTGGAGCGGAGACCTTGATTACAGTGATGTGTCACTTACTGGGATGTGTTTTGCTGTTTCAATACAATCAGTGTTTTAACAGAGGGAGATTATCAATGCAAGACAACTGAGCTTGCGTATCCTAGTCCAACCAATCCCCCACCTTCTCACTATACATTGTACACAGAAAGCTGTGATATGATCGGGTTATACACAGCTCAACAACTGAGTTTTACTAGATCTGCAGCAGAGAAAACTGTGACACTCTCATAACTCCTGCGTCCAGTAAACTAAGTAACACATCGTTGGAATCAGGATCGCTGTCTCTACTTGATGCTGATGTTAGATTACATAGCAAAAACCTGCTGACAGATTCCTTTTAAAAGCTTAGGCTTAAATTGTAGTGATATACAATGGAGTTATTGTCTTTTTCAATTAAATGTATGTTTCAATGACCTTATAACAGACTAGAAAACACAATGCATTATATTTAAATTAACTTTAATAAGAAATACAAAAAGAGAATATTAAGCAAATACTGTAATTTGAAATAGCAAGCAAAGGTGATACATTAAAACAGTTTATCACTTGTGTTAACGTTTCTTTGAACAAGGTCACAAATTACAGAATATGTCCATTTCTTTTTTTTCCATAATTACATATGTAAAAATAAAGAAAATTTGATCAGGAACCTTAAATGTCAATGATACATTGGGTTCTCATTAATTATAAAGAACATTTACACACTATTATTAAACAACTGCTGTATACACTTGCTTGTTTGTCTCAAATAGCAGGTTCATTGTTTTTTGGCATTTTTTGTTGTGTTCTTAGATCATTAGTTAGACATAAAACATGCACTTTACACAAGAACATAATATAGAATTACAAGCTGTTATAACTAAGGGCAATAATTACAGTATCTTTTTTTTGTAACATTCCATTTACCGTTTACATGGTTTGGTTTACATATATACAGGATTGGTGTATAAGAAAAAAATAATAATTCCAAGGACTAATTTAGTAAAGTGTCTAGTGAAGAGAGGTACAGGAATGTTAAAATATCAACCAAAACAACATTATGATATCTTATAGAGCATTGGATAGAACTGTTTCATGTTCTTTTTCATTTCATTACATATAATAAAACCTATAGGGAACCCGTCAGGTCTCCCGACTGTCTGCAACTGCAGATTATCAGTATGGGTGCAGATTTCTTTCATCTGGTAAGGTATTTTGAGTGTGTAGATGAAATTAAGATTGTCCAAATTCACTGACCTTTATGCACCAGAAATGCCGCAGTGTTTCTAACATGAATTCTTTTGTGTATGTTATCATGATTTTATATACTTACCAATAAATTATAATTTTATGTCCTTGCAGCTGGATTATCTTTCATTTCTGCATGTGGCGAGCTGGATTTCTTTGCTACATTTTATGTGCTTCCCAACCATGTAATATTTCATGAATGTATTTTAATCATGCAGTGTCAGTTATGCTAATGCGCAGGACTAGTCCAGCAGGGCGTCTCTTCCCCCCGGCTAGTCCTTGCTTGAAGCTTCTAATCACTCCGTTGTGGGCATGAATGACAGCATACATAATGTGGAGTGTATGCAGGATTTCCGTCATACTCATGGAGCCATAATTAAAAGATCAACAACAAGAATTCTATAGGTAAAGAACAGCCTTGGCGGACTAGTCCTGTCTTATTAGCATAAGCAATGCAATTGACTTAAACTACAATTTTTAAACACTGCCACATTAGTAAGCACATAAAATATTTTATCAGATTAAAGAAATCCCCATGCATAATACTATAGGAGTAATTGGGGACAGTCAGGAGACCTAACAGATTCCCCTTAATTAATTTTATAATACACTTCCCTATTAAAATTTACCTTCTACTTTATATTTATAAAATACATAAAACAATATTAATATACAGCTTTTATATACTCCTTCCATATATGTGTATATATTTATATATATATATATATATATATATACTGTACTACACATGGCTGTCAGCATCAATCACTTTGTACCCAATAGCTACTGCAATGCAATGGTGAAGGTCTTTTCAAAAGTAAGAGTGAAGAATTTTTGAGAATCAATTACTATTTAGAAAATTGTTAGAAATGATGTGTCCCAACATATTGATAGAATGTTTTGCCAACGCGACAAAGTAACAACAGCACATTAACTACTGGCTTTTAAAACATCATGGCTCATTCACACTAGTGTTTTTTGCAACAAGGATTTTTTTTTTTTTTCATGTGCAGCTAATCCAAAATAATAAACAAAATATCAGTTTTAGATGTCAAAGGACATCAGGGAATCATTTAGTTATGAATTTTATGTTTTATACCTGCAGGGATGAATACATTTTGAACTACATGTGAAATGGTTTGCAGATACCAGAATATCTTTTAAATTCTAAAACAACAAACTATTTGTTCTATGGACTCAGTACTAACTTGTTACTTGTATGTAGTAAGTCTAATATAGCTTATCCTTACAAGATGAGAGTTAGCTGGCCTCCTCTGCTTCACATTGTGATTCTTCAGTTGCCTTTCACTCTTTTGCTAGATGTCTTAAGTTCATTTCTATGGATATTTTTTTTTATCAACTTCCAATATGATGGTATTAAACAACTGTTCATCGTAAACTGTACTTTATTTCAGAATACAATATTTGCTTCATAATACAGGGAGACAGAATATAATCTTTAATGGCCTCCCTTGTAAAAGAAAACAAGCACTAACAAGTCTATTCCTACTGGCAGTTCTTTCACTAAGCCTATACTAATCTATCCCATGAATTCCATTCATTGCATTTACTACACTACAATGTGCAAATTGTCTCTTCAGAGAGGACGAGGACATGAACTCTAATGCCAACTATTGGAAGCAGCAATCCTTAAAGTCAATATCGACCCTGTAACGAGCCTTGTAATATGACTTAGGATAAAAGCCACACCAGAATCTCTATTTGCAGACACATGTTTCGGGGTGTTGCCCCTCATCAGTGCAAAATATGAGATCTCATTTGGCAAGGTGAGAGGCTGTGGACTAGGGGTAACATTTTTCCTGTTGGAGAGTGACAGTGATTTTGTTCTTTTTTATCTATGTGTACTAGGATGAGTAATGAAAAAAATATTCATAGTGAATGGGAACACTTAATCTAATTCACTTTATTCTGTTTTTTTTGCTGTGATAAATCTAATTATATCCCACCTTAGAACACCCTTATTAATATTGTACTCGCTGTTCTTTCCTCTAACATCATGCTGGCACTATCAATCAACACCAAAGTTGAGACATTGAGGTTTAATGATGATGGCATTAACTTGCCCACCCACTCAATGGGCACTGCAAACCTATATTTGCAAGACTAAAAGTTAATTTTCTTGCCTATGCTAAGTCAACCTATTCCAAGAAGAAATGGTTTAGTACAGCGAAACCTCTTGGCAGACTGGCATCCTCTCATTGAAGTGTTTTTCAAGAAGTTCTGCCCTGCTAAAGAAAAAACCTAAAACTTTCCAGCCTGCACAATAACATAATAATTAATGTGATGTGATGTTGTAGCCATAGTAGGGCAACACTGGCAGGGGAAATAATTATGCTTGTAAAAGATTTTTACATGATCTATTTTTTACAGAATATTGATTTTTAGGGCTCGCTCACATGAGTGTATAACTCGGACGAGTGCTATGCAATGCAATGTTATACTATGGGGCAGTGCTGATCGGCGATTTGGCATGAGAAAACAATCACAGCATGCTGTGGGTGCATCTGGTGATCGGATCATGTGCACCCATACAAGTCTATGGGTGCGTGTAAAACATCGGACTGCAATCTGATGACATCCAAGTTCAGTCCTATGTATATGCACAGGAACAATGGAGAAGATGGAAAAATTAAGTTCTCCATCTTCTCCTCACCTGTGCTGTGATTCTCTCATGCGAGAGAATTGGATCACAGTAAGATGACACTTGGCTAAAACTCTGACAGAGTTTGATCCGAGTGTCATCAGCATAATAAGCCCGATTCTATCACAAAAGAGAATATACGCTAGTGTAAGCGAACCCTAAAACTGTTTAAAGTACCACTCTAGTGATTTTTTTTTCCTTTCGTAGAGATCACGTGTATAAGTGTTATGAACGAAGTAATATATTCACCAGTCGCTATCTTCTCCCAGTTTCAGGTACGATCCTACAGCGGTTGCTGTGTGGAGCAGAGGTGGTGACTTTTTGAGTTTTCTCAATGTAAGTGTATGAGACTTAGAATGAGGCCACAGTGCCTTGTTCTGAGTCTCATAGACTTAGATTGAGAGAGTAACTGCCGATCCACACAGTGATCCGGCAGGTGATGGAGATAGCCACATTGTGCCATAAAGGACCAGATCACAACTGAAACTGGGAGAAGATGGCAACTGGTGAGTATGTTACTAGCTTCATGACACTTACATACATGATATCTAACAAAGGGGTAAGTAAAAAGTCACTGGGGTGGTACCCTAAAGCATATTTCCAATTAAACAAAGAAAAAACAAGTATATTGCATGATTTTTTTTCCGAATTTTTGTACTAAGGAATTTTTCTGTTAAAGCTCAGACCGGCTTAGTCTGTGATGCAGGTTGATCTTAACTTGACAGCCTTCTGCTCTGTATGCTCGGTGTATGCTAGTGTACCAATTTTAGTGGTAGAGACATATAATTTTACAATGTTATCTTCTGCAGAGAATACAGTAGTCTAGGAATCAGAACTCGAAAATGTGAAATTGGAGGTAAAATTCCAAACGCTAAACAACTGTCTTTGTACTTAGCGAATAAGTATTCATCGCTGTCTTGATTTTCAGACTTTGTTTAATCTCATAGGTAAGTAGATTTTTTTTCCAATGTGAGGAACAAGATAGAGAAGTGCACTTTTAACCAAGACTAACAAAGATTTTTCCTATTAAGATATGCATTATATTATTTATTTATACTTGTAAATATAAATTACATTTGTGATACTTTTTAATTTTACAAATTTGCAAGTTTGTAAGACCTAAAATAAATTTCACTAAAATTTATTTTATCATTAGTAAAAATTAGTAAACTGATCTATTACTTCAGACTATGGAATACAATTGGGCAATCAAGTTACAAATTATTCTTTAAAACTTACTGGGTGGATCTCAATTGTGTCAAATGTTATTGTTCTTAATGGTGGCATATAAGCTACATATTTTTATATCTTATTCCTACTAGAGAGATAGAGTAGTAATCCAAAACCATAAATAATAATGACCAAAGTTTATTTCAATAAATATAGATTGAACAAACGGGCAATATTCAAATTTAAAAAATAGCAAGGACACAGGTATTGGAGTGCTAGGTCCACAAGCCAGTAGTGGATAGGATTAGAAAATTAGTCCCTATAGTTATTTCATAAAACATAATTTGAGCACTTTCTAATATAGTGTGTATTAGTTACACAACATAAATCCCAAAAACATACAAAATGCCAGTGCATACAATGTGGGACTTAATCATCTATACACAATACATACACAATCTGGCATAGTTCAGTGATGTGTGTATATGCATGCAAACCATGCATATATATACTCATGTGCATGACATTATAAGAGACATGTAAACATTAAGGCCCCGAGAAAGCCCACGAGAAACGCGCGTTGGGGCTGCGCTAGTGTGTGGGTCCAAACGGGTCACTTATGGGTAAGGTGCAATATGCCTTATTGTTTACATGAGAAACCTATAAGAATTGTCCGACAAACCGGCCATATTAAAAATAAACCTTTATTGAAACACAGTATGTGGTGGCACAAAAGAAAAGAGCATCCACTACACAGCACAGGTAGACCAAAAAAATATATATATGTAAATCTATAAGTAGTCAAAGCAATTTAACACAAGCCAGATCAAGCACTAGCACATCAATGTATATATACATATATGTATAGAGGTGTCAGAAAAAATCAAACTGACACTAGATCAGACTGTCTAAATGATTACATCCATTAAGTCAAATAGTATGCATAAATATATAGAGTAGAACAATATCAATGTGAGGTTGGATGTGTCAAAAGACGGCTAATGAAACAGTATATAGTATGAAGATACAATTACCTCGCACAACTATAAAGGCTTGAGTCGCTGGCCCAGCTTGTGCTCCTGCTATGTATGTGGGGTGAGCTGTCCACATACATAGCAGGAGCACAAGCTGGGCCAGCGACTCAAGCCTTTATAGTTGTGCGAGGTAATTGTATCTTCATACTATATACTGTTTCATTAGCCGTCTTTTGACACATCCAACCTCACATTGATATTGTTCTACTCTATATATTTATGCATACTATTTGACTTAATGGATGTAATCATTTAGACAGTCTGATCTAGTGTCAGTTTGATTTTTTCTGACACCTCTATACATATATGTATATATACATTGATGTGCTAGTGCTTGATCTGGCTTGTGTTAAATTGCTTTGACTACTTATAGATTTACATATATATATTTTTTTGGTCTACCTGTGCTGTGTAGTGGATGCTCTTTTCTTTTGTGCCACCACATACTGTGTTTCAATAAAGGTTTATTTTTAATATGACCGGTTTGTCGGACAATTCTTATAGGTTTCTCTCGTAGGTTAATCCGATGGTCTAATATTTTAGTCCACGGTGATATAGTCTGTATAATGTGGATATTCAAGGTTAATGTCCTACAGAAATATAAGTATATATCATCTGTTTTTCCATTGCAATTCTCTTATTGTTTACATGTCTCTTATAATGTCATGCACATGAGTATATATGCATGGTTTGCATGCATATACACACATCACTGAACTATGCCAGATGGTGTGTGTATGGTGTGTAGATGAAGTCCCACATTGTATGAACTGGCATTTTTGTATGTTTTTCGGATTTATGTTGTGCGACTAATATACACTATATTAGAAAGTGGTCACATTATGTTTTATGAAATAACTATAGGGACTAATTTTCTAATATAACATCTTCCCTATCCGCTACTGGCTTGTGGAGCTAGAACTCCAATACCTGTGTCTTTGCTATTTTTTATATTTGAATATTGCCGGTTTGTTTGATCTATATTTATTGAAATAAACTTTGATTATTATTATTTATGGTTTTGGATTACTACTCTATGTCTCTTGTAGGAATAAGTTGCTTCTGAGTATCTAAGAGTATTTTCCCACCTCAGCCTACATATTTGGGGAGTAGGCTGGTCTAATAATCTGATACATATGATGAATGTGTTTTGGATGATATTGATTCTATATTTTTATACCTCTCTATTAGAAATACAGTTTCTGATGCCTAGTCATGAGCTTTAGTTAAGTTGGATATTCTAGTAAATAAAAAATGAATTAACCACCAAGCAGTCTTTTCTAAACTTTTCTAAACTCTTGAACTATTTAAAGAAGATATATTTTTAAATAAATAATGTTTCTCCTTTTATATTGCCTAACTACAGAGTTTCAAGCCAAATGTCATTAGATGTTGGTGTTATTTGTACATTTATAATGTTATTCAGTATGTAAGGGTGTTTTCTACATTCGCTCAACAAAAAAAGAGTAACTGGATAATTTTTTTTAGGTAAAATGTTTGATTTAAAGAGAAATATTAAACTTTGCACTCTCAAACGACAAAATTCTAATGGTTTGGTTGGCATGATAAACCATGATAATATAAATGCTTGGCTGTAATCACAAATATTCAAAAGCCTAGGCAGGAAGTGCAGCAGCCATTTTTTGGGTCATTGTCAGATGATGTGCTTGCTTGCCATATGCGACTGTTCTAAGTGTTTACATTTCTTGTTGAATCATTTTTGTGAAGGGGAATAATTGTTTTTTTAAACTTTAAAAGAAAATTCCCCCAAATCCAGGCATTTAACTTTGACTGTCTACATCACAAAGTGTGATTTTTTTTTTGGAGATCTATTTTATTAGTCAAATTTTACCTGACACAGCAGTATAGCGCTTTGCTGCAGGTCCTAGCTTTTTGATTGTGTACATACCAAGCATTTTTATAAAGTGACTTTTGGGAAGTGGGTTGAATTTTGTTAAAAAAAAAATAGAAAAAAATAGAAAATGTAGACATTTATTTGTGCATGTCTGTATTTGCATACCTGTTTTACTACTCCAATTTGACAACTACATGCCACAAGTATACTGCAGTCTGCTGCCATATTTTGCTTCCCGTACCTGCATTTAATAACTAGCATTTCTTGTTACATAATTTTTTTGGCAAAGTTTGAATAACTGGAGTTTAAAAGATTGTTAAAAATGTATTATAGTGTTGAACAAATGATATGGTAAAATGAAAAGTGTCAATGGCAATATAAATGGATGCGGAACTGTAAAGAAACAAAAACCCATACCATGGCTAAGAATGTGTGAGCTGCTAGCTGCAGTAAAAACACCACCGACAACAACCATCCAGGCAGTACCATTATCAATGACAGGCCACAACTGGCCTCTCTTTCCTCCAGCAAGTATATTGGTAAGGAGGAACCAGAAGGCATTATGGAATACATGGCACATCACTTGTCTCAGTTACAATAAAATGATGTTACATTTAACAGCGACACATTCAGTTGGAGTCACTGTTCTGCACAGAACAGTCTTCCTGACCACAAATGATTAAGAGGGATAATATTTGTCCATTTTTTAATGTAAAAAAATATGAAAAGTCTTTCACTCCCCTGTGTAATTAAATGGACTGGTGGATACTACCAAGTTAGCATCCATTGATGAGGTCAGTTTGACATGATTAAGGCAGTATTTGTGTTGAAAAGTGTAAAAAATGGTTGGATACAGTCTTAGGAGACCTCAGTGTTATACTCATCTTTATGAAATATATTTTTCAGACTATAAGACACATATTTTAATGTACTAGGTTAGAATAGGATGTAATAAATATACTATTAGTGTCTTTCAGCAGTGTGTATTGTACAAACACACAGCTCTGCTACAAATGCACATACATATACACACACAGCTCTGCTACATGCATGTATAGGCGCACACAGTTCTGCTAAATGCACACTACATGCACATATAGACACGCACAGAATATGGATGTGGGCTGGCAGCAATTAAAACTGCAAATCTGTGCCATAAATCCACGGTTCTGTATAAGATTTCTACTAGACATTTCACAGAAAATATAGGACGGATATTTCCAATATGTATTTACTTAGTGTGTGGGACTCTTAGAGCCAAATACATCAGCATAGAAGTAAAAACAAACCTGCTGGATCTGCTCTCAGTGATCAAATTGGTATGTGTTACGGATGCTGCACGACCTGAGCAGCTGAAGGACCTCCTACACAATTAATTTAAGGACCTTTCAAGTCCTGTGATCAGTAACATTATCTGAAAGGTCCTTGAATTAAAAGTATGGATGCTTATTCAGTCTCTCAGTGAGTGCAGCCTCTGTTTAGGTCTTGGTGGCTTCCTCTCCTGTTTTGCACCGTTCACATAGATCAGCGCCAGACAGGAGAAGAGAGGGCAGCTCTCTCTGTTATTCGGAAAAATGCTGCCTCCTGACTATGAGATGCACACAATTTTTAACAAGAGTTTTGCTTGTTAAAAAGTGCGTCTTATAGTCTGAAAGATACGGTAAATCTTTTTATTAGACATTAAATTAAAACCCTGTTTTTTTTTCAGTTGCCATCAATAACTAAATTAAACTTTGACCTGACATATTGTTATTTCATGCAACAGAGAAAGCCTGGCACCATTCATGAAAGCAAATAACTGATTTTTTAGAGTAGAAACAATCCAAAGCAAATTGTGACATTTTGCTCTTATACGGTTAGACCTTCATCAGAAGATGGATTATAATGGTAGAGAAATGAAAAGATTGTAAGCACTGGCGATTTAGCTGCACACTAGTGTGGATAAGCTAAATTGCTAGTTCTTCCTATCTCTTGTATATTCTACCATTATAATCCTTCTTCCAATGAAAGTCTAATTGTATAAAAGCGAAACATCATTATTTCCTTTGGATTTTTACTAAAGTAAAAATGTAATTTAATAAAACCAACCAGGTGTGTATCTCTAGCATACAACAATGCATCACCAATCACAGCTACAGTACTTCTATGGGAGAAGTTGAATATTTTGTTTGTCATAAATACAGATTCTTCACTTGATAACATTTCATAAAGAAGAAAAATAGAAAAAAAAATGTGAAAAGTTATATTATACTGTACTACTAAGTTAGCATTGAGGTGTAAAATTCTACTAAGTTAGTCTTAATTACAAGAACAAAAATGGCCAAGTACTATGCAAACAGCCCTTTCAAAAAGCAAATATCAAGTTAAATGAACATTTATCATATATGGAATATTTACAGATAATTGTTTTCATATATACAGTATATGTTACTTTATACATATATTTATAATAGTATTAATGGTGCTACAGCATCATTTACATTTCTGATGTTAAATTTGGAGTCATCCACTCTCATTCCTATGAATGCAAATGAAAGTAGAGAAGTCAACATTAACGATCTTTTAATAAATGTAATCATGAACAGAAATCATTACATGGTGTAGTAGATAGTCTACATTATACTTATGGACTTAAAGGGAACTGGTCATACAAAATAACACTATTAACCTGCAGATATGGGGTTAATCTGCAGGTTAATAGCATTCTGACCTTGTGCGGCACCCTCCGTGAGAGTCCTCCTGCTAGGAGGAAATGAACTTTATTCCTCAGGATAGGCTCACTCTTTCAATCATAGGGGAGGAGCATGCACTATTTCAGTGACCGCACTGTGTAACTGTGCATCCGGCTCTAACTAACAGTAGGCTCAGCATTAGAGCCGGTTGTCAGTCAGTGCTGGGCACAATTACAGCCATCTCTTTCTATGAACAGTCGTGACTTAAACCGTGCCGACTCCTCCCCTATGAATGCTGATGATGATCGATGAATGATGATGGGGGGAATAAAGTTAATTTTCTCCCGGCAGCGGGGTTCTCAGTGCTGGTGCTACAAGGTGTCAGAATGCCATTAAAATGCAGATTAACCCAATATCTTCAGGTTAATAGTGTTGTTTTACATGACAGGTTCCCTATAAGTGTATGTAGTGAGTATGTATGTGACGTAGTATTATTGCTTGCCAGTAATTATGTATGTTATATTGCACACACCTCAATGGAAGATCCAGATTTAATGTAGGTGTTCTACTTTCAATTACAAATATGAAAATATATATATATATTTATATTTAGCTTTATTTTTATCATATGCATAAAGTGCTCTGCTTCACCTCATGTCCTTTTTTCGCCTGAAAATCAACAATAACATAAAAATGATTGTATTTATAACACTTCACAAACAATGGCAAAACACAATTAAAACCACAAGTGAAAAAGGCAAGATTACTTGACAACTGAGGAGTAACTTAAAGTTCCTCTTCCCTAATCCAAAATCTGTTTTTAGAGCTCTGCAGCTATAACACATTATGTATGATGCTAATCATTGTTGACAGAGATCTTTCATGACTAATGTTCTCTATGACTCCTCTGGCAGTTGTTTATCTCCCAGAGAACAAAAGGATCAGCCGTTGGAAATCAGACGAGCCAGATCCTTCTTCCCTCTGAGATTATCTGTCAGAGGAGAGCCAGGAGAACACCATACACAGTCTCATGTGTCTTTAGGGCCCAATCGTGACTGCAACTATTCCACCCTCTAAACAGCTACTACTGCTTACCAGCTGTTGAAAAGGCCCAACCGCAGCAATACTTTTATTAACGATTGTAAATAAATAATATCCAAACATAAGAAACAATAAAAGACAATGTATAATGTTGTTTTGAAAGAAAAAAATTAAAAGAAAAATACAATGCACACAAGGCAATATATTATATATGTCATAAAAAGTGTATCTAGAAGTTAAGCTCTTAACTTAAAGGGGATGTCTACTACTAGGAAAACCTCTTCTCATTTCCCATATTTAGCCCTGTTAAAATAAAAAAGCTTATACTCACCTCCCGTGCTGGTGCCATTCTAGCAGTGTCGGCACTCATGGTCTCTGGGCTTTCGTGAGTTTGTTATGACATATGAGCCCTGTGCCCAATCATCACTGGCGTCACTGTCCCTCCTTCACTGCTGGAACATTTATGGCACCGGAGGTGAGTTTTTGCTTTTTTATTTTAACTGGGCCAAACATAGGGAATGAGAATGGGTTTTGTCCAATTAGTAAACATCTCCTTTAAAAATTGTGTTTTTTTTTTCAGTTAATTTTTTACTTTTACATTTTTTTAATATATTTTTAACATATGTGAATTAAATGGGTTGCCTGCTTTCATCAAACTTCTGCCCGCAGGGGTAAAAGAACAAGCTGAGCTTTAATTACCCTCCCTAGTTCCAGGGCTGTTTGCTTACCACTGTCCTGCTCCCTATTGTTTGGCTGCAGCAGCCACATCAACCAATGGTTGTTTGGCTGCAGCGGGAATGTCGGCCATCAGTGAACTACATCAGCAAAGCTGCTAAGCTCAGTGATTGGTTGCAGTGCAGTCAACGTGACGTTGACACTCCAGCCAAAGAACAGAGCCCAGTGGGCACACAGATCTGGACCCAGGAAGGTTGAATGAAGCTTGGATTGCTTTTTCTACACATAACTGAGCTTTTGGGAAGAAGTGGTGTGAAAAGGAAAAAGCCCCATTCAATAAATACTAATCCATATTTCAAGCACAGTTCCTTGCAACGTCTTTCGACGATGCATTTCTGACCTTGGTAATTATGTTATCATGCAAAGAGAATTATTGAGTTCTAAAAACAAAATTAATTGACATTAGTTTCTGATATCAAAATGTGTACACTTAGTATTCCACTTTATTTATTCTTTATAAATGTATAACACCTATCCATGCTAAAGTTGGAATCCTTTACTGAAAATAGTGAAAAGTTGTGAAGGTTGTTTGCAGTGAAATGCTACTACACATGTCATGTCCAGGTTAAGAAACAATTAAGAAACAATTAGGGCACTTTTACCTTGTAAACTCTCCTGAAACTGTAAATTTACAAAACAGAAAAAATATTCTGTTAATTAAAAAAAATATTTTCTAGAAATTTTCATATTATGTTATAAGTAGAATAAATTAATAGTCATTTGTTGAATTATTGGAAGGTGAGCGACACTTATGATGTCATTTCTGCACACATTTGCTGGAACATGTGCACGATCTGCAAGTATAATGCACCTGATCTATTCACTTGAATAGGTAAAATGTACGATACCTAGATGTGTCCTATTCAACTTACCCACCAGTGTAGCCAAATTAAATTTATTCACTATGTCTAAAATTATAGATGAAGCTATAGGCTCTTATTCATGAAAGCAATTTTGCCAGAATTTTGGCATAAGTTGCTTTGAAAAGTCACTCAAATTTGAACAAAATTAAGCAACGTTTGGGAGTTTCTCCAGCTTCCACCAAAATGGGCAGAACTGAGGAGAAATGGGGGCATGGCACAGTTTATATAATGATGAGCTGTGTCATTTATTATTCTAGAAATCTTACTCTAGTCGTTGACTAGAGTAAAATTCCTGCTGTGGTGCATTGAGTAGCACGCCACCTATCTGCCACTCCTGATTCATTAAAAGAGTGCGCCTCTTAATGAATCAAGAGCATCTGACTCCATATTACTAGTCTTGTCTGGGGACGACTTAACTTGGCTTAGCCTCCCCCATCATCATACATGGGCCAACCTGGGTGTAATTAGACTATTTTGTAACCTATAATCCCCGAGTTTTAGAATCTTTCCTACTACAGAGAAAACACCGATGTAAACATGTCAGTTAAAATGCCGATTGGTCCACTTTGGAATGATAATTTTTCAAAAAAATTTGATAGAATTGTGCAATAATATATACACCTCTAGCTATAAATATTTTCTTAAATCGTGTTATGCAATGCTACCTTTTACAAATTTACTGTAAACTACATTTTATATAAAATAAAATTAAATGACCATCGACTGAACAGAACTGTAGTGCATTTCCACAAGCATATTTTAGCAAAGGTTTCAATGTTTCTGACATACAAATTTCCCTGATCAACTTGTTATATGCCACAACAACACAATGCTACAGAAATTGAATAATTTCCTTTAGTTGTAAAGAAAAATATGAAAATCTTAATAATTTAACATAAAAACATAGTTTTAATACCTTCGGTGAAATGTATGGTACACACCTAGAGTACGGAATTAGGAAGGGCTTTTCGTACATAAGCAGATTGCATTATCATATAAAAGATTAACATTGTAATTAACAAAATAGGATCCCCAAAAAGAAAATCAAAAATTGTTTCTGCAGCCTTTTCTCATATACTGCAATTACACCTTAATCCAAAGTGAAAATACTTTGCGGTCAAAAAGAAGCATTTTTTTTTTCTTTTTAATATGTCAAGACCGCTACAGTATCTATTCAAAGCTCATCCTAGTTAACAGAGCCCCCTCCCCCCTCTTGTTAGATAAGAGGTGCAAACTGTACATGTCAATTCACAAGTTATTCGTCATACATACTAAAACAATCTTTCTCAGTCTGAGAATGCCATGACATCGTTAGCATACAAAGTGCCCATTCTACTTTGAAAGGACAAGCACTTCTATGTTAAGTTCCCGGTTCAGATAAGTAGCCCAATATACAAGATTAAATGTACCAAATAAGAGTGGAAAGACTATCCTAGACATTCTGTCAATTTTACTAACACTGTTGAATGTTTTCTTTGCCTCCTGTGGTTTTGCTTTGTTAGCATCTGCTGTCGCACTTTTTGATATTGTTGGAAGGGCTGAATCCTTAGTGATGTTTGGCGCATAGTTTGCTACAGCTACTGCGTAGGCATTATTTTTCTTAATTACAGATGCTTTCTCTTTTTTCTGAAACAAGAGTAAATGGATTAAAAGCTGTAATTTTTTCAGTGAAAACAAAATACCCCCCAAAATTATTTACATTTAAACTGCATCTTCCAGTATGATCAACCCTCCTAAGCCGTTTACATGAGCATGCAGGTCATAGAAAGCCGAAAAAAAAGATTCTTTTGATATCTGCAATCCAATGTCTTATTCCAGAGTAATCCACATTTTTCTTATATGCAAATTAGCTGTTAAGATCTATGGACCAGACAAAGATCTTCTTGGGAATCTGCCTCCAGACCTTACTGTAAATGAAAGTGAGCGTTACCAGTATGAGACATGGAATGACTGACACTTTACTCCCAAAATACACACTGTTCTAAAGTGAGATGTGAGCTAACATAGTACAGCAGCGTTGAACTTTGTCTCATTACAAACACATTGGTAAGTAGGACAACTGTAAATGTGTGTGTTGTGTTTGTATTGTGACAAGGTTCAACTCTACTGTACTGTGTTAGTTATAATCAGGTACATCTCTATGAGAGGACAAGTGTAAATGTGTTTTAATGAGACGTTACTTTTCCAGTACTCTGGAGGCAGATTCTCGGGGAGATCTGTGTCTGGTCCATAGTCCTGAACAGCTTATTTATATATAAAAAAATGGGAGCATCTCTGGAATAAGACATCATATCGCAGATATCAAGGTATCATTTTATTCAACTTTCTATGACCTACATGCTCATATAGACTGCTTAGAAGGGTTGATCCTACTGACAGATTCCCTTTAAGGGTTTTTAGATGAGGTATTCACTTTCTTGTCTCTATAAAAAAAGAAAAATGTATTAAATATTAAGTAACAAACAATGGAAAGAGAAGATAAGACTTTAGTCAAGATTACATACTGTAAATGTATGATACTGTATAATAGAGATCTCTACATTAATACCTTTACTGTCCTTAATCACCAGGGATACAGAAATTAACCTCCATGAAGATAACTTTGGCTCAAAAACACCAATAATTTGTACCCCTTACCCCCGCCTCTAAAGCCACCAGAGATTTTGAATTAATCATTCACTGTCCACGAGACCACCAGAAACAAACTAACCTTAAAATAACTGTCTGGATGTTGAGGAAAAAAAATAACAAATTTAACTGTTAGAAGGAAATATTCTGAGATAAAAAAAAATCAAGTTCATGGTGCCCCCTCAGTCTCTCCACCTGATTTCAGAGGAGAGAAGGATCAGTACAATGGAAATCTAACTGCCAATGCTTTTGTTCTCCCTGGTGATATGCCAATGCCAGAGTTGTCTGGCAGTGGTTCTTTTATAGAGAACATGGGAATGTTTGCAATGTTATGCTTGGCCAAGTGTTCCTGTTTATGGGGTAGTCAGGAAAGATACTGTAAATGTTGGCCAAATGAGCCAACAGCTCTGTAATATATATAGGGCCTATATAGGAACTTCATTCTTTG
The DNA here is from genome assembly GCF_046119375.1 of Phyllobates terribilis. NCBI lineage: Eukaryota > Metazoa > Chordata > Amphibia > Anura > Dendrobatidae > Phyllobates > Phyllobates terribilis. The sequence goes on along the minus strand of NW_027362761.1, from coordinate 1,083,889,212 downwards.
CATTCTTCCTCTCATAGGCAAAATTATATATCCTCATAAGGGCTCATGCAGACTACCATAAAAATTGAACAAGTGCTATCCGTCGTTTTGACAGATAGCACTCATTGCCATGTTATTCTATGGGGCTGTGAAGATATCCAACTTTTTTCTCGGATAGAAGAACAATATTGCAGCATGCACTATTTGCCTCCGATAATGGATGGCACTCGCCAATTCATGTCTATGGGTCTGTAGAAAAAATTGCACCCCACTCGTATGAAATCCAAGTGCAGTACGATTTTCATGGACTGACAGAATGGAGAAGAAACACTTTTTTTTTATTCACCATATCCAAAAAATCAGATCATACTCTGATCACACTCTTATCGAACTCCGATCAGAGTCTGATCAGAGTGTGATAAGCATAATCGGACTTACAGTCTTTTTCTGAAGACGAACTTTCCCTCCCCGAATTATGGGGAAAAATGGGGGCCGTCTTATAATCCGAATGTAGCTTACCGGGGGGAACAGCTGCGATGGAGCAGGATCACAGGAGGCAGGGTCGCTACTGCAGGAACCACGCGACAGCAGCAGGAATGGAGTGATTCTGTGGGTCCCAAGCTTAGACGAGTGGGTGTTCAGGAGTGCAAGGCTTCGGTGGGCCTCGGGTTTTCAGAAAATGTCGGCAGAGTGGACGCATGTGCAGATTGATATCTCTGCTCCTGAGATCTCATCTCCTGAGAGCTCGGCTTCTGAGACCTAAATCTGCACATGCACCACCTTTGGCGGCCATTTTCCCGAAGTCCACCTTAGTGAAAACTATGGGAAGTGCGGGGATTCTGCTGACATTTTCTTAAATCTGAGTCAGCTGCAGCCTCGCACTGCCGAAAACCCCCTCCTCCCAACCCAGGGCCATCAGCATTGCCCCATTCCTGCCGCCACCGCCAGGTTCCTGCAGCAGCGACCCTGCCTTCTAAGACCCCGCTTCACTGCAGCCGTTCTTCCCCGGTAAGCTGCCATAAATGTGAACCATAAGACGCACCACCATTTTATATAAAAAAAAAATCCTATTTTCCTCCGCAAAATATGGGGTGGGTTTAATGGTCCGGTGTGTCTTACAGTCTTCAAAATACAGTATTTTTTCAGAGAGATTAACAGTCGTGTGACCCTAGCCTTAGAGTGATATTTTTTTCCTTGTAGTCCAAGATAGATTACAAAGTGACCCTTATCATTTCTACATTACAGTGTGTACAATGTGAAATACAGGAAGGTAAGTATTCCACATAACAAAAAACAAAGCATGGAAAACTGTAAAAATCAAAAAGATTATTTATCTATTGAAGGTAATGTCACGAGTAACTTTTTATATTGAGAAAATATTTGTATTCAGTGTACATGAAATTTGTCTATAAGAAAACAATTTCAATTTAGCCAGCATGTATTATTATAGCTGGACTAACAAGAAATATAATGTGTCAATTAATTTGTTAATTATGAGTCAATAAATGTAAGTGTCACATGTTTATGTATATAGTAAATGAAACAGATGTATGTTTCTAATGAAATATCTAATTAATTGTTTGGAAAAACGTAAATTAAATGGTGAAAAGACAACAAAACACAGTAGGATTAGGATATTTTCCCTCCTTAATTAGGTAATGATGGAAGACACGTACATTTAATATTCCCACTGAAAGCATTTTCTTACCTTATCATTGACAACACTTTTTCCATCCCAGGCCCATCCTCTCTTTGTAAAATAATTAACAGTAGCAAATTCTATCAAAGCTGAGAAAACAAACGCATAGCAGACAGCAATGAACCAGTCCATAGCGGTAGCATAAGCTACTTTTGGCAAGGAGTTTCTAGCGCTGATACTGAGTGTTGTCATGGTCAAAACAGTTGTGACACCTAGAAGTAAAATAAAATATCAATCAATGTCTTTGAAAAATACGTGCATGCCTTCACTTACATTCCAATATGGTTAATAATGATCAGTTGAATTTTTTGTGAGAAAGGAGTGCAACTTGCTTAAGCAAAAATAAAATCAAGATAAGAAGATTCAAAAATATAATAAGAATGCATAATCCCTAGACTATAAATTACAAAATTATATAGTCACAGTCACATGTTAACAAAGCAGGATTTTGGTCAGTATTTTATATCAGTATTTTTAAGCCAAAATCAGGAGTGGAACAATCAGAGAAAAAGTATAATAGAAACACGTCACCACTTCAGCATTTTTCCATAAAAGAAACGTTTAAATATTCATAAGAAACTGCATGAAAAGGATAGAGTGGCTTAAAAAAAAAACCTGTAAGATTTGTTTTTATCGCAATCTTCATCATTATTATTTTGTCACTATAATATCTACTTCTTTTGGAAAAAAGTTTCATGGTAATTTTTTTGGGTAATAAAACTAAAAAGATTACAGGAAACAGATGAGCTGGTGATAATCAAAATATAGGAAGTTGGGATTTTAACATTTTTTAGTTTATTGTTTTTCTAAATTATAAATAGTACCAGGCCACAAATATATGTACTGTAAATCTATGGCAGTCCAATGATTATGTTGCAATTGTAGGTGGTTTAAGATATAAATGAGCAAATTTCTTCAAGAAGAATAAGCTTGGCCTTGATTTCCACAAAAAAAAATCAATTTTTTTTGTGACTAGATTAGCACAAATCTAGCAAAATATGAAAAAGTAATATTCACACAGCCACCACCTGGCTTCTTCAGTCATGACATGGATGTGATTTTCACTGGGACATCTTTGGCGTCTTCTGGTGCCTTGCATCATTGGCCTTTTCTATGTTTGCTAGATGCACATCACATGACATCTTAACATTGCAGCCTACTCAGCGCTAGAGAAGTCAAAGATGCTGGGAGTTGGAAAACGTTGAAGATGTCAAAAGCCAGAAGACATCAGAAATGCCATAAAAATTGGCCTAGTGAACACTGCACTGGTGACCAGACCAAAGAGAAGAACAGGACTGGAGCAAGCTTGTGCGGTAGTTGGGTGAGTATTTTTGTATGTATATTTGTTAAGCTTTAGTGTCTGGAGTGACCTCAGGGCGTAATAAAGAACTTACAATTTGCATAAGATAAATGTGATGTAAAATGAAAGTCCTGGCCGATTCAAGCGAATCTGTCAAATTTAAATTTTTGCAGATTAGGTCATTATTATACCAAGATCTAAATTGAGAGTGACGCTTAAGTGTCAGTCTTTATGTGATGTATGTTCAGCACTAACCAGAGAAACAGCTATATTTCCCAGCACAGTAATCATACACAAATGCTCCAGTGTGTTGAGTGCTCAGCACAATCATCTGAAAATATGTCTATTTTCTCCTGCGCTCTGGGTGCACTGTGGTAATTTTTCCATCTCCAAGCATTCTGGTTTCAATTTTCAATTTGTATTATATCCATATTATTTTTCCAATAACAAGCACTATGGAGAAAATGTACCAAGACAATCATTGAGTATTGCGGTTTTAGTCTAGAGCAGAGTTGTCAACTTGACTCTTTACTTTTTCAGGAAAGATTATCAAAAAATCATGGACAGACAATATTTTTAACGAACACATTGGAAAACCATATTAAATCATTTTAATTATAAGTCATACACGTCTACAGTCCATAATTGTTATATGTAGACATCAGCTTCATTCACTATGTTAAATTATGATAATTACAGTCCATATAATCTGTATACGTTTTTTCAGTTTCAAAAAAAATCACGGACGCCTTAAAAAATCTTTACGGACAGGACAAAAAAGTGACATATTTTTACGGACTATTCAGGAATTTCTGGACGGTTCGCAGCCCTGGTCTAGAGCAGATCTTAATCCAAATTTGTTGCATCTCTGCTTGTTTATGTAACCAATTTCCTTTGAAAAAATGGCAAGAGTGGTATAAAAATAATTAAGAAAAAAAATCAACAACATTTTCAACTTCATTTTCCCACCAGAAAACAGGTTTTAGTCACATAATGAATCTCCTCCAACGATTGTCTAATATTGCTTTGGACGGGTTACCTATTTAATTATTTTCAAATGTCCGATAAGCTAAATAAAATAGAGTATACGGAAAATGGAAACTACAGACAAGATTCCTGAAGGCAAACTAAAGAATAAGATATAAATTCTAGAAGAGTTATACAACATGGGCATGTTTTCTCAGTTGCTTTTTAAGACATACTACTCAGCCATGTTCTAACACTTTGGCAGCAATGCCCACAAGGTTACAGTTGACAGCAAGAACAGTGAAGACCCCTCATGAGAAAAATACGACTTTGTAAATAAGGTAGAAATGTTGATCTATGACAAATTCTTTTATCACTTTCTAAAAAATGTCAAATGGAATCAAAAGAAGTCAGTATTATTTTTTTCCTAATAAAGTTGGCAAAGATTATTTTTAATGATTAAATAACACTGGGAACAGTAGAAAAGAGTGGGAGGACAGCAAACTGTAGACTTCTCTGCAGAAATTCTACAGTGACAAATCAAGAAGTACAAAGCAATAAAGCAGTGTTGTCAGTGACTCATCCGCTATGGGAAAGAAAAGTGAAAGACAAATCGCGGGTGTATGATAATAAAAGTAACAATTATGAAGACCTCCCTGGTGGAAAGCTCATTTTTTTGTCTTGACAACTATATGTATATGGAAATTATATCAATACTTAGTTGTTCCTTGTTGATAAGAAATTATGTTGGGTAATATACTGTGTTAGTCAGGAATATTACTATATAATGGATGCATTAGTTGTAAGAGACCTGAAGTATTGAGTGTAATTGATTCCGCTAACCAGCGCCTTAAACAAATGCTGTAAAACAAAACTCTTTCTGATTCTGTAAAGTTTCATGGAGCATTACTAAAAGTGAGCAAATCAATTTAATGCAAATAGTACTCGGGTCAAATTTTTATGAATTTGCTAAACTTGGGGAATTCCAAGAATTTGTGATTCACTTTGCTTTGTTAAAAATGGCTGCCTTTATTTTACACATTTTTTCAGAATGCTGCATCAAACATATACAGTGCTGGCCAAAAGTATTGGAACCCCTGCAATTCTGTCAGATAATTCTCAGTTTCTTCCTGAAAATGATTGCAATCACAAATTCTTTGGTATTATTATCTTCATTTAATTTGCTTGCAAGGAAAAAACACAAAAGAGAATGAAGCAAAAATCAAATCATTGATCATTTCACACAAAACTCCAAAAAATGGCCGGACAAAAGTATTGGCACCCTCAGCCTAATACTTGGTTGCACAACCTTTAGCCGAAATAACTGCGAACAACCACTTCCGGTAACCATCAATGAGTTGCTTACAATGCTCTGCTGGAATTGTAGACCATTCTTCTTTGGCAAACTGCTCCAGGTCCCTGATATTTGAAGGGTGCCTTCTCCAAACTGCCATTTTGAGATCTCTCCACAGGTGTTCTATGGGATTCAGGTCTGGACTCATTGCTGGCCACCTTAGAAGTCTCCAGTGCTTTCTCTCAAACCATTTTATAGTGCTTTTGGAAGTGTGTTTTGGGTCATTGTCCTGCTGGAAGACCCATGACCTCTGAGGGAGACTCAGCTTTCTCACACTGGGCCCTACATTATGCTGCAAAAATTGTTGGTAGTCTTCAGACTTCATAATGCCATGCACACGGTCAAGCAGTCCAGTGCCAGAGGCAGCAAAGCAACCCCAAAACATTAGGGAACCTCTGCCATGTTTGACTGTAGGGACCGTGTTCTTTTCTTTGAATGCCTCTTTTTTTTCCCTGTACACTCTATGTTGATGCTTTTTCCCAAAAGCTCTACTTTTGCCTTATCTGACCAAAGAACATTCTTCCAAAACGTTTTAGGCTTTCTCAGGTAAGTTTTGGCAAACTCCAGCCTGGCTTTTTTATGTCATGGGGTAAGAAGTGGGGTCTTCCTGGGTATCCTACCATACAGTCCCTTTTCATTCAGACGCCGACGGATAGTACGGGTTGACACTGTTGTACCCTCGGACTGCAAGGCAGCTTGAACTTGTTTGGTTGTTAGGCGAGGTTCTTTATCCACCATCCGCACAATCTTGCGTTGAAATCTCTCGTCAATTTTTCTTTACCGTCCACATCTAGGGAGGTTAGCCACAGTGCCATGGGCTTTAAACTTCTTGATGACACTGCGCACGGAAGACACAGGAACATTCAGGTCTTTGGAGATGGACTTGTAGCCTTGAGATTGCTCAAGCTTCCTCACAATTTGGTTTCTCAAGTCCTCAGACAGTTCTTTGGTCTTCTTTCTTTTCTCCATGCTCAATGTGGTACACACAAGGACACAGGACAGAGGTTGAGTCAACTTTAATCCATGTTAACTGGCTGCAAGTGTGATTTAGTTATTGCCAACACCTGTTAGGTGCCACAGGTAAGTTACAGGTGCTGTTAATTACACGAATTAGAGAAGCATCACATGATTTTTCAAAGGGTGCCAACACTTTTGTCCACCCCCTTTTATAGGTTTGGTGTGGAATTATATCCAATTTGGCTTTAGGACAATTCTTTTTGTGTTTTTTTCATTGAAGACAAATTAAATGAAGAGAATAATACCAAAGAATTTGTGATTGCAATCATTTTCAGGAAGAAACTGAGTATTATCTGACAGAATTGCAGGGGTGCCAATACTTTTGGCCAGCACTGTAATGGCCACATGACCTTGGGTGAGCTAACACATCACAGTACAGCTAATCAGGGGGGACTATCATAGCCTGTATAATGCAGAATAACAGAATGCAGATCCTATCTGACAGATCCCATTAGAACCCCATTAGACAGATGCTAATAGCCCCATATTAAGGAAAAACATCCTTCTCGGCACCAAATATGGCAATCAGGCTAGTTCCTTGGTTCAAAATCCTATTTCTAGAGACCTAGTAACCATAACTTATACTATTGTATTCTTCAAGAAAAGCATCTAGGCACTCCTTAAATTCCTTGGACTAATTTAAGGGGTTTTCTAGGCACACAGATTATTAAAGCTGTATGTTTCTAACACAAATGAAGACATTTTTGATAAAAAGTTCTGTTTTCTTACTATTAATAGGAGGGAGGGAGAGCAGAAGACAAAAAAACAATTCAGGATGCCACACAGGACAAGTAATCTTATCAACTTGTGTTTTTGGTCAGAGGGGATGGTGCTGCCCAATTATATTATAATAAATGAATACATTATATGATTTATCGATTCCCTACAGTACACTATGCCTATGTGGTGCCAGAGTCAGCACCTGAAACATTATTGTCTGTAACATTATTGATTGCAGGGGATTATCAGGAGGGCACACAATAGGTAAAGAGGGAGTAATGCTAGCAGTGAGAAACTGTGTGAACTGTGATTTATCCACCTTAGAGGTGTGCGCACACGTGAAGTAGTTTCTCCAAACATTTCTGCACCAAAAATATGTCTCTTGGCAGGAAAATTGCAGTGCAAATATGCACATTTTTGCTGTGTTTGTTCACTTGTGCTATTTTTCTCATGCATTGGAATGGGCAAAAAATGCTGCAAAAACGCTGAAAGAATTCCTATGCTCCAGATTTGAAACTGCTTCTAATCTGCAAGGAAAAAAATAATCAACATATGCATTAGACTTCAGGAATCTCATTCACTTTACTGGTACTAGGAAATCCTTTAGTTTTTGAGACAAAACTGCACAAAAAAAAAAAGATGACAAAGGCGCAGCAAATACTTAATGTGTGCACATACCCTAAGACTGTAAATGAGTCTCTATATGGTGCTTTGTAGGTGGAGAGTGCCCCACAAAAAAGTGAGAGTGAGGGAGTCTCTTGGAAATTGTGATAGTAGATAGGAAACTAGGAATTCCAATGGCACTGACTGATTAAAACCACTTTTATTTCTGGTATGTTAAAACCAGGATACAACTGCTAAATAACAAAAACAATAAAAATTAAAGATAAAAAATGTTGGCATAGGGAAACTGTGAGGAAACTGAAGGACAGACACAGATCTGCCTCTTGGGAAATGTAGTTTGGAGGCACGGAGGGAGAGCTAGCAAGAAGTTCAGGATGTAAGTGTGGCACCCCAGGGGTCTGGTTTCCACAGTAATGTAATGTTATGTCTGAGAGCAGGTGGGAGGTCCTTTGGTCAGGGATCCTGGGCATGCCACACCTCCTGCCCAGTCTTGGGAGGGGAAGAACTTCCCCTATATAAACCCGGGGCTGAAGCAGGGTTAGCAGTCAAGGAGAGTTGAGACAAGAAACAGCAGAAGCAATACTACTACGAGTCAGGGGCTGGCAGCTGCAGAGCTCGCCCTGACTGAGAAGCTTTCTTACCGGACCCGGCGTCCGAGGCTGTGGGGACTAACTCTTACCCAGCAGCAGAAGCCGACCGGCAGGGGATTTCAGGTCCTCAGGCCCAGAAACCCGAAGGCACGGTCACACGCGTGGGACCAGCACCGCCATCGTGGAGCGGAAGCCATTAGAAGGCCCTGAGTCACCGGCCATACGGGTGAGCACCACACGGTACACTCAGGGACGTGGGCTACTTATATCCGCTTCTAGCAAGGTAGCCAGAAGAGTACAGTCAGTTTGGGAGGCCTACAACTCCGCCTGGCCAGGGGAGATTCCATCTGCTCAAGGACTGACCAGGCCCCGTTCACTAGCAAGTACTCCGGGAGGGTCTATCGTTGTTACCAGTAAAGACCCTGAATTACACCGCACCATCTCTGAGTGGTTCCTGCTACCCCCATCATCCACATCTGCTGCCCTGAGGCCATACCCCTCCCGTTGGGGGTTATACCATCTACGCTGCACCATCCATCCACCGGCCTCAGCGGACTGTCCTGCAGCGGCAGCTCCATAGCTGCATTCAACGGGTGGCGTAGTCGTCCTGCATCTACCGCTGTTACATCGCCGCTCAGTTTGACTCCCTGGGCACGGACCGGGTCACCGCCACGAGACTACAACCCTCAAGAGATCCGGCTCCGGGTAAGCTCCCGCGTGCACAACGCAGCGCGACACAGGCCCAGGGGCGCGTCAACTTTGGCGTAGTCGGCAGGATTTCGTGCCCGCAACCACCGGGTACTGCGTGCCTGAAAAAGAGACTTTTCAATCTTACCTGTGGTGAAGATTCCCGCCATCCGGCGCCATCTTCAGCCTTCTTCCCGCCATCGGTGAAGTTTCCCGCCATCCGGCGCCATCTTCTGCCTTCTTCCCGCCATCCGTGGAGTTTTCCCGCCATTGGACGCCATCTTGAGGACGCCGCGCGGGAAGAAGAGGGGCGTGGACTCCGAAAGCGCGCGAGAACTGAAGCCCCGCCTCACGTCCGGACGTTGCGTAAGGTCCTGGAAGGAGCCCAGCAGACGCCGACGTCACAGGAGCGCGACGGAAGGTCCTCAACCCTGACGATCCACTGCGGAGCCGCGGCCTACGGAAGAGGATCATCGCAAGGTAGGCCACGGTCCACTAGGGGGGAGGAAGATGTCGGATACGGAGGAGAGCTTCACTGCCTCAACCCCCGCCAGCGCTACCGCTGCTGCAGTTATGCCCTTCACCATGCCCTATATCCCGGGAGCAGCTTGGCTACCCCAGTACTCAGGGGAGTCACATACCCTGCATGACTTTAGAGAAAAGCTGGATAGCCTCTTCCAGGTGTACCCCCTCACAGAAGAGCAAAAAGTGAGCATCCTGGTGGCCCAACTAACCGGGGCAGCCAAAAGGGAAGTAAAATCCTGGCCACCTGGGAGGAAGACTGTCGCAGGGATACTAACCCGGCTGAAGGACACCTTTGATACCCGCACCTCAGCCGAGATTAAGCTTAGATTCTACGCGTGCAAGCAGCGAGCGCATGAGAGTATAAGGGACTATGCACTAAACCTACAAGAGGCCCTGAGGGCCATTAAGCAGACCGACCCTGATGGAGTGGGAAACGAGGACAGGCTGTTGACCGAACAGTTTATAGAGGGACTGT